>NC_138744.1:3903869-4066369 GCF_965113295.1 Leuciscus leuciscus | reverse complement strand
TTGGTAAAAAACAAACCACTATTTTGACCAGTGCATATAAATTTTAGACCCCATTTCCTGCTTCACACCCTCAGAAGGCAAAGGCGTAGGTATTTTTAGCATAAACATGTCGGTTTAATTAGGTTGCTATTATTCTGTACTTCCTGAACCAGATGATGCATTTTGAGATGAATATATTGTGTAAAATGAATCAGTTAATCCACCAGTTTTGTAGCTTAATTTCTTTATTTTGTGTGTGTTTGCTACAGGAGAGGATGATGAGCCACAGTAGTCTTCACGCGCGGGGGAGAGATGTGCTCGGCCTCTGCTGTTTACCAGGTGAAGTCTCACAATGCAAGCTTATATTTATAACGTTGAGATTTATCAACAGGATTTCCATGTTTTATCTATGGGATTATTTTTTGATAGTCATTTACATTAGCGTTCAAAAGTTTCATATCGGTCAGATTTAATGCTTTTTTTCTTCTCTTTCTTTAACATGGTTGCATTTATTTGGTCAAAAACACAGTAAAAAACGTATTATTGTAAAACAAATTATAATAATTACAATTTAAAATAACTGTTTTCTGTTTTAATACATTTTAAAATGTAATTTATTCCTGTGATCAAAGCTGAATTTTCAGCATCATTACTCCAGTCTTCAGTGTCACATGATCCTTCAGAAATCATTATAATATGCAAATTTGCTCACAGAACATTTCTTATTTGATCCATTTTTAAAACCGTTGTAACATGATCAACTTTTTTCAGGATTTTTTGATGAATCGAAAGTCCAAGAGAACAGCATTTACTTGAAATAGAAATATTTTGTAACATTATAAAAGGCTTTACTGTCACTTTTGATCAATTTAATGCATTCTTGCTGAAAAAAAGTCAGGAACAGTGGCTACGTTAACACGAACTCCTTTTGTTTCAATCTAAATTAATTCATTCCGACTGATGAATCTGAACGTAGTGTTTACATGAACGCTAAATAAAATGCTAATGCTAAATAAAATGCTAAATAAACCGCTAAATTATCGGAATGATGTGTGCGTTTATATGTCACAAGCTTAAAATCAGAACTGCACGAATATACAGAGTTTCCCACCGTTTTTTGCATATTATTCTCCTACATTGCTTCTTTTCATTGTTTTAAAAAGCAGACTTAACGCCATCTCTCGTCTCGTGACGCTATGCAAACTCTACTGTGTTCGTTCATGTGTTTTGAAGGAGGCGTGGCTTTGGAGAAGCTGTGAAGGGAGGGCGGGATCTCGTCCTTTCGAAGCTAGCTTGCTATTGCTATCTGCTACGAAAATTGCCTACCCTACCTTTAACAATGATAAGAGAACACATATCTACGTATAACTATAAATAACCTTTATTTATATCGTGCTTTATACAATACAGATTGTTTCAAAGCAGATTTGCAGTCAAAACATGCATTTCAGCTGCTGTTCAACTGAAGTCAGTTCAGTGTTAATTCAGTTCTGTGGTAAAGATCATCAATTATTAAATTAGTTTATCTATAAAACAGTTCTGCAAAAAGAATTGTCATCGTCCAGCTCAGCTCAGTTCTCATACTGTACAGTCAGATCAATAATATTGTTGAATATTAAGAGAGGGGAATATTCTAGGAGAGTGTGTTTATTGAGTGCAACGTGACACACGAAAACAGTGATGTAGTGTTTTGGCATGTGACTCCGCTCTTTGTTGGAAAAGTTACACTGTTTTGAAAACCCTACTGAAAAATGCTTCGCTGCTTTTAGGTAGTTGATCCCAAAAGGAAAGCACCAGGTCTGGATGGTTGTGGTCTGTGTGGGAGAATAACAGTCTGTGTATGTGGGTGTGAATGGGCTCGGAAAACAATCGCTTAGTGTGCTGAGTGTGTGTCGAACCCCAGCAGCCCCTCACCATAATCTCAGCGTCAGCAGTGTGTTAAAGCAGCAGCTTTATTCAGGAATGTTGGCAGGCCGTGAGTCCGACCCGGACAACCTAATCTGTAACGCTTCATATCAGCACTTACTCTCAGCGGCCCTTTGGGAGCATAGAGCGATTCCCAACGCATCAACATTTAATAGAGCCGCTACTAACCTCAACGCTCTGCTCACACACGGCTTAGTCTTTGTTGTTATTCAGCTTTCAGAGTCTTACTGTTTGGACTCCAAACACACACACCTGTTTAAATTTGTGAATTCAATAAATTCTCAAAGGCATTTAATACAAGTTGCCCCAAAACAGCTAAACCACACTTTTAAATGTCTAGACGTCTAAAGCTGTTGCATTATTTTCATATTTTGTTTTCTCAGAACTAATTTTACTTTTTTGAGCAAGTCTCATTCACTAAGAAATCTGTGTACGAACGTTTTTTTTACGAATAAATCATGATTCATCAATATTTAATTTATTCTAAATTTATTCTTAGAACCACTGAAAACACTCGTATGCGCTCTTGGTGGCCTTATAAAATTAAAATAAAATGTAATCTTTTCAACAAAGATAAAGATCTTAAATATATGTGCTTCTAAAAGGCTGTGGGGAAGACCCTTATAATTTGTGATGTGATGGCCAAGTACGGTAACACATACTCTGAATTTATCCTCTGCATTTAACACATTCAAGTTAGTGCACATACATTATTGAAGCTTGGCTACCTCTCTGGACACCCCTGTTGCAAAATCAATTTCACTGCTTTAACAGCAGACTTTTCTCAGTTCAAAGAACTATGACACTGGCACAAAGGCCATGTACACACTGCAGCTGAACTAAGTTGTCACATCACCTATTAATATGGAAAAAATAACAAGCCCAAAGATGCCTATATTAAGTGGACATGGCAACGCTGCAAATGCGTGCTTTACGAGCATAAACAAAAACACAGCTGAGCGAGACGCGAGCACAGCGGTCAAAAATGTTCTTCAAGCGCATGTTTACGTAGACAAAGAATGTAAAAGTAGTGCAGTGGAATAAATAAAACTTGAGGTTTAGCCTAGCCAACAAAATTAACAGATATTACACATGGTTACACATGCTCACTCACACTGTAGCCTACATTACTCAAAGAAAGAAATGCACATAAAAACTTTTCAACATTATTTTGCAATGTTTACTGATAACTACAAGCCGTTTGATTGGTTATAGGCTAGTCAAGGAGCTCTACCGGTTATGGTATGGATTGATAGCGTTTGTGTCTGAGACTCCTTGTCTATGAAAGAGAATTAATGCCAGGCATAAATGCAATCATTACATAGGAACGATGATCCAATGTTTAACCAGTGTTTGTTGAGATCCGTTTTATGTGAGTTCCATTCCACATTCGTTTTAAGATATTCCACGCAGGCTATACATGATCAGAGTTAGATGCATGTTAAGTGATTTTCTCTAGATTTTAAAGCAAGATTTAAAAAATAATAATTGCCACCCCAATAAAATCCCTGGGTCTTATCTGGCCACCCCTGAAATAAAGTTCTGGCTATGCCCAAGCTCAAGGGCTCAAGTCGTGGGTTTTGACATTTTCCTGTTGGTATTGAGAATCGAACCTACAACCTTCGTGTTACAAGTCTGACTCTCTTACTATTAGGCCATGATTCATTTTTTTGTGGTGTTTTTTCCTTTATTATTATGACAGACAGAAAGCAAAGTGGGAGAGAGAGGGGGACGGGTTCGGGAAAGGTCCGTGAGCCAGAACTCGAACTCGGGTCGCCTGAAGCACAGCGGAGCTACATTTCAGTGTGCTGCCCACGAGGCTATCGGCTCCGACCTAATTACTCAAATTACTACCTCGGCCACTAATATAGAATACTCAAAATTCATCGACATTAGATCAAGGTGAAGATCAAATTCATGTGCGTATGCAAGTGTTGTGAATTAGGTGGAACTTTTTCGTGAGAAGTGTTTTTTTTTATCAACTGTGTTTTTAGTGGATGTATGAAAGCGGTTTTGTTTATTGACACCTACAAAAATAGAGTTAGTACTGACAGCATTAGTTTGTCAAACATATAGTGTCAAATTACTTTTGCATTTTCATTTTGAACAGTTCAAATGTTACAGTTCAAATGTTTGGGGTCAGTTCTATTTTTTTATTTTTTATTAATATTTGTATTCAGCAAGAATGCATTAAATTGATCAAAAGTGGCAGTAAAGACATTTATAAACTTACAAAAGATTTAGATTTTAAATTAAACGTGTAAAATGTGTCACTGTTTCCACAAAAATAATAAGCATCACAACTGTTTTCAGTATTGATAATAAGAAAGCAGCAAATCAGCATATTAGAATGATTTCTGAAGGATCATGTGACACTCAAAATTCTTCAGGAATAAATTACATTTTTAAATATATTCACAGAAAACAGTTATCTTACATTGTAATAATATTTCACAATATAACTGTTTTTACTTTATTTTCGATCAAATAAATACAGCCTTGGTGAGCAATAGCATAAGAGACTTCTTTCAAAAACTTAGAAAAATCTTCTGACTTTTAACTTTTGAGTGGTAGTGTATATACTAGTACAATATAGACATAAATACAGTAGATACAGTAGTAAAATATAGGCAGTGTTGACAGTATAGATAATATTCTTAGTTGAACACCAGTCTGAAGCAGCACATGTCATGACTACTCCTTTGTTATGGGATCCTCATTCATTTGAATCTGAGAGGTCTAAGCTTATAGACATCACAAGTGTCATCCATCCACAGTGGTTTGAATATGGAGCGCACAAACACAGATTAACCATTCGGAGTCAAAGGGCTCACATTGCAGATCCCCGTGGACACACACGCAGTCATGTGTAAGTCTCGACCTCCATCCACACGATCTCTGATAACCCTCCAACACAGGACAGAGGAAACTGAATCGGTCCCTGGGGGTGAACAGGTCAGAGGATTTTGAAAGAGTAGATTATACTGTATATAAAGGCTGCTATTTAAAAAGATATGCATGTAATGCAATGATAAATTATTCAAACATGTAGTACGCTTCAATGTTGTAACGTGACCTTGTTATGTTTAATTTAGAGAATGGCATCCAGTTAGCATCTCTGAATCAAAATGAGTCATTTAGTTTTTTGTTTTTTTTTGCAATTGTGAATGCAACATTTTTTTTTGAGTGCTCTGGTTGTACTGCTCGTTTAGGCAGATGCATACAGAAAAATCACATTGAACATATACGGCATAGTTCAAAAATAGTATGGGTAGTATTGTAGTATGCAATTTTAAACACACCCCATGAGATACTGTTTAATTGTTATGTAGAGTTAGTATGTTCTTATTTGTGTTGTAAGGGTGGGTGAAAAGAAAGGAATTAGTGTTTTGGCAGTGTCTGCAGCAGATGGTGTTATTTAGCTGCGTTAGTGTATTTTTTTTTATTTGACTTTGTGGTTTATTCCTGTAACTGGGACAAAACCCCAGTAAGTTCTGAGTTCTAGCAGCAAACCAGCTCAAAATGACTGACAGGCAGAGAAGTTTTGTTATTCGCTAAACTATTAGCATACCACGTATGAATGTAATTACTTAATTATTTATTTAATTATTTATTTTAATTTGTATGTTTTTATTTATTTATTTTACATATTTACATATTTATTATATTTAATTGTGTACATATTATATTTTATAAAATATATTTTTTTTTATTTCTTTATTATGTTTATTTATTAATATATTACTTATTTATTTTTAGTTTATTACTTATTTATTTTAATTTCTACCCATTTAATGTATTACTTTATTTATTTTAATTATTTCTTTATTGACTTTTTTTTTAACATTTACTATTTATTTTAATTTATTATTTAATTTTTATTATTTATTTTAATATGTTTATTAATTTATAACTTTTTCATTTATTATTTATTTATTTATTATATTTTTATTATTTATTTTTACTTTATTTTTATTTTTTATTTTATTGCTGTTTAAGAGCCCAGGACTGTGAGCTAATTATGTGAGGTAGGGACATTTTCTTTGTGTGTTTTTCTATAAAGTCTTGGTATAAAGTCACTGTAACCCAGTCCAATTAGTAAACCAAAACCTTAAAGCTTTTGAAATGATAAGATAGATGTTTGGTCTTTTAAGACTGGGAATGCGAGATGTGGCCATGCTTAATGGTTCACGTGACGTCATACGGTAGACTAAAACCTTGAAAAAGAAATCCGGCTGATGTGAATCTGAGAGGCTGTGGTAGCGCACGCTACTCTTGCCTGAAAGTGAAGGGTAATGGAAAACAAATGCTGACAAAAACATGTGTGGTTCAAATGAGCACAGTAGCAAATCTCAAACTGAAAGGAATTAGTGTTATTCATTATGATTGAAATGGTTTCATTTTGAGCTAAATTGAGAAATAAAACATGTTACGTTGTTGCTGCTAATACATATTATATACTATAATACTTATTTGCTAATATTTTGAATGACCTTTTATTTCATATTTTCAATTTTCTTTTTAATTTTAGTTCCATTTTAGTAATTTTGTAGTGATTTTTGTGCATTTTTTTTATTTTTACATTTTCTTTTAAATATTTTCTACATAGCTAGTGTATATTTCATTATTACATATTTAAATAATTTCAAAATTGATATGGCCATTTTTAATAGTTTTAGTTTTAGTAAAAAATAACAACAATGAAACATTTTCATTTCTCATGAAACTGTCCAGTGAATCCTAAGCGCTCTGTTTTTCTAATAGTCCAGTAATCACCGTGACAGTCCGATCTCTCTCCTTCCGTCCTGCTCTCTCTGACATCTGCTCCCATGATGCCTCAGGAATGAGCTTTGAGGTCCAACGCACCCTTGAGAGTCATTAAATCAAGGAACTCGCCTTTGCAAAGTGACCACAAGAGCAATAAGAGCAACCCAACTCATTTCATGTGTTGAGAGCGTGTTCATGCCTGACTCTGGCGGCTTTAAGAGGCTCTACCAGCATTAAACTTCTGTCCTATGTCTTATTTTTTTATTATTGTGTGTGTTTTATGTCAACAGACTCATAATTTCCCTCAAACTATTTTTGAAATACCACATATCCTTTATATATGTGGCCCACAGAGCCTTTGAAGATTGTCTTTGACTTAAAAACCAGATGTTTGTGTAATTTTATTTCCACATTGTCCTGTTGCTATAGTAAACTTTAAGCAGTATAGATGACTCGAAGCTAACAGTTTTCATCATGTGTGTGATTTTGTGTGTTGGTCTTCAGGAGAGTGTGTGTTGCAGCGGGCCGTCCTGGTGAGGAAGAAGCTGTCGGCTAAGGAAGGAGGAGGCTGGCTGTCTGGGACTCTGTTCTGCACTCATTTCAGAGTAGCCTTCGTGCCTCAGGACAGCCAGAAACCTGACGTGAGTGCCGCAGATTGCTGAGATGTTTCCGGAATGAGAATCCAGGCGCTTCTCTGTTTTTCGTGTAAAGTTGAGCCTTACTGTGAACTGTGAAGAGCTTTTTGCCGTTTATAAAGTCTCTGGCAGTCTAGTGTTACTTCCTCTGCAGACATATTTATCTTGATGACTTCTTCTTTTTCTTCTTGTTTTCTCCTAGGATAATGCAGATCCCGTGCTGCTAGGAGATCATGACGTAGCTCTCGCCTCTATTGACAAAGTTGTGGCAGGTGAGGCAATCTTTACAGACAGACAGACAGACAGACAGACAGATAGACAGACAGATAGATAGACAGACAGACAGACAGACAGACAGACAGACAGACAGACAGACAGACAGACAGACAGACAGACAGACAGGCAGACAGACAGAAAGATAGATAGGCAGACAGATAGACAGGCAGACAGACAGACAGATAGATAGACAGATAGACAGATAGAAAGATAGATAGACAAGACAGATAGACAGACAGATAGATAGACAGACAGACAGACAGACAGACAGACAGACAGACAGATAGATAGATAGATAGACAGACAGACAGATAGACAGACAGATAGACAGACAGATAGACAGACAGACAGACAGATAGATAGACAGACAGACAGACAGACAGACAGACAGATAGACAGATAGATAGATAGATAGATAGATAGACAGACAGATAGACAGACAGACAGACAGACATAGATAGACAGATAAACGATTGGTTGATCATTCGTTCTTCATACAACCTGTCAAAAACATAGTCAAGTCACATTTTAACCCAATGTTTTAATACATTTTAGGGGTCGAACGACTTCAGACTTTCTTAAAGTCGACATTCATGTGATTAAAGTCGAGGCGTTGACGACTAGTCGCTGATGACGTCATTAATGAACAAATAAGCCTGAACCTCGAGCTGAGACTCTGAGGCGGGTTGTCTTGTACACAGTTATGGCATATGATTCAGCGCTGCCACAAGGCTATTGCTCCTACATAAGTTCTTTTGTCTTTGGGTCTTTATATTTCTCACAGATTTCTAAATCATATACAGATAAAGGAGCACAGTAAAGATTACAGTTATATGAATGCATTAGTGTGAGAGCAAATGTGTGTAAATTAATTCGACTTGGCAGCGTCTCTCTACTAATAGTGAAGCTGTGGGTTTTAGTTACTAAGAAATATAGGCTAGAACTTTTCAGTTTCTAAGCTATTCTATTGATAAATCACAGAACAGTGTTGACAGTAAGTTTCTGCTCTACTGAATATTTCTGTGTGCGTGAGATCTGTGCGCTACTGTCTGTATGTGTGTGCGTTACAATGCAGGAGCGCATTAGTTTAGAGCGATTGTTAACTTACGTGTACAATAAGCTGTTTAAAACGTGCATTCACTCGTTCAATTTTGAGCATCTAGATAGTATAATCAATCATATCTTGTGGAGTGCTCTCGGAGTGTGCATTTATTTGTCATTTTAACTGTTTCAAATGGAGTGTAAAAATGGACTTCAAAGATTTCTTATCCTGTTGCGCCCTCTATAGGCCATGATCAGCAACTTCAAGTCATGGCAGAGCATTAAAGACGACTAGTTGACCAGTCTGTGCGACCCCTAATACATAGGAATGTCTGTTGTAGTGGGACCGTCGCGCACCAAGCTCGTGACCCCTTCCTGCTCCCTGAAGTTCACCCCGGAGGAACTGGTGTTGTACTGCCGAGACCTGCGTGTTCTCTGCTTCCTGTTCGACAGACTCACACCTGACACTCAAGCTGTGGAGGTTTGTCCTCAAATAAGGAAAACTGTACGACTAGACATGCACTACTGTTAATGACGTTTTTTTTAAAGTAGTCTCTAATGCTCACCAAGGCTGCATTTATTTGATCAGAAATACAGTAAAAACAGTAATATTGAGAAACATTATTACAATTTAAAAGAACTGTTTTCTATTTTAATATATAAAATGTAATTTATTCCTGTGATCAAAGCTGAATTTTCAGTGTCATTACTCCAGTCTTCAGTGTCACATGATCCTTCAGAAATCATTCTAATATGATGATTTGATGCTCAAGAAACATTCATTATTATTATCAATGTTGAAAACATCAAAATTCTTTGATGAATAGAAAGTTCAAAAGAACAGCATTTATTTAAAATAGAATATTTTCTAACATTATAAATGTCTTTACTGTAACTTTTGATCAGTTTAATCAGGGGTGGGGGTGGGGGTGGCGCAGTGGATAAGACACATGCCTTTGGTGTGAGAGACCCGGGTTCGAATCCACTGTGAGACACCAATGTGTCCCTGAGCAAGACACTTAACCCCTAGTTGCTCCAGAGGCGTGCGACCTCTGACATATATAGCAATTGTAAGTCGCTCTGGATAAAAGCGTCAGCTAAATGAATAAATGTAAATGTAAATGTTTAACTCATCCTTGATGAATAAAAGTATTGATTTATTTTATTTCTTTCCCCCAAAAATAAAATTAAAATTCTTACTGACCCCAAACTTTTGAACGGTAGTGTTTAATGTTACAAAAGCTTTAGATTTCAGATAAATGCTGTTCTTTTGAACTTTCTATTCATCAAATAATTTTTTTTAAATTTTGTACACAACTGTTTTCAACATTGATAATAATCATAAATGTTTCTTGAGCATCAAATCATCATATTAGAATGATTTCTGAAGGATCATGTGACACTGAAGACTGGAGTAATGATGCTGAAAATTCAGCTTTGATCACAGGAATAAATTACACTTTACTGTATATTCACATAGAAAACAGCTGTTTTAAATTGGAATAATATTTCACAATATTACTGTTTTTGTTTGTATTTTTAATCAAATAAATGCAGCCTTGGTGAGCAGAAGATACTTCTTTTAAAAACATAAAAAATCGTACTGACCCCAAACTTTTGAACGGTAGTGTATATATTGCCATTTTAAAATTACAATTATTATGATTTTTATTTAAAATATAAAGTAAAAAAATGTAATGCTAATTTATTAGAACACATGGCTGCTTTTCAATGCCTGTCAATAAAGAAAGTTGCCTTTTTTTTATGATAACCATCCAAACTGCTAACCTTAGTATTTGAGTTTACAGTGCATGCTTGTAGAGTGTGTTTCAAGCCTTATTGTAGATCAACACACTAATGACAGCCACACTACTGTAACTTGCTTTCAGATTACATATACCATTGCTAAGACCTACCAGCCACTGAAACCTGGGACCATCATCTCCTTCCAAAATGCTGCTTTGGGTAGTATTGGTGAGTTATTAATAATCAATGCAAACAGCCACTATGACACATCAGATAAAAGCGCACAAGGAGAGAAAATCCTTTTTATATATAAAGTTATAGATATAATTTTACTGCTTATCTGCAGTACATTCCCTGAGGTTTTTTTGCAATGATTATAATTTAGAAGAAAATGATCTTACATTTTACACTTTTTACATTACATAGTCATTTGAATGTGACTTATTCCGAATGATGCGCTCATTAACAGATGACTTTGACTTATAAATTGAGAATAAAACTTCTCAAATATGTAGGAATTTCTTTCATTTCAGTCGAAAAGTTCTATATTATCACTATATTATAGGAGTGAGCAAAATTGTATTAATAAAAGTATATGTATGCGTATGAATTAAGTAAATAAACAGCAATAATGAGCTACATGTTATTTACTAAGTATTATTATACAGATGAATATAAATGGAAACAAGTCATTTCTTTTTCTTATTATTTAGTGAAAATCAGTGTGGAAAATATTCTTTGATTATTTTTAACTAAATATATAATTGTATTGCATGAAACATTTTGAATCTACTTCGCTATAATGGCTGAAATTATGGTTATTTAAAAAGAACTATTAATTTTAAAAAAAGTGATTTCAGAGCAAATACATAAAGATTGTGATTTATATTTTCAAAAAGCTGAATAATTTGGAAATATAATAGTTTTTCGCCCAGTCCTAGCTGTGTGACCCACGCATATTTGATATTTTTAAACGAATCATAGAAGGAAATGTGAGCCAAGCCACATCTCTGAGAAGGAAAGTGACCGTCAACCGGATGAATAATGGAAAGTAATCTGAAACGGGTCACCTTCTAGCCCTTTATCAACCTTGTCAAGGTTTGTTTGTAGTCAGTTCATGTTCATTGCACCAGTCCACTCGCTCTCCAGCAAGCAAATTGAGTTTGCAGCTCTCGGGAGGTTTTGCACATAATCCGGATCTTGTAACCAATCCAAACGTTTAATGCCTCTCCTCTATGCTGTCTATAGAAATGAAGCAGTTTCTAAGCAACCGGCGGCGTGACCCCACCATGAACTGGTTCGAGAGTTCGTTGGGTTGGGAGCAGGAGCTGGAGAGGACATGTGCCACGGGCTGGAGGGTCAGCTCTGTCAATGACCGCTTTGAGATGTCCACCAGGTAGAGATCCACTTTCAGACCTCCTGTGCTCAGTTTAGTACTGACATTAGAGGGTGTTTTTCCACTTTTTAGACACGACTGATGTTGTGTGTACCATAACAGGTTACTGTGAAATGCTGCTCTCACACATACTCTCTGATGGATAGCCTTTGGTGTGTTCTCCTCCCAGTTTTGTTGTATGCAGATAAAGACAGTTTACACTCATTGGATGGAAAAAGCTAAATAATAGTAGTTATCATTTGAAGATAACATGGCACACTTGCTGATTTTTATATGCAAAGTAGTAAAGATGTATAACAGCTACATGTACCATATGGGCCAAAAGTGATCTTCACCCTATTTTATTAATAATAAAAATGTGTTAATGACTTTTTCCACATATTGCGTAGTTGTGCTTGGAGTCAATTGTTTTATTTGTAAATGAATAAAACATGTCATATTGTGCAGACATAATTTTGGCCAGGCTGTCATACAAAGAAATTATGAACACATGCTAAGACAAGATCAATGATAATTAATAACTGATTATGATTATGTTTTTTTTTCTGCATAAAAATATAACCTGTAGCTGCACTTTATCCCTTTTTTTGCCAAATAACTTGGTCAGATAAATACCCTAACCAAGTTTAGTGTTTTGTTCTTCCCTCCTATTTAAAATATTTTAATATTTTCCTCATATTTTGATGGATTAATTGAACTTTGTAGGCTGTGTATTACTACTGTGTGCATAAGCATATTGCATGCTTATCCGAATGCGTTATACACTTTTAAGTTGAAGTTTGGGGTAATTTATTTCTTGTAAAGAAATTAATACTTTTTATTGAGGATGCATTAAATAAACCAGAATTGACAGTAAAGGCATTTATAAAGTTACAAAAGATTTCTATTTCAAATTGATGCTGTTCTTTTGAACTTTCTATTTATCAAATCCTAAAACAAACTCAAACAACTGTTTTCAACATTGATAATAAGAAATATTTCTTAAGCAGCAAATCAGCATATTAGAATGATTTCTGAAGGATCATGAAGACTGGAGTAATGATGCTGAAATTCTTATGCTTTGTGCTTATGCTTATTCAAATGCTTTGATAACAGGAATAAATTACATTTGAACATATATTCAAATAGACAACAGTTATTTTAAATTGTAGTAATATTTTGTTTTTGACCAGATAAATGCAGTCCTGATGAGAGCTCACCACATAATATCATGTTTTCACAAGGATATCCAATCATAATCGCATGTGGAAACTGCTAACCCTATTCTTCTTCTTCTGTGTTCTTGTAGTCTGCCCAGATTCAATGTGGTTCCTCAGAGGGTCCTAGACACAGAGCTCAAGAAAACATTCGCCCACTTCAATGAGGGACGCATCCCAGTGAGTTCATTCTGACATGCCTTTACAAAACACCAACCCTTTAAAACACAACATGAAATTAAATATGACCTGGTATAAGGACAAAATCACTGTTTACCAAAATGGAATGTTCCTAACTTTTGTTTTCATAATACTTTGTATTGTTATCATAATCAAAATGTAAATACTTTCTACCAAGGCTGCAGAGCAAGGCAAAATTATATAAACATAAGGATAAAATCAATTCCTTCCCAACATTTTCTTATTTCTCACAGAACAGTAGCTATGTTTCCATCAACACGTTTTTATCCGAATTATGTGATATCGAATGAAAAATGCCTTATGGAAACAGTAAAATTCGATTGAATTTCTTGAATATCGACAAAAATTAAATACGGTCGGTCTCATCGGATTTTATCTTGATCGATGTACGGTTTATGCGATAAACGCTGATGGAAACGTTATTTGCCGAATAAATAATGGATTGCGATTAAGTTTTAGGTCATTTTATGGGTACAACCCGCCACAAAATTTCCGCCCAGTTTGCACCCATTATATACTGTCTGGTTTGCACACATGGCCGGTGTCAACAAAGTGGACAAACGAGGAGACGAGATACTTTTTGAATTTAATTTAACAGAAAAATAAAACGGCTATTATAGCAAAAAATCTAAGAAATGCCATAATAGTCAAACACTGTCGCTATCAGCTGTCACATAAGCACCTAGAGTCCTGCAATGGGTTGGGTACCCGCATAAAAGTGGCTAAAACGGGTGGATTGTGACTTAAATTGCCATTACACACTCGCAAATATGTGTTTTGGGCATCCTTAAAAATATTCTTGTTTGCCGTTACCCGACCGATCCTGTCAATTTAGGACCGACCCTATTAATTTTTTTTCCCCTTTTAGTCCGACCAACTAACAACTAATACAACTAATACAAATGCAATAAAATAATATTAATTATATTTTAGTAGGCCTAGGTATTGTGTAGGCTACGCTCTTTCTTTTAAATAAAAACCCGTCAATCAAGCAAAATAATATTCAATGATTGTAGGGCAGGCTAATAAGCCTATGTGTTGTAGCCCAGTCATTAAAAAACGATTTAGTTTCATATTCATGTTTAAATAAAATAATATATATATATATATATATATATATATATATATATATATATATATTAATTTCATGTTGATTATATGAAAAGTGAAAAAAGCATGAATAAGATAAGATGATCCCGAATATCGGGAGACAAATGGAGTGGGCAGACATGATTTTGACCACTTTATTAAGTTTGTTTTTGTAGAAAGACTTTCTTTAAAGTGAATTTCGTTTTCTATTAATTGTATCTTAATTTTAATCAATGTTTAATCAACCATTTTCCTGGATTAAATAAATAAGAGCTAAATATAGCAGGCAATAATCAGGACACGGAGAGGCGCCCGCGCGTGAACTGGAGGTAGCCTAGGCTACTTGAATGGCCCAAAAACAAAGTGCACTTTAGCGCTCATTAGCCCATTCATGAGGCTATTGTGATGTTGAGAGAGGTGCGAGATAAAAAATAAAGCACTTTAAATGGAATGATTTTAGCTTGTGTGCGATTTATCGCGGGCACGGGTCAGATCTGGTGCTGAACTTTGCGGGTACGGGCGGGGGCGGGTCTCCAAAAATGGACCCGTGCAGGACTCTGCACTATTACAACTTGTGCAATATTGATCATTTGTTGGCAGATGGCGCGATCCATTTTGTCTAGCAAAACTTTGTTCGCAAATGTTTTCTTGAATGTTGTGCGATTCAGTGCGAAAATGAATGGAAACACCTTAAAATGTCTTAAATCAATTCGATATACCAATCGCAAAACAGCATGTGACGTCATTACGCACAGGTTTTTATTCGCTTTAAAGCCGTTTGATGGAAACACACTTTCACCAGCTTTATTCGCATGATTTTTTTTTACCGAACTTCAGATAATTCGATTGACAAGTTGATGGAAACATAGTTTGACTTAAAATGTGTCACATTGCAAAAGTAAAGTTTTGTGAATGAGGTTTCATGTTGTCCTTAAAGTAATAGTTTATCCAAATATTAACATTTTCTTCATGTTGTTCCCAAAGTGCATGCTATTTTTTCTATGGAAAAAAGGGAATGTTTGAAGAAATTTTTACAAAGCTCTTTTCTGTACATTGACAGTTCATAAAGAGTAAGAGTCTGTCAAGTTTCAGAAAATACATACAATCACCATAAATAATACAAGACTTTAAAGGTATATTATGGGATTATTTTCACCAAAAATGTAAAGAGTTGTTGATGCTCCAAAAAGTGCTTCCCTCCATCATAAAAGTAATCTATACTATACAACTTCAGTGGGTTAATAAATGCCTTCTGAAACGAAGCGATGTGTTTTGGTAAGAAAAGAAAAGTCTGTTCTCACCTAAGCTTATGCTACGCCTACGTCATACGTCATACTTCGGGTCAGAGGTCACCCTTCCACCAGAACTCGACTCTCTCATGAACGCACGTACAGCTTCAGACGGCATTTATTAACCCACTGGAGTAATACATTGATTACTTTTATGATGGATGGATGCACTTTTTAGAGCTTTAAAAACTTGGATGCTATTCAATGCCATTACAAAGCTGGGAAGAGCCAGGATATTATGTGTTAGGCTGAAAGAAGATATAAACCTGGGATCATTTTTTATCTATTCCTTAAGTCTTATGAAGTAATACGATAGCGTTGTGTGCGATTTATATTAAGGTATTAGGTATTAACATGCCTAAGACTTTTGCACAGTACTGTATACATATTGAAGCATTTTTTATCTTTTATAATAAATAATTGAACTCCCCTCAGCGATGGTGCTGGCGACATCCACGTGGCAGCGACTTACTACGAATGGCCAGCTTCCAAAATAACATCTACCATGAGAAGGATGACATCAGGTTTTTCATCATTTCTAGATAACTTAGACATCCCTTAGCAGCAGTCAAGCATCCATCGATGAACAGAGCTCTTATCTGTGGTCCTCAGGAACCTGGAGTCGGTGCTCTTTGGCGGTCAGCAGCTGTGTGTGATTGTGGATCTGGGAGAGGAAATGCCGTCACCTGCAGATATCCAGCTGGCTCACACGAGACTCCGGACTCTTTGTCTGGGAGGTCAGTACGTTTAGTTGATTTTTGATGAACCGATGATACCCTGGTGCAAAGACCAGCTAAAATTTCCAGACTGGTTTATGCTGGTTGTTGCTTTTCCAACTTGGTGATGCTGGTCAGGCGAGCGTGATGGGGTGTAACAGCACATCAGCATCCAAAACAGGGTATTTTAAAGAGGTCCTATTATGCTTTTTTTTTTTTAATTACACACTTTCTTTAGTGTGTAATGTTGCTGTTTGAGCATGAAAAAAGGTCTGCAATGTCACAAAGCACAAAGCCACTCCAAAGGGAGTTACTCTGTATATCAGTGTCACTGTTTCTGAACTCGATTGTAGTCTTGAGTTTTCTTCTGGGAAAGAACACGTCATAATATTCCTCATTTAAATCAGGCATGCACAACAAAAAGGGGGCGAGGCCAGGTTGAGTTAGTTAGTAGTGTGTTGAAACTCGCGGTTATGGTAAGGGGCGTGATATTTCCCAAACGCGCTCGAGGCGGTTGACCAATCACAAGACACTGGTCCAGCCGACCAATCAGAGCACATTGCGCTTTTCTTAAAGGGATACTCCACTTTTTTTGGAAATAGGCTCATTTTACAACTCCCCCAGAGTTAAACAGTTGAGTTTTACCGTTTTCGAATCCATTCAGCCGATCTCCGGGTCTGGCGGTACCACTTTTAGCATAGCTTAGCATAGATCATTGAATCGTAATGAAATGACGCAGTGCCTGAAAATAGTCCCCAGTTCGGTAGACTAAAGGGTCGACTATTTTCAGGCGCTGCGTCATATCATTACGCCTGCTGGACTCATGGTACGGCAGCAAAGTTTCTTAATTATTATGCAGGAATGAGAGTATAGTTCCTAGCCATATCAGCCTAGAAAATTTTTGGATTTCTGAAAATCGTCTTAGTACACGATGTAACTACAGAAGAGTCAAGTTTTAAATAGGAAAAATATCAAAACTCTTTGTTCTTTTTTTTTGAGAGAGATGCTAATGGTCCTGTCCAATTCAATGATCTATGCTAAGCTATGCTAAAAGTGGTACCGCCAGACCCGGAGATCGGTAAAACTCAACTGTTTAACTCTGGGGGAGTTGAAAAATGTCAAATATGTGAAAAATAATGTGTTTTTAACATTCAAGCATTAAAACTTATTCTAGCAGACCCCAAAAACAAAATTAAGACTTTGTAAAAGGGCATAATATGGCCTCTTTTAAAGAAATAATTCAGGAATAATTCACTCCAGAGTGAAAATTCCTTCATTTAGTCACTGTTGTTCCAAACTGAGATTTATTCACTTTTTCTAAAAATGTCTTTCGTCATTTGTGGTTAAATGTTGTGACTTTGCGCACCAGCTGTTATGAGACTGGGAGACTTGGGTGGGGATCTGAAGATTTTGTGTACAAAGGTCAAGAGCTTCTATTGTTTGAAAAGATCAATTTTAGTCTTGCAGAGATACAGTCGTATTGTTTTGTCTGGCTTCACATTCCTGCCGTGGTTGAACCACACTGGCCTGCAGCATTCTTCACAGTGGTGTGAGTTCAAAGAGCAGCTCGCACAATCCCACCACAGACTTTTGTTTCTCCACATTTTTCTGGAGTGCGCTGCATTTTTGCATCGTCAGTTTTATGATACCATGGAATTCTGGAAAATTCCAATTGGTTCAGAGTAGAAGGTGTGATAGACTGATATTGACATAGATTGTGAGATTATCGGCATAGACTGTGCAAGAAAGACGGCAAAATGTTCAGAGATTGTAGTTGCCATTTGAGTTAAAAAAAAAAAATGTCGTTAGTTTTTTGGCCAGTTTTCAGTTCCTAATGTGTGGTAAATAAGTGTTTCATTTAATTTCAGCAATTTTATGTACGTGTTGTTTGCTGTAATTAAATTTTGTTATGTGAATTGTGCATTTTATATTTCTATTTATTTATTAGCCACATTTGTTGCTTTTTTGTTTTGTTGGATTTGTTTGATATAATTACATTTTATTAAGTAAAATGTGCATTTTATATTTATTATATATATGTAGTATTTATGTTTATTTATTAGCCACACTTGCTGCATTTTTGTTTTGTTGGATTTGTTTGATTTACAGTACAGGCCAAAAGTTTGGAAACATTGCTATTTTTAATGTTTTTGAAAGAAGTTTCTTCTGCTCATCAAGCCTGCATTTATTTGATCAAAAATACAGAAAAATCCAGTCTATCACATGATCCTTTAGAAATCATTCTAATATGATGATTCATTATCAAAGTTGGAAACAGTTCTGCTGCTTAATATTTTTTCATAACCTGTGATACTTTTTTAGGATACTTTGATGAATAAAAAGTAAAAAAAATAAAAAAAATAAAAAGAAGCAAATTCTTTTTTTGAAATAAATCAATACTTTTATTCAGCAAGGATGTGTTACATTTTTAAACAGTGATAGTAAAGAAGATTTATATTATTAGAATTTTTTTTTTTTTTTTTATATAAATGCAGTTCTTGCATTTTCTGCAAGTTCTTTATAAACTTTTTAACCTTTTATTCATCAAATATATTAGGCAGCAGAACTGTTTCCAACACTCATAATAAATCAGAATATTAGAATGATTTCTAAAGGATCATGTGATATAGACTGGAGTAATGATCCTGAAAATTCAGCTTTGCATCACAGAAATAAATGATAATTTAAAGTATAATAAATTGAAAACCAATTATTTTAAATTGTAATAATATATCACAATATTACATTTTTTTTCTGTATTTTTGATCAAATAAATGCAGGCTTGATGAGCAGAAGATACTTCTTTCAAACTTTTGGCCTGTACTGTAAATAAAAAAATGTAAAAAATAATTTAATTAATTTAATTATATTTATATTAGCCATTGACCAGTATTGTTGTTGGTAAGTTTTACAATGTGTCGGTCAATAAAATGTATTTTTTTCTCTTTTCCCCCAGATATTTCATCATCTGTATCGGTACCTGATGACAAGTGGCTCTCCACACTTGAAAGCACTCGCTGGCTCGACTATACCAGGTATATATGTATGTGCATGAATAGAAATAGAAATTTCATGACAGTGGTTGTTCTGACTAGCATACCAGCACTATCACCTTTTCTGCACTATATAGTATGTATGCTATGGACATGCGTCTTGTGAAGCTCGTCTATGCATAAAATACCTGGAATTTAGCATTAGCTAAAATGTGCAGTATGTAAAAGAGCATACTACTGCATCCCACAATGCAACGCACTAAATTTGATCTTTCCAGTGCAGTGCAGTTGATGTTGCCTTTATCAGTGTATCACGCTGTCTGTATGCTTTACCCAGCTGTGTTTGATGTGATTGTGTCCCCACAGGTGCTGTCTGAGAAAAGCCGCAGAGGTCGCTTGTTTGCTCAGAGGAGGTCACATGACTGTTGTTCTCCAAGGTTAGTCACACTGATCATTAACGGCCATCTGACCTGACTCTGAACTTTGCACCCCACTAGCACACAATGACTCATGTGTGTCTTTATACTGTTCACACGCATACAGCAAAATCCAATTTGTGCTGAAAACAGAAATTAATATAGCCTTTCGAGTGTGCACTACTGTTTAAAAGTGCCATATTATGTCCTTTTTTCAAAGTCTTGATTTTGTTTTTGGGCTCAGCTAGAATAGGTTTTCATTGAATGTTCAAAACACATTATTTTTCACATATTCTTCATTGTTGCAGCACCTCTCTTCGCAGTCTGTCAGTAACACTCTGTTTAGTTCCTGTCTCTGTGAAGCCCCTCCTTCTGAAAAGCGCAGTGTGCTCTAATTGGTCGGCTGGACTGGTGTGTTGTGATTGGTCTACCACTTCGAGCTTGTTTGGGAAATGCCACGTCCCTTACCATAACCGCGAGTTTCAACACTCAATGCTAGTTTGAGTATACAAGCAAATGTACCACTGTCTAAAATCGGTCAGTCTTTTTTCATAATGCACTCAATTGTTTTAATGCTACTTGAAATCTGACCCCTAAGTGCATTTCTAAAAATCTTTAGAAATCATATCTCAAACCAAGTAAGATTGCAGTTTGTAACAATAGGATTTAATCTCTTTTTAACGACACACTCTTAGCAGAAGTTAAAGCATACCACACAGCTGTGATTTATTCTTTTTCCTAACCCATAAACCAACAAACAGCGACATCTGGCAGTGCCCTTCAATTCTTTAAATTCTCATTTCATTTTACAGTCCTCCTAAATCGTTTGTTTTTCTCCACGTGACCCGCAGACGCCCTCCAATAAACATCAATATTCTGTGTGTCTTGACAACCAGTGAATAACTTGAGGAATGAGTTTCTCAGATGAGGCTGTCCCACCCCATCTATCACTGTAAAAGCCTGTTCACCACATGTGTGCCGAGCAGAGACACTGAGAAACCTCCACTAGAGGGCGATGAAACCCCCCTCGTCCACTGTTCCAGTTTTAGGTGTGAAGCTGGAGTGAATTGCAGATCATCAGATGATGTTTTGCTCTGTTTTCCCCTCAGAGCCAGAGGATCGAGACATGAACTGTGTGGTCTGCAGTCTGGTGCAGGTCATGTGTGACCCTCACTGCAGGACTGTGGCTGGATTCCAGAGCCTGGTTCAGAAAGAATGGATCACGGCCGGACACAAATTCCTCAGCCGGATCAACTACCACCGTGAAAGTGATAAAGAGGAGGTAAAAGAAAGAGAGGAAGAAAATAGGTTCTGTTCTGAAACCTAGTGATCTGGGGCCTCATTTATAAACGTTGCGTACGCACAAAAGAAGGCGTACGCCGCTCTCTACGCAATAATCGGTGTTTATAAAAAGCAAACTTGACGGGAAAATGTGCGGTCCTTCACGCAAACTCTGACCCAGGCGTACGGACACAAAAACGGGTGAGATGAGAAATGGCGACACCGTCGGCAGAGGGAAGAAACAAGTGAAAGCGTGTGAAACTGTAGACTGTTGTGTAAAAGAAATGGCAATACTGCCTCTCATAAATAACATGAAGACTTCACAAAGCAAGTCTTACAATTAACAGCCTTCACGAACACCCGTTTGTAGTGTAAAACAAACTAAATCAAACGAATATTACAACAGAAATGCAAATTAACACATATTTGCAAAAAGAAAAGTGAAATATGTTCTGCAATAATATTGGCATGTTATCCAATTCATCCTCATAACACATCTGTAGCTTGTCAGATGCAATCAAATGGATGGTAATAAAATGCCATGATGCCGTCACAATGCGTAATGACGCACAATGGCTGATCTTGCGCTCTTAGAAGATGTGGCAAATGGAAGGATTCGGAGTGAACGCATCTTCAGACAGCAAGAAGATGAATCGATGAATATTAACTTGTGGGCGTTTTACGGACTGTTTATGGGCAACTATGGGGGCGTGACATGAAGCCACAAAAGCTGCGCTACATTTAGAATTGATTGTGATTTATTAAGGGAAAACTGCGTAGGATGTGCGTGCGCACGGTTTTATAAATCCGAATATTTCTGTGCGTACGCACGTCCTGTGTTTCATCCGTACGCCACTTCTGACGCAAATCCTGCAAAGTTTTATAAATGAGGCCCCTGCTCACATACTTTCAGACTATTCTTATAACAGTGCAAGATTATGTAGACAACCCTTCAAAAATTTGTTGGTAAGATTTTTTTTTAATGTTTTTGGAAGAAGTCTCTTATGCTTATGCTCTCTTCTCTGATGACGTGTTTACTGGCACGAGGGCGGGGCAACCTGTCACTCACATGAGATCCACCAATAGCAAACCTCAACCATTAAACCAATTCCACAAAATCAAGTCCCGCCCTATATTTGTTCTTGTTCGAGATGCCGCTTCACTCAGATATACGTCACAATCGGGAAGAACAGATTATCGCAACTTCTGTTTCATCATTCCGACTTTAACAAATTGAACCTTATTATTATTATTATTATTATTAAAGTTGGTAACGCTTTACATTAAGGTTAATTAGTTAACTACCTTAGTTAACATGAACTAAGAATGAACTGCACTTCTACAGCATTTATTAATCTTAGTTAAAGGTATAGCGGAGGATGTTTTACTTCCTGGTGGGTAGTCTAAACTATTGGTCCTCCTAATTGTCAATCATTCTGGTGAATCAATCAAACTTTTCAAAAAGTGGAGAGGGCGGGTCTTATCTAAAATTTGGAAAGATCCTCTGCTATACCTTTAATATTAAATTCAACATTTACTAAAACATTATTAAAATCAAAGGTTGTATTTGTTAACATTAGATAATGCACTGTGAACTAACATGAACAAACAATGAACAGCTGAAAATTTATGAACTAACATTTACAAAGATTAATAAACACTGTAATAAATGTATTGCTCGTTGTTAGTTAATATATTAACTAATGTTAACTAATGAACCTTATTGTAAAGTTTTATCGTGATTTTGAGGTTGTGAGCACATATGATGCTTTAGCTGAACCTTTTGTCATTTCTGAAATAAATGCTCATGATATTTCAATTTCAGTTTGTATTTAGCTCTGTTGTAAATGTGTTTAATGCTGTACCTGTGGCCTCCGGCAGGCGCCCGTGTTCCTGCTGTTTCTGGACTGTGTGTGGCAGCTGTGGGCGCAGTATCCCGCACGCTTCCAGCTCACTGAAGACTACCTGCTGGCTCTACATGACAGCGTGCATCTTCCTCTCTTCAGCAGCCTCCTGGCCAACAGTCAGAGGGAGAGATGTCGCCGCTCACAGGTACTTTCACAACACGCGTCAAAAACTACATTAGAGCTGTTAAATGCAGCGATATCTTTGCTTGTTGTGCCTTGCATCACCCTTATGATGGGTTGATTTTACAATAAGGCATCATACGTTTGTACATTATCCTCTTTTTGCATGGCTACTTACCAAATACATGCACTACCGTTCAGAAGTTTGGGGTCAGTATGTGTTTTTATGAATGAAATTAATACTTTATTTAGAAAGTGATAACGTATGGCATTGCAAAATATTTCTATTTCAAATAAATGCTGTTCTTTGGAACTTTCTATTCATCAAAGAATTCTGAAAAAAGGACAATTTCCACAAAAATATTGAGCAGCACAACTGTTTTTTTAACAAATTTAATAAATGTTTCTTGAGCAGCAAATCAGCATATTAGAATGATTTCTGAAGAATCATGTGACACTGAAGACTGGAGTAATGATGCTGAAAATTCAGCTTTGATCACAGGAAAATATTACATTTAAAAGTTATTTTGGATTTTCGCAATATTACTGGTTTTAATGTATTTTCAATCAAATAAACACAGCTTTGGTGAGCATAAGAGATGACTTCTCAAAAAAAAAAATTCTCACCGACCCCAAACTTTTGAACAGTAGAGTAAATAAATGGACATGCAGTATTTATCAAAGTTATTATTTTATAATTTGAGAGAAAGAAAGAAAACGTGGAGTGATGCAAAGACTGAACTATCTGTTGGAAAACAGTTTATAAACAGTTGCTACTGTAAAGCCTAACTATTTTTGTTTATTAGATGCTCATTTGAAGTATTGCGTATTTCTATTGCCCTGCAGCATCTTCCCCAGAGCTACACCCCAGTAAACGGCCTGAGGGAATTGCCCATGGGCGGCCCGGAGGAGCCGGTTGACCCACCTTTCCCCCCGGTGTGGGACTGGGCCCTGCAGTACAGCAGCCAGAGACGAGTCCGCTTCACCCAACCCGTGTCACAGCCCGCCTGTCCTCCACCCGTCCTCAACGGAAACCTCAACACCAACCTGGACCGCGGCTGGGTAAGAGTTATCTGCCCTGAGGACGACGTTAACAGTCGCATTTCAGCGACGCTATATTCCTCCTGGATAGGAATAGGGATGTTGTTGCACAGTGGTTAAAGGTCTGGGCTGTATAATAATAATAATAATAATACTAAATGTTTGTTGAGCAGCAAATCATCATATTAGAATGATTTCTGAAGGATCATGTGACACGGAAGACTGGAGTAATGATCCTGAAAATTCAGCTTTGATCACAGGAATAAATTACAATTGAAATAATATTCTGATTGAAGACAGTTATTTTAAATTGTAAAAATATTTCACAATATTACTGTTCTTACTGTATTCTTAATCAAATAAATGCAGCCTTGGTGAACAGGAGAGACTTCTTTCAAAAACATTAATAAATCTTATTGACCCCAAACATTTTAATGGTAGTGTACAAGTCACCGTCCACTGTGTTTCCCAGAAGACAATAATAGATAATAAAACGGGGTCAGAATGACATGATCACTGTAAAACTCCTTTGAAACAATCTGTGTTGTATAAAGCGCTATAAAAAATAAAGGTGACTTGACTTAACAATGACAGACTTCATATTTAGATCGAATTATTCCTTTAATCTCAGCTTTTTCCAGAGGGATTGTCCCTGTAATAAGTGCACTGTAAAAGCATCAGATATGATTACTCTCCTCCTCCTTCCTTTAGATAGAGGAACAATATTGAATGGGGAATTGACAGTACAGGACAGAGAAATTAATAATCACATAATAAGCATTGCTTGTCGAGTTAATGATCATTGATTCATGTTTTCTGGGCTGCCCTAGATGGCTGGAACTCGAAAGGGAGGTTCTTTAAAAAGGAGGCCAACTAATAAACCGGTGGCAAAATTAGGTCATTTTTCTAATTTGGCTGTCAACTGAGTGTACCACTTCATTAGCCTGTTAAAGAGAGTGTTAATGCTGTTGCTCTTTCTCTCTCAGCACAATGACGGACTGCCAGGTTCTGTGTTCCTGCTGTCCCGTAGCACATTCTCCCATCCCTCCAACCTGCTCCCGTGGAGGAGCGGGAACTCCGGCTCTTACTGGAAGAGCCACCGCAGGGCTCCTTCCTCAGAGAGTGTGTCTGGACTGGAGCGTCTCATCAGAGCCTGTTCTCTGTCTGAACCCTCGGAGAACAGCGCGACCCTCCACGACCCGTACGAGCCCCTGCTGCCCCTGCTCTTAGGGCCCTGTGTCAGAGTATGGAGGAGCTGCTATTTACGGGGCGCGCTACACGCTCAGGTACACTGTCATGGTGTTCATTTTCTGGATGTGACCAGACAAAAGTTATTTTAATGTACACAAATAATCAAAATACAGTGAAAACAATTTGCAAAAGCTGGGTTTTCTGACTAATTCCGGGAATCAGTTGTATCTACTTGGGGAAGCCACTGTGGCTTTTTTATTTAATGTAACAAATTATTTGCAGTTTTTAGATGGAGACAAAACACTTTGAACTTAGCTAGCGATCACCTGTTTGTGCATTATATCTAGAGCGACATCATGGCAGACACTTCTTGAAGGTGATAGTAGCTGATTTAAATTTATATAAATGAAATATGTGGATGACAGACAGACAGATAGATAGATAGACAGACAGACAGACAGACAGACAGACAGACGTATAGACAGACAGACAAACAGACAGACAGATAGACAGACAGACAGACAGATAGATAGATAGATAGATAGATAGATAGATAGATAGATAGATAGACAGACAGACAGACAGACAGACAGATAGATAGATAGATAGATAGATAGATAGATAGATAGATAGATAGATAGATAGATAGATAGATAGATAGATAGATAGACAGACAGATAGACAGACAGACAGACAGATAGACAGACAGACAGACGTATAGATAGATAGATAGATAGGCAGACAGACAGACGTATAGATAGATAGATAGACAGACAGACGTATAGATAGATAGACAGACAGACATATAGATAGATAGATAGATAGATAGATAGACAGATAGATAGATAGATAGATAGATAGATAGATAGATAGATAGATAGATAGATAGATAGATAGATAGATAGATAGATAGATAGACAGACAGATAGACAGACAGACGTATAGATAGATAGACAGACAGACAGATAGATAGATAGATAGATAGATAGACAGACAGACAGACAGACAGACAGACAGATAGATAGATAGATAGATAGATAGGTAGATAGATAGATAGATAGATAGATAGATAGATAGATAGACAGACAGACAGACAGACAGACAGACAGACAGACAGATAGATAGATAGATAGATAGATAGATAGGTAGATAGATAGATAGATAGATAGATAGATAGACAGACAGACAGACAGACAGACAGACAGACAGACGTATAGATAGATAGACAGACAGACAGACATATAGATAGATAGATAGACAGACAGACATATAGATAGATAGACAGACAGACAGACAGACGTATATATGTATAGATAGATAGACGGACGGACTGACAGATAGATACTCAGGTTGTTAATGTCTTGTGATTGAGTGAGTTTTTGTAACCTCCGTCTCTCTCCTCTTCCTGCAGGCTTTCTCACACCCCGTGTCTTCCTGCACTCAGCATCCTTTAGAGCGGCTCTCCTGGGAAGTGCAGCAGCTGCGAGAGAAACTGGCTCAGGCTTCAAACAGAGGTCCCGAAAACCAGACCAAACGACAGGAGCCGCGCCGACTGGAGTCCAACCTCAACCAGAATGCCAACAATGGGACCTTCCTCTTCTCCTCTTCCTCTAGAACGTCTCAACAACAGGCATCACCCAGCAGAGGTGCGTCCCACTCCTCCGTCCCGCCCAGAGCCCAGTGGACAGCATCCGACCTGCCCAGGCCTGCACAGAGGAACAACGGCAAGCACACGTTTCTGTTCGGCCACCAACAAGAGCCGCCGCAGTCAGGGCAGCGTCACATTCCCTCCCCTAGTGCCAAACTTCCCAAACGCCCAGGAAACACACACTGATCTGCAGGCAGGGAGGAAACGCCACCCTCTGGTGTTTGTGTTACTAAAGCGATATAATACGGTACAAACGGAAACATGAAATTTACCCTACCGTTCAAAAGTTTGGGGTCGGTAAGATTTAGTAATGTAGAAGTCTCTTCTGCTCACCAAGCCTGCATTTATTTGATCAAAAAAACTGTAAAACAGTAATATTGTGAAAAATTATTACCATACAAAATAACAGTTTTCTATTGTAATATATTTTAAAATGTAATTTATTGCTGTGATCAAAGCTGAATTTTCAGCCTCATGACTCCAGTCTTCAGTGTCACATGATCCTCCAGAAATCATTCTAATATGATGATTTGCTGCTCAAGAAGCATTTCTTTGATGAATAGATAGTTCCAACGAACAGCATTTATTTGAAACAGAAATCTTTTGTAACATCATCAATGTCTTTACTGTCACTTTTGATCAATTTAATGCGTCCTTGCTGAATAAAAGTATTCATTTATTTAAAAAAGAAAAACATTACTGACCCCAAACTTTTGAATGCTAGTGTATGTGCATTCGAAAAATGACACTTTTGCATGTGCAGCTATTTAATATTTAGCAAAAAAATAATAATATAACAACGCCTAGCAAAAAATGCGTCAGTAATTTATGACGTGAAATTCTTCCTCTTCTGTGTTTAGAAGAAAAAAAAAAGATTTAACTATATTACGTTTTGGCCAGTGTTTTAAAAGAATAGTTTACTGAAGAAGAAAAAAAAAGTGTCTTTCATATACTCGCATTGTTTTAACCATGTAATGAAGGAATTTTCTCTTTTATTGCATTAATTAAGTCCTTTAGATAAAACTGAAGTAGATTGTGATATTAAACATGTTTGCATGTTGTGTCTGAGGCTCATGCCAAAATATTGATCTGATAACTGTGTGGGTCAAGAAAGTTCTAGCTTTAAGTAGTCGTATGTAGCAGTAGTTCATGGTACGGTAGGATAGTAAAATAGTGATTTGTTTCCTCAACCCAAAAAGCGGGAAAATGGCTGCTATCTTGCTGATAATATAACAAAGGAGGTTTGGCGGTTCCCTGAACGACCACAAGATGGACACAGAATAATCTTCAGCCTCGGTGTTGACGGCGAATGAAGCATTTTGGACAGAAAGAAAATGCTGGATTGCCTCAACATTCACAAGCAAGGCACAATGCTGTAGTGTGTTATGCATTTTTTGTATTTTATTGAGTATTCATACAAAATAGAAAAGAAATGGATACTAGATGCAACATGGTTGACATTTCAAACTCTATTTATACGATATGTAAGTGTTACTTCATCATGAATGTACCGTGATGTGTTTTTATAATCATTTGGTCATGAGAGTGAACTCAATTCATGTATAAAGGAAGGGCAAAAAAAGTCACATGCTCATGTTTAAGGACATTTTATATTCTCATTTTTATATTCTGCACAATCTCTCCGTTTTGAATCACTGTGGATTTCCAGGACTTCCTCCAACATGGTTTTTCATTTCCTGTGGTTTATTTGCATTATTTCTTTTGTAAGATTGATGGATTTTCTACAAAATCAGTGTTTGGATCTGCTCATCATTCTGTTAAAAGTTCACTCAAAAATGAAAACTGTCATTATTTACTCATCCCAGCGCTGTTATTTTTTCTTCAAAAATGATTTTGTGTTCTAAAGGAAAAAAAAACTGAATTTTGGAACTACATGAATGTGACCATTGGCATTTTTAGAACTTTTCTGTTTAGGTTTGATGGAAAGACCTCGTGCACCTCCGGACAGATCTGTCTTTGCAAGACTTTATACTGAAGAAGCGTTACACCAGTGAAAACGGTGATGTTCCGAGATTGAGAGAGAAGCTCCAGAGGTTTGTGTCCTACTTTTATTCCCCCTGTGGGGAAAAGGCGCTGGTAACGTTAACACACGGTCCCGTGTTCAGCTCTCACCCTGTGGTTTCACTCGCACGTCAGTGATTTAAGAGTTTCAGCAGAAGTGAACTTGAAATATATTGCATCAACATATTTCACAAGACAAAAGTTTATCTGATGGCACAAGAATTGCTTGCATTTAATGAAATGATCCCGTGCTTGTGCCTTAAAACTGATTTCAGTTATTTTGTGCTTTTCATCCTTGCATCTGCCACAGGGACGAATCATTACATATCGTCATTTGTCATTCCTTATTCTTTTATAACAACCTTTATTGGCACATTTTAGATAAATAAATGCATCTTATAGTTCCTAACTCCAATTTTTTATTAACGGTTATTAAAAATATGACAAATGAGCCAACAGTTCTGACATAGCTACTCAAATCTTATCAAAATGTAGATATTTACAACATGAGCACTTTGCAAGAAGCATTACAACATTTAAAATTCATGAATTGCGAAATGACTTAATAAATAATTGTTAACATCAATGGCACTCATTACAAAAATACTTGTATAGGCCTACAGATACACACTAGGTAAGCTTCACCACTGTAAATCATCTGACATTAAAAACACAAAATGAATCTACGATCTGTAAACAGCCAGGAGTTTGTGTAATAACTTCCACCAGTAATTGAGTAAAATGCTTTTCCTTTTCCTCCATGAGAGCATTTGAAACCTATTAAACGATTCACTTACGACCCCACTTAACAATGAATTCTCATGTTACAGATAATTGATTCAGAATATTGAACCATGATATGAAGCCCAGTCCCTTTAAAGCAATAGATCTCAACTGGCGCGTCACATCCTGAATTGAGAGATTGTGTATATAGTTAGAAAAGCAAGTTTATAAACTTTATGAGAGAGGAGAAGATGCTTCCGATATCTTTTGTTGTTTGCATCTTTTGGAACAGGATTTGTGTTTCCACGTGATGTCCAATGTTAAACCTGTGTCGTGTTGAGAACCACTGCATTAAATGACACAGTCCTTCCCACAGGCCTCAACTAGCTGCTGCTTTTGACTTTCGAAGGACGAACAGTGGAAGCTGTGCGCTGGAACGAAGCCTCCCAGGTGACGGAGGGTTTTGCACATTGGGCAGGGGTATTCGGCCAGGCCTTCGATGTCCTCAAACGCCAGGTTGACGATCTGGTCGGAGCAGGGGTCGCAGTAGAGGTGTCCGCAGGAGAGACGCTTCAGCCTGGCCTCGTAGGTGATACAGCACTGGCAGTGAGGGACATCCGAGCCCAGAGACAGGCTACCGGTCAGAGAACTGCTCTCCATGCTGGCGGCCTGACTCGAGCCCAGCTTAGTGGACGACCTGCGGGACCACGGGGAAGAGAAACCACAGATGAGATCTCTTAGTGTTTGAATCTTGTTGTTGCTTAGCATACTGCTAGCAATGCCAAGAAACTGCACGAGGCTAAATGTAAATTTAAATCAATGTAACGTTAACACACAACTGGCGAAGTTTCTGTATATTTTGTAATCATTATGATCACAACTGGTAATAATTGCTTTAATGAGCTCATTGTTTCTGCCTGTATACATGATTTGTATTATCATAGAACTATGCATTTCTGGACATTACTTTAACAAAGTCACCTCTGATAACAGATCACAGTAAATTGTAATGTAGAAACATGCATTTTCTGTAAAGCTGCTTTGAAATATGTAAAGTGAAAAGAGCTATACAAATAAGTGTGAATTATTTCTTTTCTTTTTTACATAGGTTTCAACATAAAATCAGAAATTTATCATCAAAAACTGGCTGAGAATGCACTGAAAATATGCCATTCAAATTCCAATTTAAAATTTATTCAAATTAAACAGATTTATTTCAAATTCTACATAACATTCTCAAATCTTTTTACATTGTATTTTTTAAATGAAATTAACAGTTTTTTTCTTTTTCTATATAAAATCAAATACAGTACACTGGGACCAAAAGGTCTGAGACCACCATTTTTTTAAATGGCTTTCAAAATCCACTTAAAATCTGGAATAAATCTGGATAAATGGATTTATTGTACATTGACACACACACATATAAATTCTCACTTTAGATCCCCATAATTTCAATAAAGGCCTATTATAATTATTATTATCTGAACTATGCTATTCACATTATTTTGTAACTTCATACCCATAGTGTGTATATGTCTCATTTATACCCTTTTTTTTAACACATCTGAGATTTTAGGAGAAATGTGTCATTCTCACAATGGACGATAGTGTTGCGTAACCTGTAGTGTTGTGACCCTCGCATGATACTTCATTTCAGTGTTAAAGTCACCCTCTAATAACAGCTTAGACCAGCCTAAAACGGGTTGTTGGTTTAGTTTAAGCCAGTCTAACAGCCTGATCAAGCTAAAAGTGCCCAAAAACAGCCAGACAACTAGATCATCAAAACATTTTAGTCTGTGATTAAAGTAGATAATTATTGTTTTGTTTTAGCAGTGCATGCCATTGCATTAGGTTGTTTTTGTTAAATCATGCAATGTACATGCATAGTGACAATGCACAATCTCTGTAAAGATGATGTTCGGAGCAGGTATTGCCATAGCAACCCATTTATAGTCTGCCATTGTTCAGTCCGCCAACACGATTCCCGCACATGAATGCAAACACATTCATACAAATAATGCGCAATACTGACACAGTTTTTGAGACATGACGTACCTGTGCGAAGAGGACGGAGAACCTTTAAAACAGTCCAAGCTCAGTGTCGCAATAATCTTCCAACACATGTCCATTCCTCTCATGGTAAAAGACTGGAGAGATGTGACATCTGTGCAAGCGACTCATAGTTTTTTAACATGTTCCCGCACGCGATCAGACACCCAGAACGCCACGCGCGGTCAGTAAATGGGTCATTAAAACGCAGTTCACGACGCGATCGGTGGTTTATCGTTCTCGAGGTGGGAAGCAGGTCGATAAATCAATAGGAGGTGATTGCTCTCGATGGTCAGCACGAATGAGATGCAGATAGAAACTGAGCGAGAGAAAGCACTGGAAAATCTGCTCATCACACGAGCGCGGCGCGCGACTCTCCAGTGAGCAGCGCTGCGCGAGCGTCTCTACAGGATCCTGTTCTCAGAAAGTTTCAGTCAAAACACGCAAATCAAATCAAAACTCGATCCCTGAGTACTTAGAGATGTTTTATGGCAAGACGTTTTAACATTTGTTAATTAAAACTATCATATTTGTTATGTTACTACTAGGCTCTTTATCAATTAATGCTATTATGTAGGCTAATCGAGTTGCTGGTATCCGTGTTACACCTATTCCAATTATTCATTAGGTTCTAGTACTTTTTGGTTGTTACTAGTAAATAGTATATATTACAGTATTCCTAGTATTAAATGAAATAGTATTTGAATGAATATTGGTGTTCATTCCTATAACATTTTTAAGTGTTTAGTCTTTACGAAAGAGATTATAATTTGATATCATAAACTCACTGGCCACTTTATAAGGTACACCTGTTCAGCTGCTCATTAATGCAAATATCTAATCAGCCAATCACACTGCAGCAACTCATGCATTAAAGGGACAATGTGTAGCTTTTTAGGTATTTTATTATCTAAAATCTATATTTTTATTCATAAATATGCCCTCAATGGTGTACAAATACCTATGCCAATGTTCAGACTAATCCTCGTAAACGAAGAATTTATTATCTTTATATACATGGGACGGGTAAGTCCACGGAGGCTTCCATGTAGTTCCGCCATCTTGAAAAACTATAATAGCAGAGAGGGACAAAAAGTACTAGGCCAACGCGTTTCCACAACGCGTTTCGTTCAGAGCCAGCGTCACGTGACTGAAGCCAGCAGAAGCGGAGGAGCAGAGCAGTGAGAGGCGCTTGTCACTGCCGCGGCAAGTTTAAAAGGCTGCACTGCACGGTTATTTATACACCGTTCATTCATACAAGGCCGGATTTACCACCGGGCCGATTGGGCCGGTGCCCGGGGGCCTCCGACCTCTAGGGGGCCTCCAAGACCCCACTAACTGTATGGCATCCTTTTTTTTCTTCTTTTTTAAAATTAAATTAAAATAAAATTCTTTAATGAGTGTGTGTGTGTGTGTGTGTGTGTGTGTTTGTGTGTATGTTTGTTAACAATAATTTATTTGCACACAAAGAAGTATCATGATCAGATCAGTTTTTTGGCTGTGACTTCCTACACCGTAAACTAAACACAGTAACGAACGATGACGTCGATTTTACCATATCAATCCGAATGTGAGTCCAATAATGAAACACTGGAAGAACTAGTTATTCAACCCGAACCTCCATCACAAGGACGACTCGAGCAGGACGTTTCTCAGTGATACATTACTCAGTTTGAGGTACATTATGAGATGTTGCAACTGTAATTCCTCACCATCAGCATTAACAAGTGCATGTTCATCAACAAACCGATTATTTTACTTGTACTTATTTATTTACAGAGTATTTTTCTAATTTATTGCGATGAACACGTGGAAACTGTATCAATTACAGTGCATATATTAGCCGAGCTCTAGCGTGAATGACTGATGTAACATAAACGTTGGTAAAACAAATCTTGCTCCATGCTTAATCTTTCCTCAAAGTAGTGAGAACGACAGACAATCTGCATTAATAGACACAGTTTTAGGTAATAGTGGCCCACAAACTGATTAGCATAGGTACATGATAACGTGAGTTAGCCAGTTAGCAGGAGACCGACACAAAATAAAAATTTTGAACTCCATCTTCCAAGAGCAAGCGGTTTGCGAATCCTGCATTGAACTCTGAGATTTGAGAAGCAGTCGTCAGTAAAATAAAGAGAACACAGCAAAAGTTTAGGATTATACTGCTGTGGTATCGTGGTAAAGATGAACTTTAACCGCTGATTCTTCACCGCTGATACTCATTCTTGGGCAGTGAAAATAAAACTGGCTTTACCTTCACATTGTAGAGCACAGCGTCTTCTCAACATGATGCTATCCAGCATCCACAGGGATCAGCTGTAGTGTTTGAAGGGTTTCAAGTTTTTCCTGGTGTCGGCAATATGCTAATGTTTCGTCTTGACGTCACAACGAAATGGCTTATGACTCGTTTGAAAAACGATTCATTTCATTGTCGACTCTTATTTTTGAAAGAAAATAACTTTATATACGGTGCACTTTCAGATTTAAAACTTTGCAGGATGTTTTCATTCACTTAGGCCTTGTACTGTCTATACTGCAGGTCTTTTGCATATTTCGCGTTTGTCCATCCGTACAAGAACTCCCTTTAATCGTGCAGAATTTCAGATAGTATGTCAAGTGTAAATACATGAATCGGAAATGGGTCACAATTGAAAGAACGTGTAAACGGACGGTCAAAAAAATCGGATATAGGCAACAAATCAGAATTGGGCATCAAGACCTGCAGTGTAAACGAGGCCCATCCGCCCCTTTGCAGACGCGCGTCGGGGTTGCTCTCATCATTAAACCGCGGAGACGTTGCCTAATGCCTAAGAAAATCCGATCTGCCTGTTTATATGACAGTCGCATTGGCACATATCCGATTTATATCTGATTTATTTCCACATATGAATGAGGCCTGAAACCGATCTCGAAATATCCGAATGCATGCCTTTTTTTTTCGTGTTTACACTGTCATAGAACACATCCGATCTGTGTCACATATGAGCAAAAAATCGGAATTGGGTTACATTTCACTTACAGTGTAAACGAGGCCTTAGAGCTGTTAATGCGAAAGGTCATTTTCAAAAATCCATAATAGGGGCACTTTAATTTTCCTTGCTTTTATTTTGTGATTATTTTAATTCCCTACTGTGTATGACGTGCTATATGAATACAACTGCCTTGCCTAATGTTGCATCACAATAAAAAAATAAAATGGATGTAATTGATTGTGACAGTGAATAAGGAATATGCTGATGTACATGGACTCAAGTCACTTTTTTGGAATTTATAAAATTCAGTAGCATTCATGTAAAATATAAATAATAAAATAGTACTGTTTTATACTGCAAAAATAAGTCGCAATTAAATTGCGGTAAGGGCATCTTACTGTAAAATTAAATTGCGGTAAGGGCATCTTACTGTAAAATGAACTTGCGGTAAGGGCATCATACCGTAAAACATATTTTACAGGTTAGCTACTGTAAAGGGGAACTTACAGTAACTTACTGGCAATAGTGCTGCCAGTAAGTTACCGCAAAAATACGATAAAATGTTTAACAGTGCATTTATAGAGCTCCTTTGCTGTCACAGTTAACATTACAAGAAATGGAGTTGGAGAAAGTGGTTTTGTTTTAAAGTAAAGAAGAACCCACAGCTTCCTTTTACTGTTTCTCAAAATTAAGATGCTGTGTTAGTTTGGGCCACGAGCCTACGAGGGGGGAGGGGGGCCTCCAAGATCTTGTGCCCAGGGGCCTCTGCTTTCTAAATCCGTGCCTGCATTCATACATACATATGAGTCACAGGATAAGGAGTCCTCGTCGTCGAAAAAGTCCAAAATAGATCGTAAAAGGAAACGTGACCGGAGATTACAAAAACAAGGGTTACTGTCAGGATAGCTAATGCAGGAGAAAGCTTTCAAAAGAGACCCTGAAGTTGCCTGCTTTCTTCTCGACAGGTAAGTCAATGTTACAGTCTTAATTACAAGCTTTTTTTTCATTGCTTGGTTGTGTACTTTATTATATAGACAGTCGAACATTTATAGTTAAAAGTTAAACAGGCTCTTTGATGAATAGCAGCTATTGAGTAAAGGAACGTTAGAGAAGGCTCTGATGATGATGATATCTAACAATGCACATACTTCAAAAAATATAACGAGTAAAGAAGGCATTACTACTAATTACCATAGTTAATGTTTTTGACAGTCAGTAGTTCATACTGTAACATTCTTTTTTTCGTTGTTTCAAGTTTCAGTTTGTTTTAAATAACAAACATGTTCACCCGAAGAAAAACTCGAAGTGCTATTATAGGACATCCTGTCATAGCTTTTAGGTACATAACGGCTACCGTAGATGCAACGCGCATTTGAAAAAGTGAGGCGCTGGAGAGCATTATTCGTTTGAATGCAAAATACAATTTCACCACTAGATGGGAGAAATTCCTACACAATGTCCCTTTAAGATCTGCTGAAGTTCAGACTGAACATCCGAATGGGGAAGAAAGGTGATTTAAGTGACTTTGAATGTGGTATGGTTGTTGGTGCCAAACGGGCTGGTCTGAGTTTTCCAGAAACTGCTTATCTACTGGGATTTTCATGCACAATCGTTAGGGTTTACAGAGAATGGACCCGAAAAAGTGAAAATATCCATTGAGCAGCAGTTCTGTGCATGGGCACATTGACACATAGAGGTCAAATGGGAATGACTAGACTAGTCAAGCTGATAGAAGGCAACAGTAACTCAAATAACCACTCGGTCTGCAGAAGAGGATATCTGAACACACAACACATCAAACCTTGAAGCAGATGAGCTACAGAAGACACACCGGTGACGCTCCTGTCAGCTGAGAACAGGACTCTGAGGCTACAATTCACACAGGCGCACCAAAACTGGACAATAGAAGATTGGAAAAACATTGCCTGGTCTGATGAGTCTCGATTTCTGCTGTGACATTCAGATGGTAGGGTCAGAATGTGGCGTAAACAGCATGAAAACACCTTCTATCAACAGTTCAGGCTGCTGGTGGTGTAATGGTGTGGAGGAGATTTTCTTGTCAAACTTTGAGCCCCTTAGTGCCATTTTTAGCACCATTTAAACACCACAGCCTACATGAGTATTGTTTCTGACCATGTCCATCCCTTTATGACCACAGATCTTCTGATGGCTACTTCCAGCAGGATAACACGCCATGTCACAAGCTCAAATCACCTCAAACTGGTTTCTTGAACAATCACCAGGTCTCAATCCAGTAGAGCGCGTTTGGGATGTTGAGGAACGGGAGATTCAACATGGATGCGCAGTCGGCAAATCTGCAGCAACTGCTTGATGCTATCATGACAATATGGACCACATACTGACTGACACAGTTGTAAGACTGGAAAAACTAGAAGAGAGGGCAAAGGAAATTAACATTTGAACTCACTCTTGTGCACCATTCGAAACGCAAGTCTCACCTCAGAATCATCCTAATCTACATCTCTTTCCCTCTTCCCCCATTCCTTCTCTCTCATGCTGAGATCACCAAAATTCACCCAAGAATCTATATGGTTTAATGTGAATAATTATCATACAGTATTACACATGTTTGGTATCATTTGAAATGTCTCAGTGCGACTGGTACAAAGGTCTCATTCCCAAAGAAGTAAACCAAACGGTAATAAGGTATTTAAGAGTTTAGAGATAACTCGCACACAGAGGAGGGTGGGTCTTCCAGGCAAATGGCATTCTGCTCCCAAAAGGTGTACACTCTGAATGCAAATTCCCATTGTTAGCCATGTGAAAGAAGTTTCCATATAAAGAAATGCAACAAGAGGCTCGGGGTGATTTGTAGCTCAAATTAGCCTGTGATGCTGAGAGTGGCCGAGACTCTCAGCATCATGTGTCTTCCAAAGTCAGGTTCGCTTCTTTTCTCTTTATTTCCAGAGCATTTGATGTTTTGTATTTATTATCTTTGAACTGATTATGAAATTGGCATGATGCATTTACCTGACATAATAAATTGTTACATTTGATTTTATTCCGACTGACTCTGAAATTGTTTTCCCAAGTAGATTAAACGGATTCATATGTTACCGCAAGTTTTGCGTCAGATTAGTGACGACTAATATTTGGCACTGATTCAAGTGTACTTGGTTTGCAAAGACAAGAAGTGAATTTCTGTTTAGGGCAGCAAAAGTGCTGCTTGACCAATCTAAATCTGGGTGTGTCTTACCTGTGTTTTAATTTAAAGTTACTTTAGATAAGTGTATGTGGGAAACCACAGCATGGCCAATCCAAAGCTATTATAAGACAAGTAAAGATGGTTGACTTAGTGTCCATTCGTCTACTGAAGTAAACGTTATGTTAAATTCAAGTGTATGCAATCACGGGAGCTATACCAAAGTATCTTTGATTGTGTAAGCGTTAATGGGATCTATCTCAGTCAGGTGTGTAGCAATATGTTTGGTGACCGAAGCTGGCGAGATTGTGATCGTGAGACCCACGTTAAACAAGGCGTGAGGACCTCTGAGCGACATGGCTTCCTAATATGAACGGGTAAAATATACAGTAAGTAAAGAGTTAAATAGAACAATCAAATGTATTGCTAAACTATTTTACAATTGACCAATAACCAATTGGCAATCTAACTTAAATTCGAGGTCGTGATAAAATGGAGTCAGATGTAAAATGGAGTCAGATAAACACTTAAATGGAATTAAATGACTTTGCCATGTGGAAAGACAGTGACACGCAGAGACCTTCACCCGTTCTGGTGGAAACCCCCATTTGGAGCGATAAACGGGCTTACACTGTGTTAAAGTTTTAATAGGATTTGCATTTTCGTTTCATTTTTAAGCTGAATAAATTATCATATTCAGATTGCATGTTCTGCAAATGAGATGCTATGGAGGTCTAAATGAAGACTTCCATCTGTTTAATTAGGGCCGTCCTGTACAGCTGGAACAGCTCTGATATGGTCTGTCTGTTTTGTAGCCGGTGTTTATCTAGACATGATGCAGTGTGTTTTGGTGTACTTTGCTGATTTATCTAAATAAGGATAATAATATTAAGGATATGACATGCCAACAGGCCTCACAGCGGCTGGGACCCAGGAAATGTATGCTCATTGAGATTTCCGAGACATTTTACTTCTTTTCAGTGCCTGCAGCAAAATAATCATGAATTATTGGCAATTTGACATAGAATATTTTTGGACGAGAAAAAATCCAGCTTGCTTTCCTGTCGACACTACAGTGTGACACTTTTCAGGGCACTAAAAGCCAGTCTGCAGGGAGCAGTTAGCAGTAGTTAGTAGTACATCCTCTTACTTTGCAGACTGGAGGCAGGAATGAAACCCAGAGCACACATTAAGATGTTGAGTCAGAAGCATCTGCTGGAGGTTTTCTGTTTTAATAGCTGAAAGATCCTGTATCCTCATGAGGCGGTGAGGTGTAATTTAGCATTAATGAAGTAATCCATTGTTGTGACAAGGTTTCGAGGAATTACATAGAACAAATAATTACGTTGTACTCATTTTGGTTTGTTACAGCTTGATGATGATTACCCTATAAGTATAGCAGCATATGGGTGATTTGGTTTCTTCATTTTCCTAACATTCGGATGAGGTGGAATCAGATAAAGCGTAATGTTCTTGATTAAATTGTTTGTTTGCTCACAAAATTGTAGGCATTTCTAAAGGACCACAACATAACGGAGTGCTGTTAAAGTCTTCATGAAATGAATCTAAAATCTAAACTGATTTTATGATGTAAACATAAGATCATTTTTATATTGTTAGTAATAATCATTGTAATTCATTGCGTCATATGTTTTGCTCATACAATAAAAACTACAGAACTTTGCTAAACTAAGCATTTAAATATCAACTTACCAATTACCAAGTGCATATTTTTGCTCAGTTTGGGCCTCTTAATAAAATCTGCTTTTTTTCCCTCCTCGAGTATGAGCTCCATATTCTCACTATATCATATGAGCCATAAAAGCCTGATGTTTCAAATATGATACTCAACAAAAAACACACATGCAAACTTTTTGTCTAAACTGTTCAATGTTTCAAAATCGGGCTATTATTTCATACGTCAGGCTTAAATGTTTTGTCTGTCTCTGTTTCATCAGGCCATAGTTAAAAAAAAAAAGAAACTCTAGGTTTGCAGTAATGAATTAGTTCCCTATATTGTTTTGATGTAACGGTATGTGATGCAGTAGCTGCTTGAGAAACCAGCAGATGTTCCTGTTGTCAGCAGGGGAATGGTGACTGGCAGCCTTATTTGAAAACCAGTCACATCGTCATTCTGCCTGTTGCTAAGCACTGCATTAGTCCATTATGTCCAATAATACTGGCACTTCTGAAACTACGTCTGACAGTCACAGGTTTTGCAGTGCAGGTTTCATCGCAGATACCTAATTCCACAACAGATTGCAACAAATAACTCAAAATGATGTGGAACCGGATTTTTCCAGTTTTGCTGAGCTTTATATGCAGAAGTTATGATTTCAAAACATCAGCTTTTAAAAATGCTGAAGACATTTTCTAGTGACTGGCCACATCTACATTTTTCAATTGGCCCAAGTGAAATTCTGTATTATAAAATTAAATTTACAGAATTTCACTTGGGCCAATTGAAAAATTTAGATGTGACCAGTCACTAGGAATTTTTTACAGTGTAGGGATGGGTGAAGGGAATGATGTGTAAATTGGGAGGTGATCAACTCAAGTGTGATCGTGTCTGGAATGGGGATGGTAATATAGGAAGAGAGAGATCAAATGTTAAGTTCCTTTGTTTTCTCAGAGAGTAGCCCTCTCTTCCAGTTCTCCCAGTTTACAAACTCATCAGGTAAAACTGTTGAAAAAATAAACTGTTGTTCAAATTAGGTAGGCTAATATCCAGTTTAAAAACCCAGTTCCGACTCTAAGTTGGGTGAGATTGTTGTAATATTCAACATTAATATGACAAGCTTCCAAAATGCTTGACATTCGTATATATGGCCTACTGTTAGACCAATGGACTATATTATGTGGCAGAAGAATAGCATTTTAATTATTAATGGATGTTATTTACTGAATATTTATGTCATATCATATTGCTGTTCTGTAGAATTGATAGTGCTATCATAAAAAATGTGATGTCTGACTGACTTGTCACTTCAAAACACTGTCAGTGATAGCTGTTGAAAAAATCATATAGCCTCTTGAAATAAATATTGGTTTATGTGATTGTTTTGATAGTCCCAGGGGTTTTCAAACTGGGGTCTGAGGACCGCAAGGGGGTTCGTGGAAAGGTTTGGATGTAAAATGTAAATAAATGTATTTATTAATAAATGTATTTAAAATAAATGTAAAATAAATACATTAATAATAAACTAAATAAATAATATACTTTAAATTAGTGCTGTCAAAATCGATTACTTTTGATTTGTGATTAATCACATCTAAAATAAAAGTTGGTGTGTTTCGGCTATATATATACGTGTGTGTGTGTGTGTGTGTGTGTGTGTGTGTGTGTGTATATACATTAAAATATAGCCAGGTTAGCTGCATTTATACTATGATGTGGTGGTCCTTTGCGCGCATATGGTCATATTTGGGGGTCAGTGGCATCTATGAGATTGCAAACTCCTGCACTTACATCTAGAAGACCGTTATTAATTGGCAAGAGTATTTTAATCTTTGATAAAGGCAGGTTATGTCGAATTTACATGAATAACAGTCGATGAAGATGGAGAGAAAGGCGCATCATGGTTCCGTCCTTTTGGCCAATTATGTGCACGAGTTAGAGCACGTGCAATCATGCACAGACCAGTGATTCAGACTCAGTGCATGGTCTTAAAGGGCATTAAACACACAATATATGACATTCATGTATAATAAAACAGAAAGAAAGAAAGAAAAAGACTTCTATTTCCACAGTCATTTGCTCGAGGAAAACACTGGCGTTTGCGTAACCCCTTCTGAAGGCAGCTTGGATTAAACGTTTTTTTTTTTTTTATCATAATAAAAACCCGTTTTAATTAAAACATTGGTGATGCTGATAGCAAATTAATTTCGGATCGCTCGCACATTGGAGAGTGGTGCTGAGGGATGAAGGGATCGCTCTAGGATGCGAATTAGCCAATTCTACTATGGCGATGGCTTGTCTAATGAATATTAATTTCGTATCATCACGTTCGCCTAATAGACCTAAATGATTGGCTGAAAGGCAGAGAGTGCGAAGAGTGCAAATCACGTGACGATCGCCCAAACGTTTGGCTGAAAGAAAGTTGAGTGAGCGATAGTCGGTTGGCCTATCAAGAATTTTAGGCTCGGCCATGAATAGTAACTAGATTACGTAACTGGACGCTCCAGGAAGGTTACCATGCAACGTCAGTGTGCCTATTAATATTAATAAGTCTAGCGTTCGCCATAGTAGGAATCGTAATTTTGCCTGTGTTGTAGGGTTGCACCCTGTTACACGTCACACGCGCCTTCGTTACAGGGTGAAGATACAGGCAATGTCACACAGCCCTCCTCATCATCACGACTAAAAATTCACCGTATCTTATATACAGTTATTCTTGACAGCATTTGGAAAAAATAATAACTGAATCGCACTGGTAAGTGACCTCTATTGCTCATTAATTCGTGTTTTGGAGCTGATTTATAATTAGTGAATCTATATCTAGCCTATATATGATTTGATGCTCGTCCATGTTTTAAATTGCACATTTATATAGGCATACATACGTGTTTTATGTTATATGTTGCAGGTTTAAGCTTCTACAGGCTATTTTAGGGAGTAGATGCATGCATTTGAAAAATAATGTGAGCACATCAATGATGGATGCAAACGTAATCTTCATCAAAAATACATCTTTATAATTACAACACTGTACGCAAATGATATACAAATCTGTTTTAAGGCAATATTTTTTTTTATCATTGGCTCATGCATCATCTCAAAAATAATTTTACGGCGAGGAGATTTTTTATTTATTTTTTATTTATTTTCTTCTGTATTTTGCACTCAGTATCCTACGACACATTGTTACTTATTTACTGTATTTATGTTAATCTTTGCCATGTGTTAAAGAATAGATCAAAAGAGCAATTTATAAAAGCCATATTCCCATAGAGACAAGGCACCTTAAACCTCGCCCCTTCACCTCATATATCTATCCGTCAGAATAACACTGATCGGGATTTTCCATTTTCCTCGATTTTAGGCTGCTATCGGGTTTCATATTTTCAGCAATTGATTAATCACGAGAAATGTAGATTAAAACGAGATGTTTTGCGCGTGCTATATCTTGAAGCATCAAAATGACCTTGCAGCAGACATGAAGAATGGAAACCTGGTACATGTGTGCGCGTGTGTGAGTGATGATTTATTCTATTGCTGATTGCATTCAATCTAGTCACGACAGCATGTGCATTTGGTTTGACTGAATTCGCAGTGATGCTCTATGGATCTACATGTGTCCGTATACTGCTCCTCTTTCTGTGAAATATAATGCCTTTGCGCTGGAAATAACCAACCATCACTGTTGAGTGCATGCAAAAAAAAGATAAGTGTGCTCTTTACCGTTTCCTATAGAGTAGATTGTGCAAAGCTGAAGTAATATGCAAAAATGTTAGTATTACAATGCTAGAGCTTTATGTTCTAGCAATGCAGAGATTTACGTTGTCATTACTGCATTGATATAGCTATATCCTATATGTTGTTACATTCCTATGCAGATCTTTGTTTATTAGCTATATTAATATTATAGAGTTTTATATCTGACAGTTTTGTTAGTACACTATTAAAAATAAAGGTTCCAAAGGGAGGTTTTCACAGCGATGCCATAATAGAAGAACCAATTTTGGTTCCCCAAAGACCAGTTTTTAAAAGAACCATTTTGTTTTAGTATATGAAGAAAGTTTGATTAATCTAAGAGCCTAAAATAATCTATGAATGTTAAAGGTTCTTCATAGAACCATTGATGCCAATAAAGAACTTTTACTTTTAAGGGTGTATTTAGAGCTTTAGTTGTTTAGTATTGATATTAGAGATGTATATTTGATAGATATTTCTAGTATGAGTTTAGCATGTTAGCAGTATTTGTGATGTTTTCTCTGTTGGAATAATCACTTCTGCTTTTTTATTCACGTTTGTAAGTCGGTTTGGATGAAATACGAGTGCTAATTGAAGACTGTAAATTCAGATCCTTCTTTTTTACATTGTGACTATATTCATAAGCACACAATAAAAATACTTTATCACAGTAGTTAAAATCTAAGGAGAATTATCATTTTCATCAATTACCCAAAAAGCATCACAATGCAAAATAAGGTAATGCTTTATTTTACGGTGTCCTTGTTACATATGTTACCATAGTAATAACAGTAAATAATGCATAAATACATGCAACTAACCCTCAACCAAATCCTAATCATACCCTAACCATATAGTAAGTACATGTAGTTGCTTAATATTACTCAGTACTTAAATATATAATTACACTGTAATAAGGAAACCTTAAAATAAAGTGTAACCCAAAATATTACTATACTGTGGCTTAGTGATATGCAGAAGTCTGAAAGTTTGATGTGCAATGACACAGGATATTGGTAGGATGAGCCACGGTGTTATCATAACTCTGAAAGTGTCCAAGCCCGTGTGAAGGACTTTGAGAGAAGCTGTTTCTCCTATTGTGAGTTGATTTGTGGTACGCAGCTTCAGCTCCAGTCCTCTGGTGCTGCTCAGGATTGCTGTTGTTCCTCAATCATTGTGTGCTCTCTGCGCTGCAGTGCTCTTTTCAGAGTAACCTTGAGAGGAATCCTCAGAGGAAGAGAGAGAACAGGGTCAGAAAAAGTGTTTAACGGCACGACAGGAGCGTTTGTCTGTGATCTCTGCTGGTGCTGATGTCTGATCTGACTCGGCCATCACGCAGAACTCACTCAGGAGTCGGGAATATGATTAGCACTTGAGGTTGGAGCAGCACATTTTCATGTCCGTGTCATATATTAGATTACATTTTTTTAAGGTTGGAAATCATGTTAGTTAGTTTTTCTTTTATTACAATATTGCATTTTTCACAATAATTCCATATCCCCTGGTGCTGCTCTGATTTTTAATATGACTTTTAATTTATGAATATAAAACTGGCTATTTGTTAAAGTAGGCATGAAATGGAATTCGCGATAGTCTTTTCTTCCCAATTATTTGTATATGACTTTTTTTTTTTTTTTTGGGGGGGAATTTATTGGATGGTTGTGGTTTGCTATTGGTGGATCTCATGTGAGTGACAGGTCGCCTCTAGTAAACTACTAGTTAGTACTAGTACTTACACTAGTAAACACATCATCAGAGAAGAGAAGAGAAGTTGCTGCAAGAGGGAGGGGAAGTTATTTTGAGTAAAGATTACGAGGTGACATAAAAAAAAAAAAGTGCATGGACAAATCATTCATAATAAAAAACTGCAATATTTCATAAAAAAAACACAAGATTTGTCCATTTTGATTTCATGGTGATTTTAAGAAATATTCCAAGTGATTCTTCCTTTCTTTCTTTTTTTAAACAAAACATGTTTTTTTGGGGATTATTGTTCTAATTGGTGATTGGTTTACGTTTATTTTTTTGCCTTTGTGTCTTCAATATCACTTTCCATCCTGTTAGTCTTCAAAATATACTTGCAGGTTAACGTCTGGGTAAATGTTCAGAGTGAAATCGAAGGCATGCCAATTTTTAGAGTGGAATGGAAACATCAGAATATATATATTTTCACACCAAGGTGGAGCCATGTGTAAATTCCCATTCACTCGTGTTTGAACCAAAATCTATACATTACTCTCTCAGCATGTGTTCACAGAGAGAAGGGTAAAGGCCATGCACCAACCTCTAAAGATGTCCTCTATAGATATGTGATTTATTTCGAATTTTCTTCAAGGTTAGATCCAGATGTCCTCGGTTTCACGATGATGCAGATGGAGGGTGAGAGGTTTCTTTGAAACTGCACTATATGCTTACGTTTAGTATATTGCATGAGTGTGCATATAACTGAATCATACTGTAATCTCTCACCCATTAATCCCTGCGGTAAAATATGAGCCGCATAAGGAATTCTCATTTCCCCTGGACTTCATTATATACACCATGCCTTGACTACTTCTGCTATTTAAACCTGTTGAGTTACGTTTACCACTTTAAAGGGATATTTGAAAATGTTATCATCATTTACTCCCCCTGATGTTGTTCATCTTCGAAACACAAATGAAGATATTTCTCTCCCTCCATTAAAAGTCTATATTTACTCAAAACTCTGACGCTTCAGAATGTTCATAAAGAGATCGTAAAAGAAATCCATATGAATCGAGTGGTTTCATCCAAGTCTTATGAAGGGACACGGTCGCTTTATATGATGAACAGATTTAATTTAGGCTTTTATTCACTAATAAACACTGATCAGCGAACGTACAGAGCATTCAAATACTATGGTAAACGGTGAACCATTCTCTCGTGTCACACCAGCCTGTTTGAGCTTCAGCAAGAGCCAATGAGGTTTAGTCTTGCGTGTCGAGTAAGTGCGGTTTATCATATTTGAAGGTTTTATGTATAATGCGCGTTAATCAAAGTTTATATGCAAATAAAAGCCTAAATTAAATCTGTTCATCATATAAAGCGACCGTGACCCTTCATAAGACTTGGATGAAACCACTAGATTCATATGGATTTACTTTACAATTACTTAATGAACGTTTTGAAGCATCAGTTTTGGGTGAATAGGCTTTCAGTGGACGGAGAAAAATCTCTCAGATTTCATTAAAACATATATATATATATATATATTTTTTTTTTAAGATGAACGAAAGTCCTATGGGTTTAGAGTGACATGAGGGGGAGAATTTTCATTTTTGTGTGAACTATCATTTTAAGAAAGCAAAGTAGGTCAGTTTTAATTTCATGTTGACTTTAAGGATGAGGATTTCCTTGCATATTATTATAAATTTCACTACTCAGTGTTCAATTTGCACTAGTGACAGTGTGATAGAGTAGAAGCACTTCCTGTTTTGAATGAAATGTTGCATTGACAACACCCATCCAAATGTGGCTCAGGCCAGTTTGTGCTGGAATATTTGGGGCTAAAATGGAGGCAGGGCATGAGGATGCTGGTGGTGCTGATGTAGCAGAGGGCAGGAGTGACTGTGGCCATGGTGACAGCGCACACCGAGAGATTTGTTCCAGGGCTAACGTGACTCACAGCGGCTCTGTCCTTTCCTGCGAGACCGCTGTCGAGACGCTTCTAACCATCCGCTAACATCCTCGTCTCCTCCCTCTATTCCACCGCACTCATTCCTAGATCCATCTACTCAAGGCTTCTGCTGTCACTCTTGCTCTTTGAAATACACCAGATGCATTGAGCTTTGGCCTTGTTGGCAATACTTTATCATGCTGAGCATATGTATCGGAGAAAGCTAGCTTTCCTGTAGCTCAAACAGTAGAGCATTGGCGCTTGCAACGCCAAGGTCATGGGTTTGATTCCTAGGGAAAGGAAGAACTGATAAGAATGTAAATGTGTACCTTGAAATGCAATGTAAGTCGCTTTGGATAAAAGCGTCTGCCAAATGCATAAATGTAAATGTAGTTCAATTTACTCTTTGTAAGATTAGACTTCAAACACATAAAAAAAAAAGAAAAGATGTACAGAAGGGGAAGCAAAACTGTTGTAAGAGGATGGTGCATAATAATATTAAAACTGCTTTGTTTTCATTTTAATATAATTATACAATGTGTGGCCCGGTTTCACAGACAGGGCTTAGATTAAGCCAGGATTAAGCCTTGGATCAATTAGGGCATTTATAGATTTTAGAAACGTGTCTTAGAAAAAACATTACTGGTGTGTTATCTTGAGACAAAACAAAGGCACTGACATATTTTAAAGTCTCCTTTTTTTTTTTTTTTTTTTTTTTACTCATCTTTGATCACCAAAATGACATAAAAAAAAAAATAGCTTGAAAAAACAAAAATTGCTTGAATGTAACTCTACACCCTTGCCTCATTTAGTAAATGTGAAATATGCAGATTAGCCCCGCCTCCACTCACTCACTCCAGGGCTGCTTTCCAGTCCAAAATTGTCATGCCCTTCACTCGCTAACTTCCCTCCGTCTCGTTCATTCGGATGTACGTCTTTGCTTACGTTGCACGAGTGCCGACTACTGGCGGAAACTGCGGTGGGCTGAACTGGAACGTCCTAAAACCTTGGAATCAGCTATGGAGTTTATTTATTATTTACATTTTTTTCCCTTTAAGAATTTGTTTAATACAGCATCCAAATGTATATAGGTTTGTTTGGGTTGCTTTAAATAAATAAAAAATATAATTCATATATCATAGAGTTGTTTGTTGTGGTGGTGATTAGACGAGATCTGTGGTGACGTCACAGTCGTACTGCATTGTGGGACATATAGGTGCCTGAAGTGTACATATGAAGTAGACTCGCTCCCTCTGTCAAAATCGAGGGAACGAGGGTCTGTCCATAATAAACTTCCCTCGTCCACTTCACAAAGTGGAACGCACTTCAAAATGGCGTCAGGGATTCCCCCGAGGGGAAGTGCTTAGGGAAGTTTGCAAGTGCGTGTCTAAAAGTGGACTGGAACGCAGCCCAGCTCAGAGATCCACTGGTTGACGATCACACGTTGATCTGATTGGTTACAAGGTTGTTTGTGATGTCAGAAACACCAGCGATGTTTTTGAGACTGTCTTTGGTTCACTCCAGTTTTAAGGTTTAAGTTTTAGTTTTAGTAACTAGAGTTAACAGAACACTTCCAGTTAAAGACATTTAATTTCAGCAAAGTTTAATGTTTGCAGTTTACAAATCTCTTAATGATAAAAATTAAATAATTGTTTGAGATTGTTTGAGAATTGTTGTTACCGAACAAATGCAACTTTAAAGTAAAAATTTGTCATTCGTGCTCATTCATATTAAAGATGAAATCTTGTTAAACATGTGGCGTATATTGAAATAAAAAAAATATGCGTAGACTTTTATGGTTATTTATGATTAATCCTTTCAAACATAATTTTTTATTGATCCATTAATGCTTTTTGTCTATTGCATCTTTAAATATCATAAACTCATATTCATATATTCTATTCAGACCAGACATTGAGTTTACTTGTACAAATGTACGTCTATTTGTGGGCTAGACATGCTATTAGTTTTTTCTGTTTTCTGCTCAGTGTGGTATCTTTTCTAATATGTGTGGTATTTTGTTTAGTTTCACATGAGATGGTTATCTTACTTTGAATTAAGGTATACTCTATTTGCATGTGGTCTAGACATGATGGAAATACTTATTTGGCCATTTCTGCTTCTTAGGGCTGGTTCTTCACACAGAAAGCGGTTTTGCAAGGTCTCGAGACACGTCTTTTAAAAGTTGAACTTATTTTAACTCGAGTGCCGCGTTTTCAGAACGTTGTGTCATGCACGAGACACTGGAAAAGACGCGAGACTCGACCGCAACGATCAGTGAAAAATAAAGTAGCGCTGTGGAATGGAAAAACGTGATCTTCCGGTACAGGATGAGAGCTTATTAATTACGAAAACGATTATTTATTTTTGCTAATTATTATTTTAATCAGTTAGTTTTTCAGTAACTATTGTTAGTTTCGTTTAGTTTTAGTTTTTCATTTATATTGAAATTTCTGTTTTATTACCGTTTACGAAAAATTTTGTATCAATAGTTTTAGTCTTAGTTTCAGTTTTCGTTTACGAAAACAACCTTGATACCACTTAATGAAATCGAAAAAATAATGCTTGTTTTCAAACTGGTTTCCCGAACACTCCCCCTGTTTTTCATTGGTTGAACAAACAGATAGTCCCTCCCCAAACTCACTCCATTGGACGAAATATGCTTTAAACAGGTTTGGATGAGATTCACCCATTTACTGTTAAATTGACTTCTGTTTCTATCAAGCTAACTGCTTCATCTCGTTATAGTCCTTGTTATGCCGGGGATATTGGTATTCTCCTGTTTGTCCTCTGGGAAGCCCCTGGGCTGTCTGTGTGACCACCTTACACATATATTCCATCTGGCTGCTGGATAATGGATAGCTTAGTTTTAAATTTTGTACAAATAATCGTTCACAATGTTGAAAATGGCTTCAATACGCTGATAAGAAAAGTGACTCAGCATGTATTGTTCCTGAAGGGCACACAGTTAAGGCTTAAATTGCTTTTCAAATCATTCACATGAATAATTAATAAGCCTGTTAGGTGTATTAATAGGGTTATTATGTGGGATGACATGTAAAGGATTTATAATGCCTTTTAACTTAAAATGACTAACAACATTTCATACAAGTATATTGGTTAATGGTTAATGGCATTGCTATTGTAGGAATAATGTATGCATTCGTTTGAATATTTAATTATTCAAATTAGTTTTGAGTGCTTCTTCTCTTCTCAAATCTCTGTGTTTGTACATAGTGCTTTTACATAATGATAATTATTTGCCCCTCTTTATTTCCTCATTAGACACGGACCCAAGCATATGACTTTAAATTTTTAGTGAAAGTCTTATAGTTTGTTTGTTCGTTTGCAAACCCATGCAATGAAAGTCAATTGGGTCCAGCGTTATTTGGACCCCACCTTTCTTCAAAATATGAATGTGAACCAATGAAATGGTGGAAATGATCCATAGGTGATCTTAGTTTATCATTCACAAGTTTTTTTGTTGTTGTCTTGGGTGCATTTGCATGGCTGTCATTAGTCATGATGGCTCTTCCTCTCTCTCGACATGTGCTGCCGCTCTGTTGGTCACTGTTGTTGAGCAGGTTTCTCCTCTCTTCGCCAATCTTTGACCGCTGACATTTAACTGGCTTGAATCTTCTGCCAAAGTGACCCTTTAAAGAGGCCATATTATGCCCTTTTACAAAGTCTTGATTTTGTTTTTCAGATCTGCTAAAATAGGTTTCATGGTTGAATGTTCAAAACACATTATTTTTCACATATTCTCCATTGTTGCAGCACCTCTCTTCCAGGTCTGTCAGAAACACTCTGTTTAGTTCCTGTCTCTATGAAGCCCCTCCTTCTGAAAAGCACAATGTGCTCTGATTGGTCGGCTGGACCAATGTGTTGTGATTGGCCAACCACTTTGTGAGTGTTTTGGAAATGCCATACCCTTTACCATAACCAAGAGTTTCAAGTTGAAAATGTGAAAAAGCATAACAGATCCTCTTTAGAGCACTGCATGGTGTCCAAATGTCCTTCTTTAGGACAGGTATTTTTCAGTCTCGAATCAACAGTTGATTTTAGTACAGTTTGGCATGAGCCTGTTGCTAGGTTATTGACGCTGCGTTCACACTACCTCTGCATGTGGTCAGAGACCGGCGGTTAGGTCGCTACTGGGCGTTCCCGCTACTGGTTGCCTAGTAACGTTTGTTAATGACATTCACAAGATGTTGTAAACAACTAATTCGTTTTCTTGCCACTGCAAAGAAACATTTTTGAAGGAAAATACTAAATATAAATGGAATCAGTATAAAATGCTTAATATTGAAGATGAATGAGAAACAGCGAGTGCTCTTTACCATCGCTGCTATTTATCAAGTGCCAGTCTGTCTGGGTTCACAAAACCATTCAGGCTCAGAGTCAGCATGGCGAGTACCACCATATGTTCACCGAGAAATATCATAGAATATAAGAAATTTGCTTTAGATGCTTTAGAATTTGGTCAAAATATGGTGTTTTAGAAAGCAGCGTAATCATTTTCTCTAAATGCTAAATGTGTGTGTATTTTGCTGAGAGGAACATGCTGTGGGTTGGTGTTTTTTGGGAATGTACTAGTCACGGGTGCAGATTATCCTTAATGCGACTATTTATTTGCATGTTTTTTAGTTTTTTGTAAAGAAAGAGAAAAATTCAGCCTTCACATTAGTTTGACAAACCGTTTTCATCTCAATGAATGTCAACATTCTGTCAAAGCCATTTGATGTGACCCGGCAAACCAACAGCGCTCTGATCCTGGACATCTGCTTTAGGGATTTTCATTGACATTAGCCTCTTGATGGAATTATTGTAACATGATATCAGATCACCAGAATACACACCCAAACAAGATGACTTTATAATCCCTGATGCTGTTTCTGCATACAAACAGCTTAAAGGGACAGTTCACCATTTTTTGTCATCATTTACTCACCCTGAAGTTGTTTCAAACCTTTATGAGTTTCTTTCTTCTGTTGAACATAAAAGAATAATATTTTGAAGAATGGAACAGTTGATGGACCCCATTGACTTCCATACATATGAAAAAATATAGATATACTATGGAAGTCAATGGGGTCCATCAACTGTTTGCTTAAAGGGTTAGTTCACCCAAAAATGAAAATTCTGTCAGTAATTACTCACCCTCATGTTGTTCCAGCCCCGTAAGACCTTCGTTCATCTTCGGAACACAAATTAAGATATTTTTGATTAAATCTGAGAGCTGTCTCACTCCTCCATAGGCTTCTAAGACACTATAACTTGCTGGCCCAGAAAATGCATTAAAGACATCGTTAATATAGTCCAAGTGACTCCAGTGGCGCAATCTTAAGTTTATAAAGCGACAAGAATACTTTTTGTGCGCAAAAAACAACAAAAATAACGACTTTATTCAACTATTAATTTCCTTCTCTCTGGGCCTCGAGTGAGTTCACGTAGTGTAACTGCGCAGCGCTTCTGTGTTGTACGTCACATGCATGACACACATGACCAGCGTCGGCCAATAGTGAGCCTACGTGTGACGTACAACACAGACGCGCTGCGCTAAAACACTACGTGAACTCACTCGAGGTCCAGAGAGAAGGAAATGAATAGTGGAATAAAATCTTTATTTTTGTTGTTTTTTGCGCACAAAAAGTATTCTCGTCGCTTTATAAACTTAAGATTGAGCCACTGGAGTCACTTGGACTATATTAACGATCTCTTTAATGCATTTTCTGGGCCAGCAAGTTATAACGTCTTAGAAGCCTATGGAGGAGTGAGACAGCTCTCAGATTTAATCAAAAATATCTTAATTTGTGTTCCGAAGATGAACGAAGGTCTTGCGGGGTTGGAACAACATGAGGGTGAGTAATTACTGACAGAATTTTCATTTTTGGGTGAACTAACCCTTTAACAACATTCTTCAAAATATCTTCTTTTATGTTCAATATAAGAAAGAAACTCATACGGGGTTGGAACAATATGAGGTTGAGTAAATGATGACAGAATGAAAGTTTTTAGGTGAACTATGCCTTTAAGATATATATGATGGGGACATGAAAATGTACTCCAAAACAGAAATGAGCCCCTCAGGGCTGTCATCATAGGTTTGTGTTTTCATTGGCAGTTTGTATTCGCTAACACTGAGATCCACTGGAGTCCCATGAGCCTCTTCACACTCTAGCTGATGTGCTGCTTTCCTGTCGTCTCTTGTTGAAAATGATGATCTACACTCCCACTGGCGTAGTCTCTGCTTCAAAAACTGAATTACATAATTGGGTCTTTCATCACTGGTGAACAAGAGGCAAAGCCATTGCCCACCCCTTATATCAGAGTTAATTCACAATCAGCTTGATCCTAAAGCGATGTTACGAATAAAGGTGACAGATCTTTTACTGATATGTTGCAACTTCTGAGAAATTACAAATTAAGAGCTACAACAAGAAACGTGTTTCACAGCCCATTTTACTTTCATTATCCGATATATTTCCAAGTGCAACAATATTTTTATGAGAAAAAATGTCAGATGAGACTCATTAGAGTTTGTTTGGTTTTATATACATACATATATAACACTATATATATATATATATACACACATACACACACGCTACCGTTCAAAGGGGGCCAGTTAGTGTCTTTGAGATTAGTCACTTATGCTCACCAAGGCTGCATTTATTTGATCAAAAATGCAATAAAAACAGTAAAATTGTGAAATATTATTACGAATTTAAAAAACCTTGTTCTATTTAAATATATTTTAAAATGTAATTTTTTTCTGTGATGTGAAAGCTGAATTTTCAGCAGCCATTATTCCAGTCTTCAGTGTCAATGTACAATTTTATTTATATGATATCTTATTTATAAAACAATAAGTATTTTTGCAGTGTGTCATCGCTCTTGATTCATAGCAGATCTAGAAGAAATCTAATTTTTATTGTGTTTAAGAATGGCACTGTCTTCCTTGTCTGTGTGTTTTACTCCATTTTTGATCTACTGCAGTACTAAGTCACATCTAAATGGCCTATAATCTCATTTTGCTATTAGAGCAGTGTATCAGAGAGATGTGACAGCTCTGGGATAGGCTTTGGTTCACAGAGCTTTTAGGCCCTGTTCTTTAGCGCTGACATATGTTCCTGTACGAGTCTAATTGAAACGCAAGTGTTCCTCCAAGAGTCGATTGAGTGTTTTTCCCAGCAGAGCCATCTCACACATGCCGCTGCTCCTACACGCCACTATTGCTGTCCTGTCTGCAGACATGAGGAGAGCTGTATTTGGGAACTGTGGGGGATATGGTTGTTACCATTGCACCGTACTGCAGTCTCTGTTCTCTGCCTGTGCAGGACTAGTTACATGGGTTATTTACAGGTGTAATGCTTTGACACTGAGGGCCCTATTTTAACAGTCTGAAACGCAAGAATTAAGCGCGAAACGCAAGTAACTTTGTGGGCGGGTCTCGGGCGCTGTTGCTATTATACCGGCGGGATAAATGACTCTTGCGCCCGACGCAAATCTAAAATTTGTTGGTCTGAAGTAGCTTCATTATTCATAGGTGTGGTTTGGGCGTAACGTGAAATAATCCAATCAGAGCGTCATCTCACATTCCCTTTAAGAGCAGGCGCGCTTGTTCCATGGCGGATTGCTATTATAACAGCGGATTTGCCAGGCGCACGCCAGGAGCGGTTCACAGCCGAGGAGACCGACGTTCTCGTCAGGGCCGTAAAACACAGAGAAGTGACATTGGGGATGGAGAAACACACCCAAATTAGCTTCGGTTAAACAGGCATATGATAATTTGGGTAAATGTGTAAGCTAGATGTATGCTTTTATAATAAATTGTCTATCTATCTATCTATCTATCTATCTATCTATCTATCTATCTATCTATCTATCTATCTATCTATCTATCTATCTATCTATCTATCTATCTATCTATCTATCTATCTATAATCGTAATAATGTATGATTTGCAAAAATGAGAACCACTGCTTTTGTGTAGATGAGAGAATCAAAGTGTTTGCACGTTGTGCACACGCTACATTGATTATGGCCAAGCATGCGCCCTTAAAAGAGCATCTGAATAACGCGCCACTGACATTAGACTAGGTTTTTCCTGGTCAGTGGCGGAATTGTTTTCTAAACCTGCAAAATAGCATCAGGGAACGTTTGCGCCGGAACACTCCTCCTCTTTGCGCTGAACCGCCCCCGGGAGCGCAAATGCATTTGCTAGTTTACTGACGTGCGTCTGTGGAGGGAAAAGTCCGCTGTGCGCGGGTGCAAAATAGGAATGAAACATGCGTCGGTGTACAAAGTCAATTGCGCTGGGTGCAAGATAGGGCCCATAATGTCACTGAGAGCTCTTAAAGGGATAGTTCACCTGTCGTCATTTACTCACCTGCCTGTTTTAAAGAATGTCATAGATGTGTGTGAGGATCGGATTGAAATTTAAAGAATTAGCCTTTTACTCTCAAATCTCTTTGGATGTGCTATGCCAGAATAGCAGAGCGAATTAGTACAACTTAAATATCAGTTTGTTTCTCACATAAAGCTATCATATGGATTCAGACAACTTGAAATGTAGCATAAGAGTTGTGTTGACTGCTTTAGTGGTGCACTTTCATTGTGTGGAAGACAGTTTCATTGTATGTAATGTTTTGTGTTCCACTAAATTATATATGAAGGTGAGTACATGACAGTGTTATTTTAGTATTATTTATACAAGTTTAATTGTTCTGAACAGAAATGCTCATTTGAAATCACCTCTAACTGGTTTATAACGTTATTTTACCATTCTGTTTGGTAGAACCAATCAACCAATTCATTAAAATAATATGGCTTATGCAAATGTGACATTGACACATCCATTGTGAGTAAAATGCCCGAATTTTTCCGACTGCATCCTGCAGGACTACAAACCACACCCCTACAAGTTACGCCCCCTTACAATGAGACAGCCAATTAGCACCTCTCTCTAGAACCATTGATGTCATCACTAGTGCTGCACTTCTTCTACAGTAAATTTTTAGGGTTGGGGTAGGTTTTCAGCTATAATTACCATAGGTCTGTATTTGATTGTATTTTAACTAAAAACGTGTCATTATATTATTAACATTTTACCAAAATCAAGCTCAAATCATATGAAGTTACGTTTTTCACCAGCGAATCTCAGAAATGTGTGTTTTGTCAGTCATTAGAATGGCCGCATCTGAGGCAGTAAGTGCATCGCCTTGCATTTATATCAACTAACAAGAGTATTGTAGCTATGAGTTAAAATACTGATTCTGCTCGGAGTGAACAAATTGATTTTTTTTAGGCCCTGGGTCAGAATGCCTTTGATTGTTTCAGTATAGTAATGAAAGCAACATTGATATTTGTCTTGTTTTGAACGAAATCACGCTTTCTTGAGCTTAGCCACAAAGTTGCTGATGCATTTTCATCATGTGTCAGCACTTTATCCATCAAATACTCATCAGAACCCACTTATGCATGGATTTTCCTATACCAAACACTCTCTAACCAGCCCTGAAAGCAATCAATATTAGAAATGATTTTCCCAATGGCAGTGCATGCATGCCTCTGTATTGGAAGACATCCAGAGAACATGCAAGTATTATATTAGTGATAGTTGAACGACCACAGAGGACAGTATACCGCAGATCCCTGTCTGTTGCCGCCAACTGGGCCATTTCTCCCTTGGACCAATCGCAACTGCTGATGAGCTCATATATAGCGCCCCAGATCCACCTTTACAGACATTTATAGTTTTACAACCGTCTTCTCTATTGCTCAGTGTTTACTTTGAGTAACAAGGGAAGCACGTCAATTTGTTTTATTGGCATTTACAGCTCTACGATCCACATGGCTGTTCAGTTTCTGTGTATTCACTTATCAGTGCCACGATAACGTAATAGGACTTGTGCCGAGGTGTTCAGAGCAGGACTGCTGTGCTGACAGATATCCGAGATTGCTATTTTTTTTTGTCTGTCACAGAGAAGGCCGAATGTCAGACTGACCGGCTCATTATCTTCACAGACACAGGGTGATGTGGTTGCTGAGAGATGACCGTCGGCTGATGAGTTCTATTCAGAGAGGAAAACACAGCCAGAGAGATAGAAAAGAACAGGCAAATTACTGAATTAGATGAGAATGTGAAAAAGACTGACAAAAAAGAAGAGCAGTGTCATTAGGAATAGGAATTGTAATGAATTTAATGATTGTGGCTCTGTATACATGTATCTATGCATGCCTACATATCCTAAAGATGTGTGATGTATGTAAAATATAATATATACAGTACAGGCCAAAAGTTTGGACACATTACTATTTTTAATGTTTTTGAAAGAAGTTTCTTCTGCTCATCAAGCCTGCATTTATTTGATAAAAAATACAGATTTTTTTTTTAATATATTGTGATATATTATTACAATTTAAAATAATTGGTTTTCAATTTATTATACTTTAAATTATTATTTATTTCTGTGATGCAAAGCTGAATTTTCAGGATCATTACTCCAGTCTATCACAGGATCCTTTAGAAATCATTCTAATATGATGATTCATTATCAAAGTTGGAAACAGTTCTGCTGCTTAATATTTTTTCATAACCTGTGATACTTTAGGATACTTTGATGAATAAAAAGTAAAAAAAATATATACACTACTGGTCAGTCATTTGGTGTCAGTAATTTTTTTTCTTTCTTTTTTTTGAAATAAATCAATACTTTTATTCAGCAAGGATGTGTTAAATTGCTAAAAAGTGATAGTAAAGAAGATTTATATTATTAGAAAATATTTTTTTATTTTGAATAAATGCAGTTCTTTTTAACCTTTTATTCATCAAATATATTAGGCAGCAGAACTGTGTCCAACACTCATAATAAATCAGAATATTAGAATGATTTCTAAAGGATCATGTGATAGACCGGATGTCACATGTGACACTGAAGACTGGAGTAATGATCCTGAAAATTCAGCTTTGCGTCACAGAAATAAATGATAATTTAAAGTATAATAAATTGGAAACCAATTATTTTAAATTGTAATAATATATCACAATATATATAAAAAAAAATCTGTATTTTTGATCAAATAAATGCAGGCTTGATGAGCAGAAGAAACTTCTTTCAAAAACATTAAAAATAGTAATGCTTCCAAACTTTTGGCCTGTACTGTATATTGTGGTTTAGTGAGTGATTCAATACCCACTCTGAAGGAATGTGTGAATCAAAATTATTTTTATTTTTTTAAATCATTCAAAAAATCATACTACACTACTCATACTGAAGTGAGGAGAACTCGGGGTGAAAGAGGGGTTGTCATTGTCAGTTCCGGTTTTTGATTCCTAACCTTAAATATGATCCTTTTCAGGTTTGCGCAGTGAAAGATTTCTGTACAGATCTTTATCGGTGTTGTAGAGCTCCTAAGTACCCTCTGAGATATTATTATTAATGTGGCTCAATTATGAATATTTGATTATTAATGCAATAACTGGATCCAGACCAATTTCAACAGATTGTACGAGGCAACACAAACGGATGGTTTCATGAATTTCCCTCAGGAACATTTTAATCAGCCCGTTTTTCAGGGAGGCTCAATTGGTTTCTTAAAGTGTTTTCCCCCAGAATGTAAAGTGGAGGAAACAAGGTCACTGCGAGAGCTGATGCACCTATTTACATGCTGTCAGCGTTATCCATGTATTCATTTGTAAACATACAATAATTTTTATTATATGTATAATTTTTTTTATTTTTTTTTTGCTGTTATCACAAAAGTGATTTATGAAAATCAAGAGTATACAGGTAATGTTTCTGCTGGAAAATCTTGCTGAAGCCAGGCTCAGTGTATAGCTCTCTTTACATGATTTCTATGTGGTCCGAGCAGGTCATTAGCGGATCCAAGCTGGTTTAGATGGTTGATTAGCTGGAAGAGCAGCCGTTGGACCTGTTTTTTAGCCTGGAAATCCAGACCACAAATCTGAACGATTAATGGTCTGGCATCGACTAATGAAATCGGCCAGCTCGAGGGGCGGCACCAAGCAAGCATTTGAAAATCTCACTGCACGCAATTGGATAACACTACGACCAATCACAACAATAAACCCCATACGCTTAGCTACCAGCGGAGCTAACTGGTAGATTAGACTCTTACCGTATCCGGTCGGCAAAACAGCAAAAAAGGATTCAAGCGCCGGCGTCTTCTGTTCCTCTTTTAGATTAAAAGCCAAGTCTAACTCGTTCATTGTAGCGGCCAAAGCCGTTTCAAACAACTGGTGTTCATCCATAGCCATCTTGCAATGTTTACTAATGACTTCGACGTCACAGCGCTGTCATCATCTCGCCTCTGGCCCGCCTATATCAGATAACCCGATGTGATTGGTGCAGCTCAGATACAAGGGCATATTTAATGAGCATCATTACTAGACACCAGAGTAACTCGCTGAGCAAATTCAACTTGTGCTCTCGCGAGAACTCTGGATTTCCAGGGTGCCTGTTTTTTTACCTGATTGACCATTTTTATAACTAGTTTGGGTTAAGCTGGTATGACTGGTTGCATAACCTGCTTAGACTATTCTTAAAAGATACTCATTAAACTTTTTTTTCTTCAAGACATGTCCTAACTTTTTAAAGTCAGTTATATAAAAAGGTACATTGGTTTTCATTTGAATTGGAAAAGTAAGACTGATTACCTCTTGTCTAACGGCTAGTTGGTCAAACCAGTCCTTAAGACACAAGTCTTAACAACTAGCAGCTGTGTTTCTGCTTACATTATTTATTTGACATTGTAAATGCATTGTTTTAAGCAGGTAAACTGTGTACAAACTAGGCATCCATAATTCAAGAATACAAATAATGTATTTTGGAAGTCAATGTGAAACAAATAAGTCAGCCAATATTGGTATACTGTTTGCCTTCTTTGTATATCATCAGAATATACAGACTAACTGTATGATTCAGCAAAGAGTAAGATCTAAAAGAGCAAATCTCATAAAAACATGCCCATGTCACAAATAATACAACATTTTAATTACAGAAATTACATTCAGTATAAAGACAATGAAGCCCTTTTGGAGTTTTTGCATTTTTATTAAGTTTTGCATTTTCAGAGTTTTACACTGTGACATTTTTATCCTGTAATAATTATCCTGTAATACAATTGATGATGATGACAATGATTTATTTTTATGTAAATAAGCATAAATGCAGCACAACCAAACCTTTACAACCATTATTATAAAAATACTTTAAAATGTTAAACTTCATATTTATAAATTAATTTGAAGAAAAAAAAAATAAATGTTTAAAAATAAAAAACGAGGGGTGGTGGTGGCGCAATGGATAAGACACATGCCTTTGGTGTGAGAGACCCGGGTTCGAATCCACTGTAAGACACCAATGTGTCCCTGGGCAAGACACTTAACCCCTAGTTGCTCCAGAGGCGTGCGACCTCTGACATATATAGCAATTGTAAGTCGCTTTGGATAAAAGCGTCAGCTAAATGAATAAATGTAAATGTGAACTGTACATGATTATGACGATTTGTCCAATAATTTCACATTATTGACTATTGCACCATCAATTCACCATAAATGATAAAAATGCACCTTATGTTACATATAATGCATATATTTGTAAATTCCAGTATTTCTGTACGTGTGTCATCTTGAATAACAGCGTGTGTTCTTCTCTAATTCCAGGCTGTCGTATAGAGCGCTGTGCTCGAGTAGGTGCTGTCCAGGGTCCTGAACTTCTCTAGCCCAGCTTCACTCTACTACATGCTAACAAGCAGCTCCTGACACCCGGCTCCAGCACTCTTTACATCAACACACAGCTTTCAACCATGGATGAGGGTTACAGAGATCGTTCGGCCTTTATTAAAGGCGCTAAGGACATTGCCAAAGAAGTCAAAAGGCATGCAGGCAAAAAGGTGGGCCGCCACGTGGACAAGGTGGCTGATGAGTACACCAAACGCTCTTATACTCGCTTCGAAGAGGAAGACGATGACGACGACTACCCCGTACAGGCCCAGGACGGCAGCTACTACCGCAGCAATAGCAAGGCCAATGACGACGAAGGGGCTCACAGCGACTCTACAGAAGGTCACGATGAGGATGATGAGATCTATGAGGGCGAGTACCAGGGCATCCCCAGAAATGACTCAGTGGAAAAGGCTGACATACAGGGGGACGGAGTGGGACAATCTCAGTTCCGGGACGTAGCGCAGTATGAGGGCGAGAGGAGGAAGGACCAGGAGGAGCTGGCACAGCAGTATGAGACCATCCTTCAGGAGTGTGGCCACGGCCGCTTCCAGTGGACCCTCTACTTTGTCCTGGGTCTGGCTCTGATGGCTGACGGCGTGGAGATCTTCGTGGTGGGTTTCGTCCTGCCCAGTGCTGAGAAGGACATGTGTTTGTCTGAGCCCAACAAAGGGATGCTGGGTAAGTCAAGAACAGCTTGTTAGTTTTTATTTTATTTTTTTTTTCTATGGAGCGCAACAGTGCCCATCACCTGTTCCTGCAATCTTTTCTGGAAATGTTTTTTCCATTCATTTTTCCAATAGGGATTTTAAGAAAGTTAAGAGGTGTATAAAAATATTACAAACTTTGATTTGAAGCAAAAAAGTGAAAATCAGACAAAAAACTTAACAGCTTTAATGAGGGAAATGTTACTGTATTACAGTTATCATTCGCTCTTTGACAAATTGCTTTAGTTCTCTTTTGTAAGTAATTTTGGATTAAAAACTTTGGATAAAAACCACCAGCCAACAGGCTGGCCAGGTTAGGAGCCTACTAAGACAAGATGTAAGATGTTTTTTTCAGTAGGGATTTATAAGACCATGTCCAATGGTTACTTTTGCTTACAAAAAATGGCATTCTGTGACATATAAACAATATTCATCTTAGGGCTAGTTTCTACTGCCATTTTGTGCCCAATTCACCATCTGTCAGTCCATCCAGCAAGGACACTCGCCCATCCTGGTCGAACCCAACGCAGCACTGACGCAGTTTGAGCTATAATTAACTGACAATAGACTGCTGAACAGCACAGTGTGCTTTCATGGCTTATACTGATTCCTGTGGTGTATGGCACAAATGTTCTAGTAGTGGGTTTGCATGAAAAGAGTCATTGAATACTGGTGGTGGTGGTGGCGCAATGGATAAGACACATGCCTTTGGTGTGAGAGACCCGGGTTCGAATCCACTGTGAGACACCAATGTGTCCCTGAGCAAGACACTTAACCCCTAGTTGCTCCAGAGGCGTGCGACCTCTGACATATATAGCAATTGTAAGTCGCTTTGGATAAAAGCGTCAGCTAAATGAATAAATGTAAATGAATACCATGTTACATATCCCCCCCCTAAAAAAACAAGGTATTATCATTAGATCATGTCCACAAACACTTTTTGGTCGTTTTAACTGCTGTACTCATCAATGCACGTAAGTGTTGCTGCTGTTAGACCATATTCATTATGTTTCTTTATGTTGTCTCTTTTTTTTAAATGATCTTTTTATATGATTATTGTGACATCATTGTGTTACAATGTGAGCTAGTGTGCTCATGTAATTGCTTGTTCATTGAGATATTCTGCCTGGGTCTCAGCTTTAGCGTGTGTATGTGTGGAGTGCCATTAGGGAGCAGGGCCCTTGGTCTCTCCCCTGTTACAAAACAGCCCTGACTCATGCTGAAGTGCCATTTGCATCTCTGCTGGGTCCTTGTGCCTAAAGTTTCCATGCATGCGCAGCTGCAGCTCTGCAGCAAAACTGTCTTCAGCCTCTGTCACATGACATGCTCCAATCAAATCCAACAGCGTGGATGTGTGGGATGAAATGGCCCGCGGAGGTTTTTTTTCCTGCTCACTGCACCCAGCAGTCGACCTGCATGTTTCTCTACTGATGGCTTCAAATGCAGAGACCTAGAAGACACAGCGCAATTTGTTTGTGTAATATGAAAATATCATGAAGAAAACACTATTATTATTTATCACGGCACTGAAAGGAAATCGCCCCATTAAATGTTATGACAAATCAGCCGTCAAGGAGATTTTATGGTTTGATGGATTTGTATTCATCATTTGTTTGGATGGATGGATGGAAAAGGAGATAGATAGATAGATAGATAGATAGATAGATAGATAGATAGATAGATAGATGATAGATAGATAGATAGATAGATAGATAGATAGATAGATAGATAGATTGATTGATTGATTGATAGACAGATGGATAGGTAGGTAGATAGATAGACAGATGGATAGATAGATAGATAGATGATAGATGGATTGATTGATTGATAGACAGATTGATAGGTAGGTAGATAAATAGACAGATGGATAGATAGATAGATAGATAGATAGATAGATAGATAGATAGATAGATAGATAGATAGATAGATAGATAGATTGATTGATTGATTGATTGATAGACAGATGGATAGGTAGATAGATAGATAGATAGATAGATAGATAGATAGATAGATAGATAGATAGATAGATAGATAGATAGATAGATAGATAGATAGATAGATAGATAGATAGATTGATTGATTGATAGACAGATAGATAGATAGACAGATGGATAGGTAGATAGATAGATAGATAGATAGATAGATAGATAGATAGATAGATAGATAGATAGATAGATTGATAGACAGATGGATAGGTAGATAGATTGATAGACAGATGGATAGGTAGATAGATAGATAGATAGATAGATTGATTGATTGATTGATAGATAGATAGACAGATGGATAGGTAGATAGATAGATAGATAGATTGATAGATAGACAGATGGATAGGTAGATAGATAGATAGATAGATAGATAGATAGATAGATAGATAGATAGATAGATAGATAGATAGATAGATAGACAGATGTATGTAGATATAGAGAGAGAGCTCTCGATGACTGCAGCTTTTATGTCAGAGTTTCTTTGCCTTGTTACCGTGACAGCGGTGAGGGTGAATGGTGACGCCACGCCACTATACCTTTGACAGAGAGCGTTTAGTCAGTTTCTCACCAGAACACCGGGTGCCAAACGGCACATTAGTCTGGGTGAAACTGAAGAACAGAATACACAAACCTGCCACAGTCCATTGCGCTCCCCTCATCTGTGACGCAGAGAGACACTCGCAGAAAGAAAATAATGCACTAAAAATAGTGTCCCGGCCCCTCCCCCGCTTTCTGTCTCTTTTTCCCTCACTTCCTCAACCCTGGAGCTTGTGTGCTTTCCTGTCACTGTGCGGGAGAATCACAGCCTCCTCTCTCTCCCTTCCCCCTCTGCTCTCTCTCTCTCTCTCTCTTTCTCTCTCTCTCTCTCTCTCTCTCTCTCTCTCTCTCTCTCTCTCTCTCTCTCTCTCTCTCTCTGAGGAGGCGGAAGTCAGCTGTCTCCAGGCACTCCCCTCTTTTATTTATTTTTTATTAGATATAATTATACAATAGACAACAAATAGTATCAACATGTAAAACAAGAACCGGAACAACCACCAAAAAAAAAAAAAAAATTTTTTTTTTTTTTAATTCAATAATAATACAAGAAAAGATCAGCAAATAAATAAAGGAGATTCAATCAATTAGAGCATGTTAGGACAAGAAAATGTGACAAAATTTAAAGGGGCATTTTAAAGAGAGCACAACAAGACAATGTTTTCCCTGCTTTGGTCTTCTCTGAAACAGAAAGCGTTTGAAGGTGAAATTCGTTGAGAAAACCTTTGAATAATGGCTTATGATTCGAAAATGTACATTTATGAATATGAAATTTTGCTAGGAGAAGTAATAGATTTATAAAGTAAAATTCATAAGTTTTTCTCTGTATTAATAAAACCAAATATTGCAGGCACTCCCCTCTCCTGTATCTCTGAGACCCCTCTGACATCATGCAGATGGCCCCGCCCACTCAACCATCACTGAGCTCTAATTGGCTGGGTCATACTGGAGTAGCATAAAACACACACCTTCCCTTTAAATTCAAGACATGTGGTTAACCACAAACACAGCTGTGTTTATTAATGCTCTCAGCTGAGTAAGTTGTGTAAAATCGCGCAACACGTGTTCATCTCCATTGTTCAGGTCTCCCTAGCCAATGTGCTCTGCATCACTGGCTTTGAAGGTCATAAACGGCCCTGCATGAGAGCAGAATTCAGCAGAATCCACAGAAAGCAAACGCTCTTCACATATACAGAGTACACATGTGTGTTGATGGAACATTATTGAGAAAATCATCATGCTTTCATCTAGTCTGTCGTTTTCTAGATCATTTTATTTGTGCAGCCAAGGATAGTGTATATATACACTAAACAAAACAATACTATTTTTAATCATTTTGCAGGTTTTTTTAAACAAATCAAAATGGAATTTAACACAACAGAACTCTTTTGTGCACTGCAGATTAATAGATAGATAGATATATATATAGATAGATAGATAGATAGATAGATAGACAGATAGATAGATAGATAGATAGATAGATGGATGGATGGATGGATGGATGGATGGATGGATGGATGGATGGATGGATGGATGGATGGGTGGATGGATGGATGGATGGATGGATGGATGGATGGATGGATGGATGGATGGATGGATATATAGATAGATATATAGATAGATGGATGGATGGATGGATGGATGGATGGATGGATGGATAGATAGATAGATAGATAGATAGATAGATAGATAGATAGATAGATAGATAGATAGATAGATAGATAGATAGATAGATAGATAGATAGATAGATCTGCATGTATTTGAGATGCTGCTGCGAATGTTACAGCATGTTTGAGTTTGTGTGGCATCTGTCAGCACTGCTTCTCTCTCACCTTGGCCTCAGATTAGGCCTCTATGGCATACAGCCGTGATGATGGGCCTTGATAGGCATCACTGCAATGCAGCGCAGGGGTCTGTTATCTCAACCCCTCCTCTCCTGGGCCCATCGGCTTACACTGCACAAACCACAGCTCTCAACACCTTCTGACTGTGCCAGTGAAGCGCTGTGTCCATTGGGCAATGCAATGGCAGACAGGGGTATATGTAAGGAATAATTGACGACAGGCCGTTGAATTATTAGAAAAATAATGCACACCCGAGGAGGTAATGCGGTCACGACGCGAAGCGGAGTGGCCGTTACACCTCGGGTGTGCATTATTTTTCTAATAATTCAACGGCCTGAAGTCAATTATTCCGCTTATACTACAGTTACCACACCTCGAAACATTGTTCAGATTATGTATTTCAAGACGTTTGTAAAGTTTTTGTCATTAAAACGCTCTTGTATGTAGGACTAATTTCTTACGCATCTAATCCCATGCCTCCGTTGCTAATTCCAAAACGTCATTTCAGAGTTAGTAACGGAGGTTTGAGCCGCTGATAGCAGACTAATGCTGGGGACACACGACTAGCTGACACATTCTCTGACTGTTTCATCGACTGCAGCAGATTTTAAACACCGACTTTGAACACAGACTGAACGCGCTGAACACGCGCGGGCATGATCAGTCAAAGTATCAAATTACATTCATAACCGGCCTTAAAGTGTGTTCCCGGCTTTATGCAGTTATTAATGCAGTTATTAGAGAGAGATGTTGCATAAATGAGACAGAAAAGCATGTGCGTCAATATTATTATTTATTAATTACTTCAATCGTTTTAATTAATTCGTTAATTCTTTTTTTTTTTTCTATTATTGACAGATGACAGTAGACTAGCCAAATAAATGAAACCCAAAGCCCTTTTAACAAGTAGGCCTATCAATAATTATTTATTTGTTATTATCTGCAATAAAAATCCGTGCTGCAGGACTATCCATTTATTTAGCCTATATTCAGTTGAATTTTCTATTGATTATAGATAGGACTTTATAGTTTATTTATTCAAATTAAACTGCATGTTTCTATTGATTGTGAAGCTAGACATTGAAAATTGCAGATCAAGCGCATGGGGCTAAATGCTTTTTCTTGTTATGAATTGTATCCTATTTTCCGTTATTACAGTTGACTACGCGAAGTGATATGGAACTGTAATGCGGTCAAGACCTGCCTGGAACTACTTTAGCCGTGCGTTTCCCTGAAAATAATGCACACCTTAGAACGTTCGTCAACCAATCAGATTCAAGCATTCAACGGCCCTGTAGTATAAACTAAAATGGAGCACTGGGATTTAAAGGACATGTTCGGTATTTTACACTTAAAGCCCTGTTTACAGATCGTTTCTGATGAAATAGAACGGTCAAGATTAAAATTTGGACACATGCTGCTGTCCCGAGAATTTTAGGTTTCTTTCGCTTCTCCCCCCCCACCTACAGAATGGCTGCATAGGTGCACTGGAACAATCCTTCCAAAAAACGCATTAAACTTTCGTTTACAAAGACGTGAAACTCACCGAGTGGTCAGGGGTGTTCACTGATATGCTCACACAAAAATCGCTACAAAAGACGCTTTCCAACAGGTTTTATCGTAGATTTTGTCCACTTTTTTTTTTTTTTTTTTGGACAAAAACTACGATCTTGTCCTTTAAAGGCCATACTAGTCCAGTCATTTTATGAAAAAAGGTTGAACAAATTGCAACAGAACTGCAAACTCAACTGATCCTGTATTCTCAATATGTCCTGAGTAAAACTAAATTTAAAAAAAGCCCAGAAGAATCCCATTAGGGACCCAAATATAGCCTATTCATTATTTTTCTCACGTGAATAGAGTAAAATTTTTTAACCTTTAGATAACCCCATGAAAATTACTGAGTTGATTACTTACATCAAGACAAACAAAAAATGTATTACAAGTTTTTTTTAATTGTTTGTTAACATGGACAAACGGTGCATAATCTAATTACGTATGTGCTAATTTGCATAAATACCACAACAGATCTAAACATTGGGTATAGCCAGGTGAACATGTCTTGTTGAATCTTGTTGACATATAACAGTAAAATACTTAATGTTAAGGTCTGAATGGAACCCATATAGGCTACCTATGAGCATTAATACACAGAGGCAGGAAGAAGTACTTTAGAAACCAGCCTGGGGTTTGGGTCTGGGTCTGTGGGACTGTTTCTGGGGGACGAGTCTGAGGGAAGAACAGGAGACAATGGTAAGGAGAATGCAGAAGACAAAAGGTAGGCAAAATAAAAAGTGAATCCCCAGAAACAGTCCCACAGACCCAGCCCCAAACCCCATCTCTGCAATAATAATTAATAAAGGCTGGTTTCTAAAGTACTTCTTCCTGCCTCTATGTATTAATGCTCATTGGTAGCCTAAATGTCAAATTTTCAGCATCTTCAGTGTCACATGATCCTTCAGAAATCATTTTAATATGCTGATTTGCTACTCAAGAAACATTTCTTATAATTATCAACTTTCTTTTTAAAGTATATCCATTTTTTATATATTTTGAAATACTAAATATATATTTGATGCTTAATGGAGTGATTTGAGATGCCCATGCGAATCACATAAGGAGTGGAATTTGTATGATCCAGAGGAGTTATCTATATAGACCATTTCATGTAGGATGCTGCCTATATAGGCTAACAGTAAGACAGCTCACTAGGTTTTGTAACAGAGCCATTGTGTTTTCGGATGATTGTGTGCTTAAGTAGCTTAGCCAACAAGACCCAAGGTGTAAAAAGATGTTAATCCAGGGTTAAATGTAGTGTGAAAAACGTAACTGAAATCTCAATTAACTCTCTTCAGATGTGAAAGAGCAGCATCTGAGGAATATCATATTCCATGGGTCATTAATATTGTATTCATGCACTGCTTTATCAGTGTCGCGGTAGCACATCCATGCCAGCGGTGCAAGCAGACTGCGTTCACACGACCAGTCACATGACCAGCTGCCGGTGGAGCTGTGAAAGAGTCGTCATTCAGCAGTCAGTGTGAATTCTCTAAACCTCTCGCACGAACAAAAGACAAAATGAATTTGAGCTCTCAGACACAAAACAAAGAAAGCATTACATTCTATAAAAGCTTATCTATACATTATTTTAGCTCATGTAGCTCCAGCAACAAGCGCCAGCTCCAGAGTGGTCATTTTACCTAACATACTGCTCTGTTGGTCACTTTGATTTACTGTCTGTGTGGAGTATGACCATTAGTCATCTTGATCTGAAGCGGTATGATTTGGACAGGATGCTGGTATTGTTATTGATCCCCCTGTCTCTCTCTCTCTCTCTCTGTCTATCTTTCTCTCACAGGTCTAATTGTGTATCTGGGTATGATGGTGGGTGCCTTTGTGTGGGGAGGTCTGGCTGACAGAATCGGGCGCAGACAGACCCTTCTGATCTCTCTCTCCATCAACAGTGTCTTTGCTTTCTTCTCCTCCTTTGTCCAAGGATACAGCTCCTTCCTGTTCTGTCGTCTGCTCTCCGGTGTGGGGTAAAGGCACATTTCACACCACCACTGTCTCTTTTATATTTATATAAAAAAAAAAATGTGTTTAGATATGAGGGTAAGACAAAATTTTAATTTAGATCTCTTTCAGATAACTTTATAAAAATAAATATGACGTAAAAATTGTTTATTAAATAGATAAAGTGCATTCTAAAATATCTGTTCTTCCATAATATATATATTTTTTTAATTAGCTTTTATTTTTAGTTAATATTTGTATTTCTATTTAGCTTTAATTTATTTTTAAGTTTTAGTAATATTAGTAGTATTTGTACTTAAACTTGTTTTATTTCAGTTAATAATATTTCACATTTTCGCTGTAGTTTATAAAAAAATTCTGCTTATTTCAGATTTCAGTAAACAAAAAAATAATTGTAATAGTTCGTTTTTGTTACCAGTAACAACTATAATATATATTTAGATATTATAAACATATAAATGGACTTAAACTTATATACTTTATATATATATATATATATATATATATATATATATATATAGTTGTTTAAATTAATTTATACGTTTCTATAATTTCTTATATTTACACATTTTATAGGTGGCGTTTTAAACAAATTATTTATAGAAATATCTTCTAATAATTCTGGAAATTCTCCATATACTGTGTGTATAAGCATGTTTATACTGTAAAATAAATGAAATAGTACTAAGAACTATGCTAGAGGCTGTTACATTTTGTGAAAAAGTTTATTCCATTTTAGTTCTACTTACTGAAATCTTTTCTAGCTCAATTCAAATTTAGAAATGTATTGCTATGATGTTTGAGTTTTTGATGTTTAATATTAAATGAGATATTTTCATTTTAAAAATGATGTACAATATCCTAATATTGGAGTGCCTCTCTGTTTCATGCTGTAGGATCGGTGGCTCTATTCCCATTGTGTTCTCATATTACTCTGAGTTTCTGGCTCAAGAGAAGCGTGGTGAGCACTTGAGCTGGCTCTGCATGTTCTGGATGATTGGAGGCATCTACGCTGCTGCCATGGCCTGGGCCATCATTCCCCACTACGGTAACTAGCACACTTAAATCGTTTAGGTGGTGTACTGTAGCTTAATGGTTAATTGATCTCAGCTGGTAGCTGAAAGGTTGTAGATCCATTAACTCGAGACTGTGCCCTTGAGCAAGACACTTAACCTCAGCTTACTCCAGAGAGGACTGAACCGGTAACTTAAGATGGAGATGTCCCAGAAAGTAAATCCACTAATTATCGTGCCGTGTTGTGGTGATCAGTAAAGGTTTTAGGGATGTATGAACAATCCAGAGGTTATAGAGGTTATAAATCTCATCAACTTCTCTTCAGAAGTAGATCATGATTTTAAATGCCTAGTTGCCATAAATAATTACCAGAAATGCCACAAAAGAAAAAAAAATTGGTGGAGAAACAATTTTCACTCATAAATTGCTAGTAAATTTCACAATTTCAAACAAACGGCATGTAACACATTGGTCCCTATCTTGCACCCAGCGCAATTGACTTTGTACACCGACGCATGTATCATTCCTATTTTGCACCCGACACACAGCGGACTTTTCCCTTCACAGACACACGTCGGTAAACTAGCAAATGCCTTTGCGCTCCCGGGGGCGGTTCAGCGCAAAGAGGAGTCGGTTCCGGCGCAAACGTATTTTGCAGGTTTAGAAAACTATTCCGCCACTGACCAGGAAAAACCTAGTCTAAAGTCAGTGGCGCGTTGCACATGTTATTCATATGCTATTTTAAAGGCGCATGCTTGGCAATAACCAATGTAGCGTGTGCACAACGCGCATACACTTTGCTTATCTCATCTACACACAGACGCAGCAGTTCTCATTTTTAGAAAACCATACATTATTACAAGGAAAAATATGAACACATGAGGGAAATCATTGTTGTGTCCATGAAGATGTGAAAAAATAGGCAAAATCTAGCTTACACATTTACCCAAATTATTATACACCTGTTAAACTGAAGTTAATTTGGGTGTGTTTCTCCATCCCCAATGTCACTTCTCTGTGTTTTACGGCCCTGACGAGAACGTCGGTCTCCTCGGCTGTGAACCGCTCCTGGCAAATCCGCCGTTATAATAGCAACCCGCCATGGAACAAGCGCGCCTGCTCTTAAAGGGAATGTGAGATGTCGCTCCGATTGGTTTATTTCACGTTACGCCCAAACCACACCTATGAATAATGAAGCTACTTCAGACCAACCCCTTTTAGATTTGCGTCGGGTGCAAGAGTCATTTATCCCGCCGGTATAATAGCAACAGCGTCCAAGACCCGCCCACAAAGTTACTTGCGTTTCGCGCTTGATACTTGCGTTTCAGATCGTTAAAATAGGGCCCACTGAATGAAATGTGAAACTTTGAAGAAAAAAAATAGTAGGGGTGTAATGGTAAACATATTCGTATAGAAAATGTTTGGTACAGAACAGGGACCGAAGGAATACAGTGATTTAACCAGTGCATGTGTGGAAGGAACGTCATTTTAAAATCAGAGTTTCCCCCCTTGAATGGGAGATATATATACACATCTGAAAAATAAGTTCAGAGTAAGCTGCTTCCGGAGAAGTGCACGATCCAAGTTGTCCTAAACATGAGATGTGTTTTATATTTATATTATATTTATGTGTTTTATAAGCATCTATAAACATAAACCTAAATGGATTTCCCTACTGTCAGATACGCGTGTTGTTTAATGTGTTTGAGATGAGTTTTCCTCAGCTTACATCTTATGGTTGTATACTTGCCTGTACATTTTAATTAGCAAACAAATCTACATTTAAATTTGCAGACTTCAATTAATGAGTGCCGGCACACGCTTGTGCGTCAAAAACATGGAGCAGATTAGAAGCGCAATAATTCTAACCTTGTTCTAAGACATTTTGCTAACATATTTTGCATCCAAAAGTGAAAGCACAATCTCTTCCCCCAATTTCAACAGCACCATAAACTGAAGTGTGTGTTGCTGCCAGCAATATAGACTTTATGCCGAACGTCACATGATGAACAAACGATGAAAGTATTAATGGCGATATCTATGGACTTTTAAGGAAATCTGCTAACCTAGCTAGCCCTTTTTATTCGTTTTATTCGATTCAAATATCTAAATGTTAGTGAGAGGGAAAATAAAAACTTCAATCAATCTGCATATGTGTGATGTACTCATCTTTGCTCGCTCCTTTGAAGGTATCTTGAGTAAAACAAAGTATTTAACGAAGCACATAGAAAACACCTGAACCGGAAGTGATGCGACTTGTTTTACAGGATGTGGAAGTTTGTTGTGTATAAAACACTATTGACACTTTTTGTTTATTTAAAGACAGACATAGTTTGTTCAGTAAACCACTGTTTAATTAAAAAAAATCGGGACTTCAAAACCAAGTTACGTACCGAACCTTCCGAACATAATTTTTATGAACCGTTACACCCCATATGAAATAGTGTTTTATTGTAAAACTAACTCAAGTTTTTGCTTTATTAAAAACTTCGTAAAAGTATTTTTTTTTACAGTGCATCTCAATTGTGATTTTTTTGTCATAAAAGTTTCAGAATTAAGCCTAAACATTGTAACAACTAATATGGATTGATGCTAGCCTGGTTAAAACCAGACCATTCTCAGTAGTAACTGAGTTATGGTCTGGCAAAGCTTCATTAATAACTCATTTCCAAAGGGGCGTCACCAACGGACGTCGCTCAAATGCCTCTGGGCGCAATTGGATAGACCTAAAACCAATCAGAGCGATCGTCATCGTGTAAAGCCATATGCTGCGTCCCTAAGTTACACTACGCCATAAAAGTATGTACTCTTTTTGTGAAGAAAAGGTATTTACTTTTGAATGTGTAGCAAAAAAGTAGGCAAGCTTTGGGACATACTACTTCGTCATCTTTATCGGACGGATCTGTCGCGTGCATCCTGTCACGCAAACTGCCCTGTCAATCATCTTGTCACAGTTAAAATCCTCTATTAAATCTAATTTAACTTCCTACCGTTTCGGAGAGAAATGTAGCAGCACGTTCATCTGCCAGTGGGTCTTTCATGGAGACTGTCCTCATGTTTTTGCAATTTGAATATAATAATGCATTTAAAAGCTGGTGCGCTTCACCAACGGATGTCGCTCAAATGCCTCTGGGCGCAATTGGATAGACCTAAAACCAATTAGAGCGATCATCATCGTGTAAAGCCCGCCCCAACGTTTCTGATTGGTGCCTCGATTTGGACGGATTAGAAATCGGCTTGAATGAGCTCTTTGCCAGACTACTGTAGAGCAAATCAAAATTTAGCGGAAGTTTGTCTGGGTTTTCCCAGGCTAGATTGATGGACAAACTGTGCCAGATTTGGCTTGGGTCATGAATATTAATTATAGTATATGTAAATGTTAATAATTAGCTATTTTGTAGAGCAGCAGCATGTCTTACTTGCTCACAGCAGCGTGTTGTCTATGTACTGGCAGTAGCAAGTCCCGTACTTGCTCTGCAGCAGCAGAATTGTCATATCCATTGCCATGCCAAACACTCCAAGTTTTCATGACAGAAATTAGTTCACTAATAAATGGCCTTTTCTTTAAACCAGGCTGGAGCTTCCAGATGGGATCAGCCTACCAGTTTCATAGCTGGCGAGTGTTTGTGCTGGTGTGTGCGTTTCCCGCCGTCGCTGCTATCGCTGCGCTGACCACCATGCCAGAGAGCCCACGCTTCTTCTTGGAGGTTAGTGACGTCCCACATCTTGGCTTTGACCAGGTTAATTCTGTAGGTAAAACGTGCAGAGTAAGCTACTAATCAAAGATGACTTTAATGCATTGTGTGTGTTTTACCAGAACGGGAAACATGACGAAGCTTGGATGATTCTGAAGCAGGTCCATGACACCAACATGAGGGCTAAGGGATACCCGGAGAGGGTTTTCTCTGTGAGTACAGCTAGAGTCACCCCTCATTCCTCATTAGGACAGAAGTGATTTGTGGGAATTTTATTTTCTTAATATGAATTGGAAATTAATTATGCAGTCACGCTAATAGGTTTCCATTAAATGGCCGAGCTGGGAGTCAAATTGGTTTTCATGCTCATTTAATCAGGGTCAATAACGTTATTATTTACATGTAAATTATGCACACCTGTTTCATTTGATATTTTGGGATATTCTATAACTATTATAGTTTCATAGTTCACAATAATTAGCATTGTAAATCTTAATCATATTACTTAATTAGACTCTGCTCTCCTCTCACTGACAAGTAGTTTTATGGAAATATCCTGGGCAAAGGAACGGGCCAAGCAAAAAATGGCAAAATATTTAGTGGCCTTTTAATGGTCTAACCATTTTGTTTTACAAATCACTGGTCAGAAAATGTGCAAGAATTGCACAAATACTATTGATAAAGTAATTTAGCACAGAATATCCGTCCATAACTTGTAGACAGCTTTTTACTGGAAGAAGAGTCAGTGTTGTTCCACTCAATGTTAACGGCTTCAAACAGTTCATGAGTAGTTGAAAAAATGTCTCCCAGTTAGTTTGAGTTTAATAAGAGACCAAATATTCACTATAGGGCTCAAACCTGGACTCTGACCAGGCCAAAACACCAGCCTGATGAACTTGTTCTCAAGCCACTTCTTGGTTGTCTTTGTAATTTGGGCAGGAGCATTGCTGATCAATAACATCTGATCATTCCTCATTTGTGTTAAGCAAGCCATTCTGCAATATTCTCCAGTACTCCAAAGCATTAAATGACTTTTCCCAGTGAAGCATCTCACCAATACCAGCAGCTAAAAGGTTCCTCACATAATGACACTCTTCCTCCATGCTTCACTGTGGTAGAGATGCATTAATATTATATCAGCATATTTTCGAAGACACCGCTCTGGAGCATCACCACGCAACTCGTGTTTCAATGTGATTCATCACTCAACACACAACCCATATTCTGCCAATAATTTCATTCAGTCTTTATTTTCTGAGACAGTTTTTAAGAAATGCATTTGCTTACATTTAGCTAATTTTCTGACCAATTATTTGTGGATAAGACAATTAAAAGTATAGTGTTTAGCCATTTTTGCCCAGGAGTGTGTATATATATATATATATAGGCTATTCATGAGTAGATTCCTATCACTTAACCACACAAACCTATCAGTAAAGTATCATGGCACTTTTTCAAGCATGTTGTGAAATCCCCAGGTCACCACCATTAAGACGGTGAAACAGATGGATGAGTTGGTTGACATGGGTGGAGAGGCCACAGCCTGGCACCAGCGCTGGAGGATCAAGCTGACCAACCTCTTCCACCAGGTAGAGTACGATAAACACAGACAAAGATGAAAAAGACTACCACTATACGAAACTTTAGTTTGAAGTGGTCTGGGGACATATTCTACACTTTTGTACCATTTTATTTTATATCAGTCAAGGTTTCTTGCACCAAAAAGTCATCATTTCATTGTACATAACCATTTTTAACCCCCCCCCTTTTATTTTATTTTATGAAATTCATATTTATATTCCTCAAGGATGCATTAAATTGATCATAAGTGGCAGTAAAGACACGCATAATGTTACAAAAAGATTTCTATTTCAAATAAATCCTGTTCTTATGTATACTGAAGAAAATGTATCCGCAATGTTTCCATGAAAATATTAAGCAGCACCAGGGATATTATTGTTAACCAAATCTAAATCTATTAAAAACATTTTAATTGAAATAAAGGTCAAATAAAATAAAATATAAATATTAGATGAAAAACTTTGCAGAAATGTTGCTTTGGCAACTAACTGAAATTAAATGTTTAAGTTGAAGCACTAAAATTACTAACTGGAAATAAATAAAAACTAAAACTGAACTAATTATAAAACCAACAAAATAATTAATTAATTAAATTAAATTAAACGTAAATAGTATTATTTGAAAAGAACAAAACTGATAAAAACAAAACTAAAAATGCATTCAACTTTGTATAATATCGAACAGGCATTGATATAAAATGTGGATAGTCATATATTAACATGCTTATGTAATAGTGATATTGTTACTGTGGCGATTCTGATTGACACACATTTGCAGCTTAGTTTCCATAAATTGTAAATGTTGAAGTGTGTCTACATACAGCGAAATAAATATGTGTAGGATTTACTTGTTTATAAACAATTTTCACAAATAAGTACAAAGAAAAGGCAAGTAACACATCGGATTAAAAATTACATTTTGAAGTAGAAAGACTGAAATAGTATTTTCCTGTGAAATCTATTTTGAATCATTTTTTACATAGTTTAATACATCAAACTAATTTTTTTTATGTTGGGTTTCCAGGTGTGGAGCAACTTCTTGACGGTGTTTAATCCAGAGTACCGGAGGATCACCTACATGATGATGGCCGTGTGGTTTTCCATGTCCTTCAGGTGAACTACACCGAACTTTTCCCAGACCATCTAATGATTTGTCCATCTGCATTGTTTCATGGCTTGTTGCTCTCTGCCTCCAGCTACTACGGGTTGACCGTTTGGTTCCCTGACATGATCAAATACCTGCAGAAACAAGAGTACTCCTCACGCACAAAGGTCTTCATCAAAGAGAAAGTGGAGCATGTGACCTTTAACTTCACCCTGGAGAACCAGATCCACCGGAATGGAGAGTATTTCAACAACAAGTAAGGGCTGCTCACAGGCAGTATGCCAAACATATTTCAGTTAATAGAGCTGACCTTTCTATGAAAGGTGAATTGTGTTGTGACATTCCGCTTGCTTTTTAAAGGAGTATTCCAGATCAAATGCAATTTAAGTGTGATAGAATGACTTAACAACCTTGAGGGCCCTATTTTAACGATCTGAAACGCAAGTATCAAGCGCGAAACGCAAGTAACTTTGTGGGCGGGTCTTGGGCGCTGTTGCTATTATACCGGCGGGATAAATGACTCTAGCGCCCGACGCAAATCTAAAATGTGTTGGTCTGAAGTAGCTTCATTATTCATAGGTGTGGTTTGGGCGTAACGTGAAATAAACCAATCAGAGCGACATCTCGCATTCCCTTTAAGAGCAGGCGCGCTTGTTCCATGGCGGGTTGCTATTATAACGGCGGATTTGCCAGACGCGCACCAGGAGCGGTTCACAGCCGAGGAGACCGACGTTCTCGTCAGGGCCGTAAAACACAGAGAAGTGACATTGGGGATGGAGAAACACACCCAAATTAGCTTCGGTTTAACAGGTGTATAATAATTTGGGTAAATGTGTAAGCTAGATTTATGCCTATTTTTTCACATCTTCATGGACACAGCAATGATTTCCCTCGTGTGGTAATATTGTTCCTTGTAATAATGTATGGTTTTCTAAAAATGAAAACTGCTGCGTTTGTGTGTAGATGAGATAAGCAAAGTGTATGTGCGTTGTGCACACGCTACATTGATTATGGCCAAGCATGCACCTTTAAAATAGCATATGAATAACATGCGCAACGCGCCACTGACTTTAGACTAGGTTTTTCCTGGTCAGTGGCGGAATTGTTTTCTAAACCTGCAAAATAGCACCAGGGAACGTTTGCGCCAGAACACACCTCCTCTTTGCTGTTGTATAGTTTTATAGTAAAAGAAATTCTCGCACAATATTATCTCTGTTCCAAGTCAGCTGACTACCGAGACAGCATTTTAAAACATCATATATGTGAAGACAACTTCTTTTGGGCCAAAATCAAAATCATCATATGCTTGATGAACATCATCATTTATATACTATTATTGTTTTAATTAATATGTAAAGAATAATTGACAACGGGCCATTGAATTATTAGAAAAATAATGCACACCCGAGGTGTAAGGTGCATTATTTTTCTAATAATTCAACAGCCCGGAGTCAATCATTATGCTTATACTACGGTTATCACACCTCAAAACATTGTTCAGATGATGTATTTCAAGACTTTTTGTCAAGTTTTTGTTCTTAAAACGCTCTTCTGTGTATTCGGCAGCAGCGTCTCCACTAATAGCGCAATCTGCTTCAAGAACAGAGCCGTTATTACATCGCTAGTGAAAAATGTCTTGTAGCTTTTAAGTTGTTAAACTATTTTACTGATAAAATTGTCTATGCGAGTGTTGGTCCATACTGTATGTGTGTCCTTTTAAGTGTGCGAGAGAGAGCGGGAGAAAGAGTATGTGCTATCCATACGTAATAAAACCTAATTTTGTGGCAAATAAAACATGGAAATAATTTGTTGTTTATTATATTTATTTGCTCGGTCAGTGTCGTTGTGGGTTTTGGTTCTTTTGCTGTTGTGGTCTGTAATGACCATTGAAATAACTGAAATCATTTGGTGAAGTGATATGGAACTGCAATGCGGTCAAGACTTGCCTGGATCTACTTTAGCCGTGCGTTTCCCTGAAAATAATTGCACACCTTAGAACGCTCGTCAACCAATCAGATTCAAGCATTAAACAGCCCCGTAGAGTATAATAAATGTTTATTGCATTACTTTACTCTCAAGTGTGTTACCATGATGGTGTTTAGTATTTGTATGAATGACACCTTTTATATATTAGTATTTACCTTCTGTGATGAGCTTTGATTCGTCATGTGACTTTCTCATCACCATCTGTTTTTGGTGGTTGTCAGTATATTACAAAGGTACAAAACAGATATTAGAATAGGTTGGTATATTAACATTATATCAGTTAATGAAATATGTTTTTTTTTTCTTTACTGTAATTTGATGAGTCTGTAAAACATAAAATGTATTTAGCATATTTGTATGGTACATTTCTGGCAATCACAGCTGCCTTTTTTATTTGGAGCACTTTGTGAAAGCTAAATGAAATCTGAATACCATCTGGTCACACTTTAGAATAAGGTCCAATTCTCACTCTTAACTACGACTTTTGCCTCAAACTCCTAATTACTGCTTTATAATAGTTAGTAAAGGTAGTTAAGTTGAGGTATTGGGTATAGGATTAAAGGATGTAGAATATGGTCATGCAGAATAAAGCATTAATTTGTGCTTTATAAGTATTAATAAACAGCCAATATCCCAGTAATATGCATGCTAATAAGCAACTAGTTAATAGTAAGAATGGGTTACCTATTTGGTGTTACCAAATTTCTTAGTGGATCTTTTCTCTTTGCCATTAAAGGTTCTTGAATCTGAAGATGAAGTCTATGGTGTTTGAAGACTCCATGTTTGAGGAATGCTACTTTGAGGATATCACATCAAGCAACACCTTCTTCAGAAACTGCACCTTTATCGCCACCCTTTTCTACAACACTGGTGAGAAGACCACGGGTTTCACCCTCCTGGCTATAAACAAAATATATAGCACTGCTGTTGAATGTTTTTGAACGTGATCGACACATTCAGACGTATAAAATATTTGGATTCAAGCCGTAGGCATTCAAAGCTATGATCCTTTATAAGAAGACACTCATGTGACATGTTTTGCTACGGTTAAAATGGCCTCAGGTTTTAGAGCTATTGAACGCATTTCAGGTCTCCTAGCAACACCAGCTCAGATTCTTCCTCCGACTGTCTGTGAGGGAATGACAATCTGCTTTTCCTAAATCAGTCGTACTGGACGTTTATGATTGTTTCTCTGAGCAGCTTGCAGATGAATGATGAAACTTAAAAACAAAAGCTTTGAGTCTGTTCTAAAATCTAGTTATCTGCCTACCTAGACAGCATTTTAACTTTTACATTTATGCATTTGCAGACACTTTTACTTAAAGCAATTTTCATTGCATTTGAGGTGTATTTTATCAGTCCATGCATTCCCTGACATGCATCATTTTGCTATTCCAAAATTGAGGCAAATCCCAGAATTATTGCAATGAGCTTAATGAACGCATTAATTCAAGATGGCAATGAAGTGAGAGACTATGTCCTGGTTTCACAGACAGGGCTTGGATTAAGCCAGGATTAGGATACTCAAGTAGTTTTTATATACATGCCTTAGAAAAACACATTACTGGTGTGCATCTTAAGACATATTTTAAGATATTTCAGTGCAAATTGCTTTCAATTAGGACAGCTCAAATATGCATTTTAGTCTGTGACTAAATTTAAAGGGATAGTTCACCCAAAAATGAAAATTATCCCATGATTTACTCACCCTCAAGCCATCCTAGGTGTATATGACATTCTTTCAGATGAATACAATCGGAGTTATAAAAAAATGTCCTGGCCCTTCCAAGCTTTATAATGGCTGTTTTTGTTTTGTCCATAAAAGTGCATCTATCCATCATAAAAGTGCATCTATCCATCATAAAAGTGCTCCACACGGCTCCGGGGTGTTAATAAAGGCCTTCTGAATCGAAGTGATGTGTTTTTTGTAAGAAAAATATTTGTATTTATAATATGGATAGATGCACTTTTATGGACAAAACAGAAACAGCCATTCACTGCCATTATAAAGCTTGGCAGAGACAGGACATTTTTTAATATAACTCCGATTGTATTCGTCTGAAAGAAGAATGTCATATACACCTAGGATGACTTGAGGGTGAGTATATCAAGGGCTAATTTTCATTTTTGGGTGAACTATCACTTTAAGCTTTGTCTGTGAAACCGAGCATATAATAACCATATCCTGTGTGAATGGGCCTTTGAAAGAGCCTAAATGTCAGAGGCCCTGTTTACACCTGGTATTAAGATGCATTTTGTATTGGTAGATCGGATCACAAGTGGACGACGCTACATACAGGGGTAAACGGGGTCTAAAACGTTTTGAGCTTGTCCACTTTCGACCACTTCCAGAGGTAGTGGAAAACGCATTTGACTGGATTGTTTTCGTAGTGTGAACGCTCATGTGGTCAAATGCGTTCGAATAGCCACAAAAGACGGCTACTCTCCGCCTATACTGACTTAATGTGTAAACATTATGGGAAGCGCACCAGCCGGACGGGAAGCACAATGCACAAAGCACAATGTTCTCTCACCATTCCTGATTTCTAACAAACACTCACAGTGTTCGGCGTGGTCTTGCAGCTGTCAGAGAAATGAAAGCTGCTGCTCTCCGTATGTTTTTCCATCATCTTATTTTGCGTTCATATGTAAATTGTGCAAGTTTTTTTTGTCCATTATTATCGAAAGATCTGAAAAAGCCCATACATTTACCCTCCCAAAGACCCTCCCCTTGAAGAAATCAGGACAAAGCGGACAAAAGAGACGGATTAAAATACTAGGTGTATATACTGGGTATGTGTCTCGCTCGTCTACTTGTGAACCGATCAACCAAAACGCATCTTATACCAGGAGTAAACATGGCCAGAAATGCTGCTGTCTTCTAAGCCTTCTAAGTAGCTCAATGGTTTAGTACACATGCATAAAGATGTCATCTATCCACAGATTCTTGTTTATGAAAGTGTTTATGTTAACTGTTGTGGAGGAATAGCTGCTGTGTTGGTTAACAAGAGCCCTCATCTGTTTTTAGACTTGTTCAAGTACCGGCTGATCAACAGCAAACTCATCAACAGCACCTTTCTGCATAACAAAGAGGGTTGTATGCTGGATTTCAGCGACGAGAACAACGCCTACATGATCTATTTTGTCAGCTTCCTTGGCACACTTGCTGTCCTGCCTGGGAACATTGTGTCTGCTTTGCTCATGGACAAGATCGGACGTCTAAGAATGCTGGGTAAAAAACACACAAAAAAACAAGTTGCAACAGAGCTGAACACATTTTAGAGCTTTGAAAATGAGGCAATTGAGCTTTTAAATAGTAATAAACATTTGTTCTCACCCTCCTCCTCATGTGCAGCGGGTTCCAGTGTGATTTCCTGCGTCAGCTGCTTCTTCCTGTCATTTGGAAACAGCGAATCCGCTATGATCGCCTTGCTCTGTCTATTTGGGGGCATCAGCATTGCATCATGGAATGCCCTGGATGTACTAACGGTGGAGCTGTACCCCTCGGACAAGAGGTGGGCCAAGTTCATATTTCTGTGATTACTGCATCTACCACAATTGCCACTTTTCTCTCTGCATTGTATTAATACAATGACCTCAGTAAGTATTTGGACACTTGCATGTTACGCCACACTTTAAAATGAATAATTGTCATGGAATTAGATAAAAACACGATTCTCTTCTACTTTTAAATATTTATTTTTATTTTTATTATTATACTAAATGAAAATTTATTAGAAACATTAATAGATCAAACGTATGTCACTAATTTTGTGCTGCATTGCCACTGCAGTGCAGATCAAATACATTATAATTTAGGGGATATCTACAAATTCTCAGTCAAAATGAATGAAGTCTCAGTGGTTCTGCCACAGAGTCCTTATGCATTATTTCTAAGAAAATATGTTGACAGTGCCTGCTCAACAACGTGTGCTCTTGAGCACCTCTAAGAGGCAATTTACTGAACAAACATTTGATTTCAGAAATGTTTTGAGATAGATAGATGATTGGTTGATTGATTGATTGATTGATTGACAGACAGATCGTCCCCAAATGGTAGTGTGGATACTATATAGATAGATAGAAGGATGAACGCACAGATGGATAGATTTAATATACTGGATCCATAATTGTCTTTCTAATAGACTGCAAGTGGTAAAGATGGACAGTGCATTATCACCAACCATTGTTCTTAATAATACCGGCGCCCCCCAGGGGTGCGTACTTAGCCCATTTCTTTATATTCTATACACAAATGACTGTCAGAATCCATTTACCACTACTCATTACTTAAAATACGCAGATGATACAGCCATTCTTGATCTGCTTAATGAGGACAATGACTCTTTTGGCACATTTTAGTACGTTGTGTGAGGATAACTTTTTGCACCTCAATATTTCAAAGACTAAGGAACTGGGGCCGGTTGCATAAACATAGCCATGATGTTAAGACAGTGTCTTAAGTTCAAGTATGACCCACTCACAGTTAGTCAGGGGCAGCCAGTCTTAGTTTTCAATGTCAAATTAGTCAAATCTACGTTTTTATGTAACTGATTAAAAAAAAAAAGTCATGACCGAAAGGACAAGATCCCGGATACAAGCAGCCGAAATGAGCTTTCTCCGCAGGGTGGCTGGGCGATCCCTTAGAGATAGGGTGAGAAGCTCGGTCACTCGGGAGGAGCTCAGAGTAGAGCCGCTGCTCCTCCACATCGAGAGGGGTCAGTTGAGGTGGCTCGGGCATCTTTTCCGGATGCCTCCTGGACGCCTTCCCGGGAAGGCGTTCCGGGCATGTCCCACCGGGAGGAGACCCCGGGGAAGACCTAGGACACGCTGGAGAGACTATGTCTCCCGGCTGGCCTGGGAACGCCTCGGTGTCCCCCCGGAAGAGCTGGAGGAAGTGTCTAGGGAGAGGGAAGTCTGGGCATCCCTGCTTAGACTGCTACCCCCGCGACCCGGCCCCGGATAAGCGGTAGAAGATGGATGGATGGATGGATGATTCAAAAAAGCTATGAACAGTCTTACAGAAAATAAATTGATGTCTAACTTGTAAGACTAGTCTTAGAGGTTTATGCAGCCTGATGCTGATCTTTAGCTCCCCCAAAACCCAGATTCATGCTTCTTGCATTACTATTAACTGAGAGATTTCAAATATCTCAGCATTACTTTGGATCAAAATCTCAACTTCAGCCAGCACACTCTAGGGGTTTACAAAGACTGACAGCTATTCGCAAACTTCAGCCTCGTCTTCTTCTTCTTTTGTATCGCAGTATTACTGAGCCAGTCCTTACTTATGGTGCCATTTGTTTTCTTTCATATGCTAACTGTTACCAACAAGAACAAATTCTTAAAGATAACTTATTTAGCAAGTACAATTTACGGTATCCCTACCCCTAATTTACCACCCACCCTATAAATATGTTATCCCCCTGCCCTCTGGTCTTAGGTATAGGTTACTGATGTGTAGAAAGGCCAGGTATAGTAAGAGTTTTGTTCCTGTATCTATACAAGCCCTAAAGACATAGGAAATCGGCCATTGATACATCACTTACTGTATGCTTTTTTTTGTGATGAAAGCAACTATTTTTTATTGTATTATGTGATAATTTAACATGTTATTTGTGTTTGTGTTATGTATGCATCTACGGTGGAAAGAAATTTCCTCTCAAGGACAAAAAAAAAAAAAAAGATGGACAGATCCAATTGATGTGATTTTTAATCTTTTTCTCCCTTTTTTCAGAACTACAGCCTTCGGGTTTCTGAACGCCTTGTGTAAGTTAGCAGCGGTTCTGGGCATCAGCATCTTCCAGTCGTTCGTGGGCATCACTAAAGCGGTGCCCATCCTCTTCGCGTCGGGGGCTTTGGCGGTCGGAAGCTTCTTGGCTCTCAAGCTCCCCGAGACTCGCGGTCAGGTGCTTCAATAGTGCGGTATTCCAGCCAGCAGTTGGCAGCGTTTGAGTAGGGAATACCCGACTTTGTCGCCCCCAAATCCCAAACCCAGTCCGTGAGTGAGCAATGCTGGAAGCAGCCCTAACAAATCCCACATTTACAGATATCTTCATTCCTCCAATATGTGCAATTGCATTGTTATTTCATTTTAATTTCAATTCATTCAAATCTACATGTATAAATATGTTCCCTGCCGATATCACATTGTCTCACAGGAATATTGTGCGTGTGTGTGTGTGTGTGTGTAGAAAAACTGCCATGTTAAACACATTCCAGATTTGCGTTATGGTACGAATGTGAAATTTAACATGTTCATTTTGACTTTCCCTTTAATCTTCATCCAAGCCATCATGCGGTTTGAAAACCATCACTGAGGACCCGTGAAATCAGTAGATAGATATATTTGAATGGACAGTGTTGATCTAGTGGTGCTGGTGATGGTTGTTGTTGCTTTACTCTAGTCCTTTGTGTCCCGAGAAGTGTGTGATGCCGCAATTGTCTGCTATATCGGCTCAAGCACTCCTCACTTTTTAGATGTTTTACAGCGTAAATGCTAACATTACATAACTATAGACAAGTGTATCATTGGTTCACTCATTTTTTTGTTGTACTCCATCTGACGAATTCGGTTGTTCTTTCAAAATGTCTGACATTGACAGTGTTGTGCATGCAATGAAGCGCGACATATGCTTGAAGATGGTGAACATAACTGATGACAGTGCTCTGTATTACACTACTTTACCCATGATTCTTTGGACATGATGTAAAATATGAGAGTGACATGACAGGTTGTCGTTAGTAAGCCATTATTCATATTTTGCTTTATTGTTTTATAACTGCGTTCCAGAGCAGTTTCAGTTTTGAATGTGCGCAAACATTGAGACGAACCTCACATTCGCCCTGTTCTCATTCAAAAAATCCACTGAACACGTGAAAAAAAACAGAAAAAATAAAATGAAGCACAAAGTGATTTGATTAAAAACAATAGGTTTATTTTGATGATTATGTAAATTATGTATTGAATATAAATATATAAAAATTAGCTGTAATTCAAGTCTGTCTGTTTGAACACTCAAAAACTATTATTAAATATACAAACATATATATATATATATAAGAAAAATATTTACATGTTCAGATGTTGAACTAGTATCAACATAACGTCTTAGATAGATTCCATTTGATGTATGTATATACAGGTTTTCTGTTCATTAAGGAATTTAATTTTTTTTATCAAAGCAAATATATAAAAAAAAATGTCTGAATAAGTCCACTGATTTGCAGCACACACAAACGCCCTCCTTCATGTTTTCTCTTGTGTTCTTGTAAAGAAACAGAGGTATCCGTCTGTATGTGGGTGTGTGTGTGTAAAGTATGGAAGTACGTGTGCTTGCATGTGAAATGTTGAGTGTTCTCTGAATATTTGTATTTATTTATATAACTGTTTATGAGAGTTTGATTTTATAGTATTTTTTACTTTGAGTATCTGTAGAAGCAGATGTAGTGCCACATGCAGGGTGATTTTTTTGCTGTATCATTGTTGACCTGATGTTCAATTTTTTGGTGACTTGGTAGCAGTAACTGAATATAGCATCAAAAAGAGGCGAAAGTCAAAACTCAATGGATTTTAAAAACAATGTGTTGTGACGTTTGATGGGAAACAAAAACCATGGATATCCCATTCGGACAAGCACTAAACCGTGCAACTTGTCCAACTTGCTACATTTTACCAAGCACAATTAATACTAGCTCTAGGATCATGGAAAACTGGTTTAATGACCAGATACTGAAGCAAAAAAAAAAGCTATATTTCAGCCCTGTTCCTTTTAAACACAGCCAGCGCTTACACAACAACAGTTTTTAGTGTCATTCAACATTCTTTACTGCCATTTTGTAGGATAGCAGCCATATTATGTGCTCAGCGTAGACAACCAACCAATTTTTAGATTTAAAAATACCATTTAAAATACTTTACCAAAATGGTTACCAAACACAAACGATTAATTTTAGCCACAAATGTAACTTTTACGCGCTTCAAATGTTTATAACAGCCTTACATATTATTATTTCAATTGGAGAAATTGGCATTGCGCAGTGCCACGCATCACATAGTTATAAAATGAACCGTCGTAGAAACTGCCGTCCCTGCCGTGACCTTCGGGTCACCAGTAGTGTCACAGATGCTGTAGTGACAATCTGTATGTGTGCCATGTGTGACCGTGCGCATCTTTAATTGCCAAATATTTTCTACTTCCTCGGTTTGTACTGGCAGATCTCTCATCACGGCAGACAAAAACATGATTTGTAATAAATTGACGTTCTAGCAGGGTGTGGTGATCTAAGCAAGCCAATGGAGAAATAGAAAATGAAAAACAAAACAGGGCTTTAGAGGTGGGCGATATGACCAAAATCTTATTTCGTAAATTTTATTTCACGATAGCGATATCACAATATAGATATTTTTGCTTTAAATTATATACATTTTTTTGATACCATTGAAATTTCATAATTCTTGTCACCAATCACAAAAAATGAATACTAGCCTAAGTTAAAAAAAAACTAAAAAAACTCTCAAGCTTACTGAAGACAAGTTAACAGTGACAAAGAAACTACAATAGACATTAAATTAAATAGACCTAGCTGTAAAACTTCAAGCACTAGAAATAAGAAATACTACATAAATTGTATAAAGTAATCAAATGTATAAAAAACGGTGTAAATTAAATAGAATTTTTTTCTTATTAAACTTACAAAAGTTAGAGAAATGTTCTCTTTTTTGTTGTTTGATTAACGTTAATAACGAGGGATGCTGTCTCTTTAAGAACGACTGCACGGATCCGATATATTACTCGTGTGTTTTCTTTCTCGGCTGTTCACGTTCACTTAAGACAATGAGTAAGTGACTGTGTTTACTTGCAAAGACATGCTCACTTTAACACATAAGTATGTGTACTTAACCGTTCAAGCCCATTAAGTCGGCAAAAATCACTTCATTTCTCACAAGCCACACGCGCGAGAAACGGCGCGCGCATATAGCGGAATGAGTTGTCTTTCGCTGCTTCATGCGCTTTAGCGGTTTAACATCACTAGTTTTTAAACAGCAATACTTAAAAATGACTGCATAGCACAGCAACTTCACATGAGTGTAACCGCGTACAACGTGTAATCTCCGGTTGACAAATTTCTACCGGCTAACCGTGTCTACCGGTATATCGCCCACCCCTAACAAGGCTTATAGACATATCTCTCAATCAGGTGTGTTACGCACTTAACGCTCGTGCAGACGGTTAAAATAAGCCGAAAGCTGGATACAAATAGAGAATGCTTGAAAAATATAACTTTTAAATATTTGGTTTGTCAGTGAACCGTTTGTACGCACAACCAATCGTTCGTTAATATAAAACTTATTTGATGTCACCATTTCCAAACAGTCCTGCAGTTTGTAACCCTTCATATGGTCACATCTCTTAATGTGTCGCTGTTGTTCCCTTCATTGAATTCCGTCATATTTGCTGTCGTATGCTGTGAATTACAGTAACTAATCTCAGTGAAGCAGTGACTTATCTCTGTGCACAAAGCAGTCCTGGATTTGGTGCACATCATCACTTAAAGATTGTGTACTGGTTGCAAGACATATGGGTTTTGTTACAGGGTCTTTTGTATTTCTAAACGTGCTCAATTAGCAACAACCAATCTTGTGTGCAAAAAGAAAATCAAAGCAATAAGTGGTAAACATGTTCGCTCTGCCCCCAAACTATTGGGCAAGAAAGCACACTAACCCCCGGGTTTCACAGACAAGGCTTAAAGGGTTAGTTCACCCAAAAATGAAAATTCTGTCAGTAATTACTCACCCTCATGTTGTTCCAACCCCGTAAGACCTTCGTTCATCTTCGGAACACAAATTAAGATATTTTTGATTAAATCTGAGAGCTGTCTCACTCCTCCATAGGCTTCTAAGACACTATAACTTGCTGGCCCAGAAAATGCATTAAAGACATCATTAATATAGTCCAAGTGACTCAATCTTAAGTTTATAAAGCGACGAGAATACTTTTTGTGCACAAAAAAACACAAAAATAATGACTTTATTCCACTATTCATTTCCTTCTCTCTGGGCCTCGAGTTTTTTCATGTAGTGTTTTAGCGCAGCGCGTTTGTGTTGTACGTCACACGTAGGCTCACTATTGGCCGACGCTGGTCATGTGTGTGATGCGTGTGTACAACACAGAAGCGCTACGCAGTTACACTACGTGAACTCACTCGAGGCCCAGAGAGAAGGAAATAAATAGTGGAATAAAGTAGTTATTTTTGTTTGTTTTTGCACACAAAAAGTATTCTCGTCGCTTTATAAACTTAAGATTGAGCCACTGGAGTCACTTGGACTATATTAACGATGTCTTTAATGCATTTTCTGGGCCAGCAAGTTATAGTGTCTTAGAAGCCTATGGAGGAGTGAGACAGCTCTCAGATTTAATCAAAAATATCTTAATTTGTGTTCCGAAGATGAACGAAGGTCTTGCGGGGTTGGAACAACATGAGGGTGAGTAATTACTGACAGAATTTGAATTTTTGGGTGAACTAACGCTTTAAGCTAGTCACAGACTAAAATGCATGTTTGAGTTGTTTTAACTGAAAGCAACATCAAATATGCCTGGCTTAATCTAAGCCCCGTCTGTGAAACCGGGATCTAAAATGTCCGCTGGCCATATTTGATGAAACAGCAGCTGAAAGAAAACAGGCCAACATCCGTGTACTCTACAAATATACCATAGGTCTTCTGATGCTTTTGTCAGTTTCAATGTATTACCATAATTTAAATGTGACAGAGAGTTTATCACCTTATCATTGTACTGTGCTGTAGAGATTGTAGATGTTTGTATGTAAATGAATAAATATGTGGAATAATAAAAACAAAAAAGATAAAAATGTTGAACATGAGAAATAGAGTACTACTGTATGTTGTTCATTTTGTGATTTGTTTTTTTTTTGTACATAAGAATGGAAATGTTGACATTATCGCTGAATATAGATTCCATCCTTACCAAAAATGGTTCTGTATTACAGTTTGTGAGAGATTTACTTTTGGTTTTTTGACTCGTATTCGGGGGGGGGTTGGACTGCGCTTGTGCAGTTAAAACTGTCCCTCAGTGGATTTAAAACGTACATACGAATAATAAACAAATGGTATATTGCTTGAATAGATGATTTGAGTTCTTGATGCACCACATAGACAAACTTTATTTGCATACTAAACAAAGAAATCTGTTTTACTCACCCTCATGTCATTCAAACCTCGTACAGTGTGACTTTGTCTTTCGTGAAACACAAACCCACATGCTTTGCTGAAGGTTCAAAGCCCGGTTTCCATGTGAATGAAAATGGACCCTTTTCACAGACTGATGACGTTTTAATAGTCATCAGCATCGCAAATCCTGCAAAGCTTTAACAATGCATGTACATTTATAACACTATACTTTGTATTATAGTACCTTTGCATCAAATTGAAAAAAAAAAAAAACTAGTTAACGCTGCTGTTAGGGTTTTTCTAATACAGTGTCTATGAGTGACGGTAAACTTGACATCTTTCTCTTTTCTTACTGCCATTATCAATCTCTCTCTTTTTTCCTCTTTTTGAAAGTTAAAATATATATATATATATATATATATATATATATATATATATATATATATATACACTACCGTTCAAATGTTTGGGGTCAGTAAGATTTTTTTATGTTTTTAAAAGAAGTCTCTTCTGCTCACCAAGGCTGCATTTATTTGATAAAAAACAATAAAAAAAACAGTAATATTGTGAAATATTATGACAATTTAAAATGACTGTTTTCTATTTTAATATATTTTAAACTGTAATTTATTCCTGTGATCAAAGCTGAATTTTCAGCATCATTACTCCAGTCTTCAGTGTCACATGATCCTTCAGAAATCATTCTAATATGATGATTTGATGCTCAAGAAACATTTATGATTATTATCAATGTTGAGAACAGTCGTGTACAATTTTTTTTCAAAATTCTTTGATGAATAGAAAGTAAAAAAAAACAGCGTTTATTTAAAATAGAATATTTTCTAACAATATAAATGTCTTTACTGTAACTTTTGATCAGTTTAACTCATCCTTGATGAATAAAAGTATTGATTTCTTTTATTTCTTTCCCCCAAAAATAAAATTAAAATTCTTACTGACCCCAAACTTTTGAACGGTAGTGTTTAATGTTACAAAAGCTTTAGATTTCAGATAAATGCTGTTCTTTTCAACTTTCTATTCATCATAGCATCACGAAATAAAAATGTAAATAACTGTTTTCAACATTGATAATAATCAGACATGTTTCTTGAGCATCAAATCATCATATTAGAATGATTTGTGAAGGATCATGTGACACTGAAGACTGGAGTAATGATGCTGAACATTCAGCTTTGATCACAGGAATAAATTACACTTTAAAATATATTAAAATAGAAAACATTCATTTTAAATTGTCATAATATTTCACAATATTCCTGTTTTGTTTTGTTTTTTTATCAAATAAATGCAGCCTTGGTGAGCAGAAGATACTTCTTTTAAAAACATTAAAAATCTTACTGACCCCAAACTTTTAAACGGTAGTGTGTGTGTATATATATATTCAATGTAGTCTCTCATTCACCATAGGTTTACCCAACTATGACAACTTCCGCTTTGGAGAAACACGGACATGTGAAAAGGGTCAATACTTTATTGCCATGCTCAACAGAAGGTGGGAAAGCCGCATAAATGTATGACATGTCTGTCCTCTGAAGACTAAATAAACAAAATAATCTCTGTGAAGATCAGAAATGTATAGCCTAGGTCTAGGACAGGTGGTCATTTTTCAAACAGAGTCAAAATGTTATCTAACCCCAAATTGCTTAAAAAATTATTTTCAAACAAAGCGATTACGTTTTTGTAAATGTAGGCCTACTTCTTCTGAATGGCAAATCTACAATACAGTGATAAGTAAAGGCTATTTATTTCACCTCTTGTCAGCTTTTGTGGTTACGTTACGCCAACTTTGTAGGCTACTGTATATAATATAAACATAGAATTAAAACGGTTTAGTGTATACAAAGTAAATGGATTTTTTAAAACAACAAAACAATGGCGTATTTGAGTATACTTGTGATGTATTGTAGGCTAGTAGCGCTTAACAACAACAGTAGCCTAACGTTACTCGTTACATGCATGAAGTTTTGATTGTAATCGTCCGATCTACATGTAACTGAAGCGTTTATGAAAACGTTGTTATTTATGTAACATATATTAAACCAAACCTGTTAGTATAACCAAAGACTGGATTTTAGTATTTAAAAACAAACGTAGAACAGTGCCATCAAGCGCATGTATGTGACGCAACTCTCTCTGTAGCCGCTAGGCGGCAGTAGAGTCATTCCTGCGCCCGCGTTCCAGACAGCGGAGGAGGATCTGCATCAAGCGCTTCCTGTGGATGTTCTGCGAAAACAACACGCCGAACGCGAAAGGTGAGCGGAATGATTTTGACCCTGTATTTTCTCGGCCACTTGTCATTTGCTTAAATAAACCTGTGCTAGAAAATTTATTTTAAAGAGCAACTGTGTCGGTATAATCTAGAACATATAAATGTTAACCTTTTCGGCTGGGTGTCGTATGCAAATGCGTGAATTTGCGATATCAGTAACGTCATACTTTTTATAGAGCATGACATTTATTTATGAGATTGAAACGGGCAAGATTTCAACCACATGTAAAAGAGCATAAACATGCAGTGTTTGTCAGTTCTGCTGTTATAATTACTGGTGTTTCAGCTCCATTTTGTACATATTTCGACAGCGTTTCAGCAAGTTCGTTCGTTCAGGCGCGTGCACGATTAGGTTACCATAGCAACAGCTGGAGTGGTAAATAACAAAACTGTAATTGTATTAATTATTATTTAAAGGTATAGCGGAGGATGTTTTACTTCGTGGTGGGTAGTCTAAACTATTGGTCCTCCTAATTGTCAATCATTCTGGTGAATCAATCAAACTTTTAAAAAAGTGGAGAGGGCGGGTCTTATCTAAAATTTGGAAAGATCCTCCGCTATACCTTTAAGAGTTTCTTGTTTGTTTTCTTTTCCATTTTCAAAAAGTTTCAAACACCTGGGAATATTGGCGAAATTATATTAATTTGTCACCATCCTCAATACCATATTTAGTAAAATCCCTTACAAAAGTGAATTATCTCTAAACTACTTAGTTTGTCTCAATCTAAAGCATCCCACCTTTTTGATGAAATTATGAAAATCATTATAAAAATATCAACTCCTCACTGAGAAATGGCTAACTTTAGCTCTTTATTTTATTCCTGCTCATTTTTCTTCACATCAAATATCTCTTTATTATAAGCTTACATATCATTCGCAAGTATGTTACAGAATGCTTAAGTGTCTATTTGTAATTTTTAAGTCCTGAAAGTCGCATGAAATGAATGTTGCGATCGTCTTTTCTTCCCTATTCCGATCATGTATATGTTTATGGGGAATTGATTAGAATGGTTGTGGTTTGCTATTGGTCGATCTCATGTGAGTGACAGGTTGCCCCGCCCTCACGCAGTAAACATGACAGCAGAGAAGAGATTATCTTGATTAAAAATTATGAGGGCACATAAATAAATAAATAAATAAATAAAAGTGCATGAATAAAACATTGATACAATTCTGCAATATTTCTTAAAAAATAAGATTTGTCAGATAGGTTTATGGGGACTTTAAGAAGGGGTTTAACAAATTCAAATGTGTCATTGATCCTTCATGTTTTCCTGCAGGGTATCTCCTGTGCCTGATGCTGTCCTGTGCTCTCCGCTCCCTGCGTCCCTCATCCTGCACCCTTGCCTTATCCAGACAGCTGGCCCATCACCGGCCCCACATGGATCCCAGTTGTCCCCGTCCTGTAGAGACCACCATACGGACCAAACTGACCCAGGACCTCAAACCTGAGCACCTAGAGGTTATAAATGAGAGTCACATGCATGCTGTTCCCCCTGGTTCAGAGTCCCACTTCAGAGTTCTGGTGGTGAGTCCTCAGTTTGAGGGTCTTTCCCTCTTGCAGCGTCATCGGCTTGTGAACGAGTCTCTGCGGGAGGAGCTCAGCACGTGCGTTCATGCCCTCGCCATCCAGGCTAAGACGCCCCAGCAGTGGAGCAGCAACCCCAGCCTGGCCAAAAGCCCCCCGTGCATGGGAGGATCCAAGCATGATGACACAGTGACTGAGAAGCTGAAGGCAGGGAGAGACTGACTGTGACATTGCATTTCAGAAACAAAAACTGTTTATGGGGTATTATAATAATCCGATATGAAGTGAGTTAATTGCCTCATGCATGTCTTTCATGTGGAGCTGACCGACACTAATACTCAATATTTAAATGACTTCAGTACAAATGTTAATACATTAAATGTGTTCTTATTGGCTTGGACTGGTTAAGTACTATAATAAAAGATCATTTATAATTTACATCAAATGCTTATTTCGTTTTATCACTTAGAATTCAAATTAGCAGTGTTTTTAATTAGAAAAATAAATAAACTCTTAGTAAGGAATGATGTGACAATTATTTGACTTTAAACTTGTTAAATAACTTGTTAAAGCTTACAATCTCTAGTTTTTCATATTTGGTGACTGATTTAAAAAATAAATTACAGAGGAGCCGTAATTTATCAATTTGCAACAATAATATTTTCATATTCCTAAGGCGTGTTCAGACCTTTATTTTGAAATAGCAATGAACATGAAAAATCATGAAAGAATGGTAGAAACCTCAGTTTGTTTTCATGCCAAGAGTTCAAAAGATAGCATCCATTCAATTATTTTAGAAAAAAAGGGTCTGAAAAGGTTTTAAATATAAAGAAAAAAATAAGATTCACCATTTGTGATGTGGCAGCGAGCTATAGCGCACATACGGGTTCGTTTTATGTGTTTCTTAGAGGTTGAATTCATATCAAAATCTTTCAAACTTCCCATATTACTTCTGAATAGAATGTCTACTTCATAAATTGTATGAAAATTGTGGAAATAATGGTTCAGATCACTCAAACTGCATATGGAAATGGATGCGCCCTTATATGGGCAGTAATGGAGTCTGGTTGTCACCTAGTGAAAGACTTTGGTACTGCGCCCAAACAAAATCTCACTGAAAGCTGTTTTTTTGAGATCAACCTAAATTTTGAAACACAACTTGTTCAGATTTTTTACTCTGATTTTTTTGCAGTTTTAGGTTTTAAAAATATATATTTTATATAAAATATGAATAATATTTTTTTTTACATTGTACATTTCCATAAACTCAAACTTCTATAACTTTTTTTCTGTTTCACTTTCTTAATTTAATTCACGTCTACAAAAATCAGCCAAATGTCTTCTTTAAAACAAGACCAATTGTACGTCTATACTCCAAAGCATTCTTTAATAACTTCCATTTAAGTTCGAAATGTGCATTTTCATGTCTACTCAAAAAAAGGGGGGTGACACTTAACAGGTTAATTAAGATGATGCACTATCGATCAAAAGTTTGGAATATTATTATTAATTTTTTTATGTTTTTGAAAGAAGTCTGCATTTATTTGATCAAAACAGTGAAATATTACATTTTAAAATAACAGTTTTCTATTTGAATGTGTTTTAAAAATATAGTTTATTCCTGTGATCAAAGCTGAATTTCCAGCATCATTACTCCAGTCTTCAGTGTCACATGATCCTTCAGAAATCATTCTAATATGATGATTTGATGCTCAAGAAACATTTATGATTATTATCAATGTTGAAAACAGTTATTTACATTTTTATTTCATGATGCTATGATGAATAGAAAGTTCAAAAGAACAGCATTTATCTGAAATCTAAAGCTTTTGTAACATTAAACACTACCGGTCAAAAGTTTGGGGTCAGTAAGAATTTTATTTTTATTTTTGGGGGAAATAAATAAAATAAATCAATACTTTTATATTCATCAAGGATGAGTTAAACTGATCAAAAGTTACAGTAAAGACATTTATAATGTTAGAAAATATTCTATTTTAAATAAACGCTGTTCTTTTGAACTTTCTATTCATCAAAGAATTTTGAAAAAAATGTGTACACGACTGTCTTCAACATTGATAATAATAACTAATGTTTCTTGAGCATCAAATCATCATATTAGAATGATTTCTGAAGGATCATGTGACCCTGAAGACTGGAGTAATGATGCTGGAAATTCAGCTTTGATCACAGGAATAAATTATTTAAAATAGTTAAATATTTTGTATTTATTATTTTATTGTATTTTGATCAAATAAATGAAGCCTTCTTTCAAAAACATTAACATTTTGAATGATTCCAAACCTACTGAAGCTTTTTATTATCTTCTAGAGAACACATAGAGACAGAAGACGGGCACAGCTGTGAAGGAAACCGATTGGATGAGCGGCCAGTTATACAGTCTCGGAATGGACACCGGTCATTATTCAGACATATTTGACTGTTGAACGCTGCTATTGACCAATCAGAATCCAGTATACTAGAGAGTCTCCTAACAACAGCAGGTAATTTTGTCCTTCTGGCTTCTAAAACTGGACTGAATGATCTCAAATCCATCCAGAAGCTGGCAGGAATTGTACCAGCAGAGGGCAACAGAAGATCAGAGAGCCGCAGTAAACCTATAACATGATATCTGTGGAGTCAGCGGTGCCTCTTCCACTTGAAAATGATTTCTGGTTATGTAATTGAATATAAGCAGAGCTTAATTGGAAGCCAAACAAGCTCGATCGGTGTCTGACACCTCCAGAATTGGATCTGGCATCTATTTTTGTGGATCCCCCACATCTTAAACACATCTGAAAGAGGTTTATTTCTTTAGGTAAGCAGTGTTAAAATGATTCATTATAGCAACAAATATACTGTGTAGGCTCACCATACTTGCGTCAACTTTCATAATCTAATACTTAATATAAATATCATCTAGTTATGGAGGTGATGGAAATGTGCTAGACACTATAATCTGGCTGTAACAGGAAAAAATAAATAATTAGATATCTAATGGCAATATTTTTTTATATATTAAAGTATATGCTGTTTTTTTATTTTTTTTTATCAACGCACCCGACAATTTGATATATATATATATACACTACCGTTCAAAAGTTTGGGGTCGGTAAGATTTTTTAAAATGTTTTTAAAAGAAGTCTCTTCTGCTCACCAAGGCTGCATTTATTTGATAAAAAACAATAGAAAAAACAGTAATATTGTGAAATATTATGACAATTTAAAATGACTGTTTTCTATTTTAATATATTTTAAACTGTAATTTATTCCTGTGATCAAAGCTGAATTTTCAGCATCATTACTCCAGTCTTCAGTGTCACATGATCCTTCAGAAATCAGTCTAATATGATGATTTGATGCTCAAGAAACATTTATGATTATTATCAATGTTGAAAACAGTTATTTACATTTTTATTTCATGATGCTATGATGAATAGAAAGTTCAAAAGAACAGCATTAATCTGAAATCTAAAGCTTTTGTAACATTAAACACTACCGGTCAAAAGTTTGGGGTCAGTAAGAATTTTAATTAAATTTTTTGGGGAAATAAATCAAATAAATCAATACTTTTATTCATCAAGGATGAGTTAAACTGATCAAAAGTTACAGTAAAGACATTTATAATGTTAGAAAATATTCTATTTTAAATAAATGCTGTTCTTTTGAACTTTCTATTCATCAAAGAATTTTGGAAAAAAAAATTTACACGACTGTATTCAACATTGATAATAATCATAAATGTTTTTTGAGCATCAAATCATCATATTAGAATGATTTCTGAAGGATCATGTGACACTGAAGACTGGAGTAATGATGCTGAAAATTCAGCTTTGATCACAGGAATAAATGACAGTTTAAAATATATTAAAATAGAAAACAGTCATTTTAAATTGTCATAATATTTCACAATATTAGTTTTTTTTTTATAATTGTTTTTTATCAAATAAATGCAGCCTTGGTGAGCAGAAGAGACTTCTTTTAAAAACATAAAAAAATCTTACTGACCCCAAACTTTTGAACGGTAGTGTATATATATATAAAATTTGGCACAGAACTTTTCCTTCTTTGTTTGATATGTCAACTTTAATTATTACACGACTCTCTAGAAAATTCCTGTTGTTCACTTTACAGTCAAATATATTTGTGTAATTTCCACTAAACTGTATAATCTGTTGCCACTGGAAAGCGATCTCCTACAGCTGTGCTAGTTTCATGTCTCTTATGTCACACTACTGTATGTACTGTCTTTGCACAATTTAAACTCAAATCAATATTTCATTCCGGTTTTTGTTTTTTTTGTAAGTATACATTTAAGTACACTCACCCGGTCATTCATTATGGCAAAAATGACTGCTTGGTTTGTAATAATAATGGGCTAACTGTGCATCCCTTGCTTAATTTCTCTCAGTGATACTCTGAATAACTTCTGACGATGAGAGGATTATGTTATGAATGTGCATAAAGCAGCACCTACAGAATAATCTACATAATCTACAGTATATGTTGGGGAACCAGTTTAGTATTAATTTTGCATTGCTTTTCAAAATATTGTCGGTACAATTTTTGTTGAGTTTTTGAAAGTTTCTTATGCTTGTCAAGGCTGATTATATTTGAGCAACAATACAGTAAACATATATATAAAAATTAAATAACAGTTCTACTCAAAACAGTGAAATTCTATTTAAAAATATAATTTATTCCTGTAATGTAAAGCTGTATTTTCAGCATAATTACTCCAGTCTTCAGTGTCACATGATCCTTCAGAAATCATTCTAATATGATGATTTGCTGCTTAATAAACATTTATGATTATTATTATAATTATTGAATGCGGTTATACTGCTTCATATTTTTGTGGAAAACATGACACTTTTTAAAAAATATTTTTTTTTTATGAATAGGAAGTTCAAAAGAACGGCTTTTCATTTGAAATACAAATAATTTGTATTATAATAAAGGTCTTGACTGTCACTTTTGATCAATTTGATGCATCCTTGCTGAATAAAAATATTAATTTAAAATTTTGTTTTGATTAAAACCCAAACTTTAGCACTGTATGTACTGACAGTGACAAACTACTGAATACAAATTACATGATGAAAATGGCAACGTAATCTATTGTTACTCATTTTTGGTATGATCTGATTACTTTTTGACTCATTTATCACATTGATTTGAATAGAATGATCTTGTAACATATTGATATAAAAATGCGAAGAGAAAGAAAATTAATTACACTTTTTTTTCTTTATCAACAACACAAAGTGTATTAAACATACGTCAGGCTTTCTCAAACGGGTTTGTGTAGAAACTGCAGGGGGTTTGGAAATTGTAGTTTAAAATAAAGCAATCAAAATAAAACACTTACTAAAAAATATTTTACTTGTTTATGCTGTGTGGCCTCTCAAACTTGTGTGTGCAATTAGACAAAACTGGAAGACTTTCAGAAAAATTAAAGCATTAGGATTTTTTTTAGAAAGGAACATTTAAAAGATTAAAATTAGAAAATAATAATTAAATTCTAATTATCATAATCAGGGATATTCAGTGAATTATGAATAATTGGCATTTTGTGAATATTAAAGGGTTAGTTCACCCGAATATGTAAATTCTGTCATTAATTACTCATCCTCATGTCGTTCCAAACCCGTAAGACTTTCGTTCATCTTCAGAACACAAATGAAGATCTTTTTGATGAAATCTGAGAGCTTTCTGACCCTCCATTAACAGCTACGCAACTACCACTGTGACGCTTCAAAAAGTTCATAAAGAGATCGTAAAACTAATCCATATGAATTGAGGGGTTTAGTCCAAATTTTCTAAAGAGACACGATCGGTTTATATGATGAACAGATTGAAGTTAGGTTTTTATTCACATATAAACATTCATCAACTCAGTTGTGGTAAACAGAAGCGTAAGCATGTTCGCTTGATGTGCGAGAACCAATGAGGTTCATTCATGTGTTACGCAGCACGTTTGAGCTTCAGCAAGAACCAATGAGGTTCATTCTCGTGTTACGCATCACGTTTGAGCTTCAGCAAGAACCAATGAGGTTCATTCTCGTGTTACGCAGCACGTTTGAGCTTCAGCAAGAACCAATGAGGTTCATTCTCGTGTTACGCAGCACGTTTGAGCTTCAGCAAGAACCAATGAGGTTCATTCTCGTGTTACGCATCACGTTTGAGCTTCATCAAGAACCAATGAGGTTCATTCATGTGTTACGCAGCACGTTTGAGCTTCAGCAAGAACCAATGAGGTTCATTCTCGTGTTACGCATCACGTTTGAGCTTCAGCAAGAACCAATGAGGTTCATTCTCGTGTTACGCAGCACGTTTGAGCTTCAGCAAGAACCAATGAGGTTCATTCTCGTGTTACGCAGCACGTTTGAGCTTCAGCAAGAACCAATGAGGTTCATTCTCGTGTTACGCATCACGTTTGAGCTTCATCAAGAACCAATGAGGTTCATTCTCGTGTTACGCAGCACGTTTGAGCTTCAGCAAGAACCAATGAGGTTCATTCTCGTGTTACGCAGCACGTTTGAGCTTCAGCAAGAACCAATGAGGTTCATTCTCGTGTTACGCAGCACGTTTGAGCTTCAGCAAGAACCAATGAGGTTCATTCTCGTGTTACGCAGCACGTTTGAGCTTCAGCAAGAACTAATGAGGTTCATTCTCGTGTTACGCAGCAAGTTTGAGCTTCAGCAAGAACCAATGAGGTTCATTCTCGTGTTACGCAGCACGTTTGAGCTTCATCAAGAACCAATGAGGTTCATTCTCGTGTTACGCAGCACGTTTGAGCTTCAGCAAGAACCAATGAGGTTCATTCTTGTGTTACGCATCACGTTTGAGCTTCAGCAAGAACCAATGAGGTTCATTCTCGTGTTACGCATCACGTTTGAGCTTCAGCAAGTGGTTTGCTCTCGAGTGTCAAGCAGTTTCGATTGAGCTTCTGTTTATGTTCGCTGATCAATGTTTAAACGTGAATAAAAGCCTAACTTCAATCTGTTCATCATATAAATTGATCGTGTCTCTTCAGAAAATTTGGACTAAACCGCTCGATTCATATGGATTATTTTTACGATCTCTTTATGAACTTTTTGAAGCGTCACAGTGGTAGTTGCGTAGCTGTCAATGGAGGGACAGAAAGCTCTCAGATTTCATTAAAAAGATCTTCATTTGTGTTCTGAAGATGAACGCAAGTCTTACCGGTTTGAACAACACAAGGGTGAGTAATAATGATTTTTGGGGGGAAATATCCCTTTAAGTAATCATGTAATCAAAAAAGTAACTGTAGTCTGATTACGAGTATTAAAATTTTTTATATAATCTAATTAAAATTATATGTAATCCAGATTACTACCTATTACTAACCTACCTATTACTATCTATTACAGTTACTACCCTGCACTATTCGCTGAATTTATTCTGTGTTATTGTATTATTGGCATTACGGCTTCCTGGGACATGTAGAGGGTTTGCTGTCAGTCGCTGCTGCTTACAGTGGAGGAGGAGTGGACAGATCTGTGCTTCATCACTGGACTTTGGAGTCAACGGAAGGTAAAACAGGTTTCCCTCCCGAGTTCCTCCATGCGGAACAGATCACAAAGCCAGTGAGGAATCACAACAACTGGTGTCGTCGTTTGCCTGGAAAAAAAACTGCAACATGATCATTTTATGGCTCTGTCCATTAGAGTCAGCCCTGAGGTGATCTCACACAGGTCAACCCAAAAGCGTGTTTAACGTTCTCCGTCTCAGGAGTGCACGGACGTTCCTGAAAGTGTGATTTGTGTGCTTTGAGTTCCAGGTGCGGCGGTGCCTGAAAGATACATGATTGTGATGCAAGCCAGAACAGGAAGCCCTGAAACGCAGGTGGGGCCTGGGAGGGTTATATGGCCAAACGTTTTCCATCCACAGAATGGCCGAAGGCTGATGTATCCCGAACGGGGTCACGAGGCCTGCCAGGGTGGCATGGTTCAGTGGGAACCGGCCTGGTAGTGCGTCACAGCGGGGAGAGTGATGGTGCCAGGCCTGGCTGGGACCCGGGACGGTGCGCCGTTCCCGCCAGCGCTTGATTTACAGGCTTGTGCTGGATCTGGGCTCCCTGACACAGCTGACCTCTCTAGGTTGAGGGTCAATAGGTTAGGGATGGGAGCACCAAATGGTCGTCTGAAAAAGCTCCTATAGGGGCTGGCCGTCTCTATGGAATAGTCGTCTGTACCATTCCTCCGTCTGATGCACTGTTTGTGTACTGTGGGGGGTGACACGTACACCATTTGCTGGGAAATGTTCACATTTAATGTGAGGAAAACTCTGTGGTGCTCAGAGGTATAGATCACCCAAAAATTCAAAATCTCATGCTTATGTAGGTCCAACCCTGAAATGAAAATAAAATAAAAAAAATTAAAAAAGCACTATAAAACAATTTTAAAAGTAGTCCATACTACTTTTGTGCTATATTCAAAGTACTCAGAAATTATATAATTTTTTTTTTTTTAAATAATAATGGTTGTTTGCTGATAATCGTCACCCTAATCTTATCTCTCAAATCTCAGCATGCATAATACAGCAAACTTCTTATGCATCTGTTTGTATATATACACATGTCTTACTGACCTGAAAAAGTAAAATGAATGCTTTTATTCAGAAAGGACACAATAAATTAATCAAAAGTGACAGTATAAAGACATTTCTAATATTTAAAATTTCAAATAAATGCTTTTCTTTTGAATTTTCTGTATCCCAAAAAAAAAAAAATGTCCACAAAAAGTATGAAGCAGCACAACTGTTTTCAACATTATATTAATAGTAACAAATGTTTCTTGAGCAGCAAATCATCATATTAGAATGATTTCTGAAGGATCATGTGACACTGAAGACTGGAGTAATGATGCTGAAAATTCAGCTTTACCATCAAAGGAATAAATTACATTTTAAAATGTTCTTTTAAATTGTAATAACCCCTATTATTTCACAGCATTACTGTTTTTTGATTAAATATATTACCAACCCCACTTTTTTTGTATAGACACACAAGTGATATGTAAAAAAATTTTATGAAGTTTTTATTTTTTTTATTTTAGAGCTGGACTGTTTAAATCATCATCCACCTTCATTGCATGGCAAAGAACCGTTTGGACATCTGCATAACATATAATTTTGTGATTTACTGAAGAAAGAAATGGAACGACATGAGGGTGAGTAAATCATGATGATTTTCATGTTTGGGTGAAATATTCCTTTAAAAAAAATATAGATGCTTGGATCACATTTTCCCATCATAATCATGTGTATCTTTGCTCAAAGCAAAGCTTGCATTGTTTTCAGATTTCAAACAAAGAGTTGAAACAGTGCATTCAGAGAGGATATTCTCTGCTCTGATTGTTTATCCGTTTTGGAGGCAAAGTAGACAATTAGATTTAAGATGAGGGTAATAGCTCATTAAGTCTTTTTAATTTGGAGGATTTTTTTTTGTCCGGCTGCTCGGCAAACGAATGAGACTAGTGAAAGAGAGGAAAGACAAAGCTGAAATGGGGAGGACAATATCCTTGTGTGGGAGAATTAGTTACACTCAGTAGTCCAAGTATTCAAAGCAGAGAGGAGATCAGCAGGGATTAAGACAAAGTCTACACAGGTGGGTGATGGGGGTCACATGACAGGACATTACCTCGTTTGGGACATTAGCGAGTAAGACGGGATGATATTTGAGTGTTATTTAATGACATGGCTCATGGTGAAACTCTATCTGAAGCATACCACACTAATAAAAACAACAAAAGACTTGTAAAGTCTTTCCCAAAAATGTAGTTAAAATACAATACCTCTTTTAAAGCCTACACAATCCATAGGAAGAGTTCATAAAAATGTGAAAATGTCTGGAAAAGTAGCTCTGCATTAAAAATGCACTACTACATTTTATTCTATATATGTGAGAGGTGCTTGCTTCCCATGCAAAAGCCACATCAGTTAGGGGTTACTTGTTTATTCACTAACCTGAAGTATGAGAAATAGTTCATTAGTTTAATTAGTTACAACTCTCCACATTGTACGGAGATCCATCTATTTGAACTCTGGGTCAAAGTAACACAGCCTAGTCAAATGCCCTGAAATCCCGTTATACAAGCACACTCCATAAGAGCACAAAAGCTAAGCGATGACCCCTATTTGAATAAAGAGCACACAAACCGTGACTGTCCAGAATCGTGAGGACAAAAATTGCAACACGTTAGTGATGGTTTCTAATTCCCCTCATTAACTTTGACCCTAAAGAGCTCGGGATAACGTTCTTCACCTGGAAATCTCCCACTCAGGGTCTAATTGTGTGGACGCAGTCAGCAAATGACGGACGCCGAGGTCATCTGCCGAAAACAGGCCAGTGAATGGAGGGTTAATCTGCGGTTGTCCAGATGTGTGGCCCGCTGAAAAGAGTCGCACCAGCTCAGACAAAAAAACGTGATCTATTGTTGGCGTGTCAGCCCCGCGTGATATATTTTATCCTACACGCATGGACAAAACGGATCTGTGATTATACAAGCGCCGCGCTCTCTTCCCCGACAGCGTCCGCTGAAGAAGTTCTGGACACCAGGCCATTTGACCTCTGGGTCTTCTGGTCTTTGTTCCAGATGCCCTCTGTTTTTCACCCCGCTCTGAACCCAAGGCTCCAGTGTTCCCTCTCAAAATAAAGAGACGGGGGCCCTGCGGTTTATTTTCATTAGTGCTTTAAAACGAGGCCTTTGAGAGCGTAAAAGGCCAAATGAAAGAAAGCCTTAATGTGGTGATTAGGGGTTAAATAAAACATTTGAGCAAACAAACCTTGAGGTTGGCCGAGGGTTTACTGCATTTCCTCTCAACCCTTTAAGTTTAACACATGATCTGCTTCTCCGTGCCGGCAGCTGATCTGATGTAGAGATTGCCAAAGTGTTCAATGAGTTTGTGAAGGTGAATAGAGAAGTACAGCACACACACACACACACACACACACACACATCTCCTGTTTCTAACTTGCCATACATTAGTGCAGGTTTGGTTGGGAAGAGGTCCGCTCTGGTTACAGCCCTGAGGTGGTTCACGCCACGCTACAACCCCTGACCCTAAGCATTAAACTTTGCCACGTAATTCACTGCGCAACATTTGTGAATGATACATCAAATCAAGTAGCCAATTGAGGATAAGTGTATTTGTAAAATCTTCACCATAATATCATGCTTGTTGAAGTAGGTACCTGAGCCATATCTAAAGACAAAGAGATCCTGATATCGTAGAGATTTGAGGGTGAGCTCTTTTGTCAAGCACATAGCAACTATCTAAAACATCTTAACAACCACATAGCAATGTCATGCAACCAGAACAACCTCTATGGTTAAAAATAAGGGTTCCAAAAGGGATGCCATACATTCTTAAAAATAAAGGTTCTTTATTGGGATCTGGTTATATGAAGAACCTTTAACATCCATGAAACAAAATGTTCTTTAGTGGGATAAAAAGGTTCTTTATAAAAAAATTAAAAAAAGTTTTTTTAAACTCTTAAAAATAAAGGTTCCAAAAGGGAACCATTTGCCATAGAAGAACCATTTTTGGTTCCCCAATTAACCTTTCAGTAGAGATTTATTAAAAGATTTTTTTCTTAGTGTGAAGAACATTTAAAAAATCTAAAGAACATTTTTCCACTATAAAGAACCTTTTTGTGCAATGGAAAGGTTCCATGGATGTTAAAGCATCTTCGTGGAACCATAGATGCCAATAAAGAATCTCTATTTGTAAGAGTGAACTAAGAAAACATGGTTCTTTTAGGAACTGTTTGCTAAAAGGTTCTTTGGGGACCCAAAATGGTCCTTCTATGGCATCACTGTGAAAATCCCCCTTTTTAACCTTTATTTTTAAGAGTAAAGAGTCCCCCAAAGAACCTTTCAGTGAACAGTTCTTAAAATAAAAAAATGTTCTTATAGTGTGAAGACATTTTTTGACGAACCTTTTGTGCATTGGAAAGGTTTCATGGATGTTAAATGTTCTTCATGGAATTATAGCCAAACATTTTTTTTTTTTTTTTTTTTTTTTTTAAGAGAGTAGCAATATATATATTAGTAAAAGTTGCATGAGCAAGAACATCAGAAAATGTAATATCCCATACAGAAATTTAATATATGTCAATATATGTAAATTACATATATAATGTCAGTGCCCATGTATGTCTGCTGCCTATATGAGAATATATGCAAAACACATAGACATATATGAAACAAAAATGTCCGTTTTCATGTAAGTGCCATATGTTTTCCCGCTTATGCACATAAATGTGAAATATATGTAAGACGCATATATGTATCTTGTATCTGAATGCCTTGTAATTAAATGCCTATAGTTGGAGATTATGTGTCTGTATTGTGTGAATACCAAATATAGTATTTTTAATACAATAATGCAGTGTTTTCTTTGTCATTTTTGACAAATACATCCACAAAGTACCATAACCATATGCCACAGTTTTAAAAATGCATCAGTATCACATGCATGTTTATGTTTACATACATTTATTAAATATGTGGAAAACAAATATGTATGCCACATATTTATACTTAATGTTGTCCATATATGCGAGAAACCAATACTATACTGTAATATATGCAGATATATGGTATCATATATGGATGAACTCAAATATTTTCTTCACATGTTTGGACACATAAATGTTCATATATGTTGCAGGCATATATTGTGTTCTCAGATAAGTCAAATATATGTATAGATATATGTCATGCTACTTAAAATATAAGTACATATATGGCCATATATTACATTTTTGTATGGGATAGTTTAGTTATCTGTTGCTTTTGTGTGTTCAGAACACATTTCGCACAAACTTTAAGACATAACTGTGAAGGTTATTGACCGTTTGCAAAACTGACAAACAGCCCTTCTCGGAAACCCTCCACCTCACCCTTCGCACAACCTCCCCACATTCATGGCTTTTTGTTTGGACTCGTTTGACCATAAAATATCCTGCATCTACCAGCAGAAATGCATCTTGCTCTTTGACTTGCTCTTAAGTGCATTATCTGTGCAGCTTTCTGACAGCCAGCAATCTTCTGGTCTTATACCTGAGGCTCAACAGCTCAGCAGTCAGGTCTAGGAGAGCTTGAGTTGTTTATTCCAGGTCAGTGATGACGGTAAAGAGGAAGATGAGACAGATGTGGAGTTGTACGTTTGGAGGTATTTATTGTTACGGCCCTTAGTTAGTTTAGATACCATATTTGGCGTGAATGAAAATTGGAATTGGAAAACATACAGATAATTAAGTGGATGTTCACAATTGTTTCATTTATTATTTTATATGTCAGTCTACTTTTATGATATATAGTTATTTTTGGAGTTTATGAACTCTTTGCCATGCTAACATTCTGAAATTGTCTACCAACTGTTTGAAAATTAAAATGTGCAATTAAACAAAAAGAGTGATGATGAAAGTTTTATGTACTTCTGAAGTGAATGTTCTTCTCCATCCCTCCTGCACTTTTACGAGCGCAATAACAAACAGTTGCTTCTGGTTTTTCGCTCAAACTTTTTCAATAGCAAGAATCAGAATATAAAGTATTAGCATTCGCTGACAACAAGAAACATATGTGAGCGTGTCCTACAGAATTTCATCTCGCTCTTTTAAGTGGCTTGCTCCGGGGCGACCAAGTAGGTCAAGAGAATTGACATGAGGTGAAGGAGTTCACAAAAGCGTGAGGAGAAGGTCAACCGTAAAAAATCCCCCCACTTTGGTGTGGAAAAGGGTGGGACGGAGAGACAGGAGACATGGAGGCTGAGTTAGAGCGAACACTCTTGTCAATGTTCTCTGTCGACCCCCAGTCAAAACTACTCACCCCTGTCGCACCCCTGCTCAGCGCGGGCAGCAGTGGGCAGCTTTCTCGCACTTTACTCGCGTCTGCACCAGCTTTCAGAGCGAGTCACTGTGAGCCCAAACAACAGGAAGCGTGTCTTCTCATCCCAGTAGAACAGTGGGAAGAACTGACCCATGCTAAATGTCAAATATCAACAGTTGGAATTTACAGGATTAAAGAGTATTATTTTACAGTAAATTACCGTAGTCAGAAATTTACAGTGAAATGAATGTATCCTGGGTCATTATCTTACAAATTACTGATAATCAACAGCAAAATGATGCTGACATCACAGTAATTTACTGTGAAGTCACATTATAAAGTTGTATTTAACCATGCCACTGTAAGAAATTATTTTGTTTACTGTAATTGTTAATGGTGATTAGTGTTCCATTAGCTTGGGATCTTGGAGCTTGTATATTCAAATTTCTGATCTAGCCATGTCAAAAAGTGTGACAAATGAAAACAAGTGTTAAAACAATGACAAGCTAGAATATAAAATAAGCTTAATTGGCTGAGTTTAAGCTAGTCAAACTATACTATTATTAGCGTTATTTCAAGCATAAAGATTTACTAACATCTTATTTCAAATTCATAATTGTTTGTAGATGGATATTTCACAACAGTAAAGCAGCTGAGATTTATCTTTGAAAAGTGTGACATCGTCTTGCAACACAATATTTTTTTTTCTTTCGTCACCTAATGATGCACAGACATTAATACTCGAAAACACAACAATGGTGACACTCAACAAATAATAATAGTAAAAAAGATAAATTCTGAACATTACAAAATTACAAAACAAACAACACAAACTGCTAAAAGTGAACCAAAAAAAAAAGTTCAGTATAAAAAAAAACAAAAAAAAAACAAGAGTCAAGAAACTCCACAGCATAATTTATTCATGCCACACTGCACCTACATATACAATATAGTACTCTTTAGGTGCAGTGTGGCATGAATACATGTGGAATTACTGTGAAAGTAATGCAGTTATTAACCTGTAATATACTGTAATTTCACACAAAAAAAATGTCAACAGTGTATGTATATGTGTAAATACACACCTTATTTTGCATTGTGGAAGTAAGCTATTTTCTGTGAATGTGCGAGACTTCTGATTCATGAGCTGATGTAGGGAAATAACTAGAAGAATGACAAAGTGCAGTGAATGATAAAACTATTTGCGGTACAAACCAGTGTTTTTATAATTATGACAATACTTTTCAATAATATGGGAAGAAATACCAGTTTGCAATCTCAAGCTGTTTTGTACAGCTATAAATAACCGAAGCTGATGGCACCGGACGACAGACACAATACAGTTTACAAATCAGTTCTTACGTTCAATAATACTATTTAATTTTATATAATGGATAAAATAATATTAATATAACTTGCATACTATTTCTTCTATTTTTACTTTTAGATTACCTGCCTGTAATCTAAAGCTTTCTTAAAGTTAAAAAATATTTAAAAACACTAATAATTTAATAACATGGTTAAATGTATTTTTTTCATATTTACGTTATAATGCTGTGATGCTTAAAATCACCTGTGGGTTTAAAATGATTGATTTTATTTTTAATTGAGGAAAAACAAAATAGAATTTTTATATCGGCCATTTATTGATTATCGGCCATAACATGAAAGTTGTCTTTTTACCAGCCATAATTTAATATTGGTGCACCTGTATTAAAAAGTGTAATTTATGTGCGAATAAATGTTTTCAAACAGGTTTCCCGGACACTCCCCCTATTGGTCGGACAGACAGAAACCCACAACACTGGTTAAGGTATGTTGCCATTTTTCTCTACCCAAACAAACAGACTTTTCAGGTGAAGCAACCTATGAATTGTTCATTTATAGTTGTATATCTACATATTACACTGAGATCACAAGTTCACAAGTACTGCTCTGAGTTTGGCCATTGCATTTACAGTACCTCTAGTGAAAGCTTGAAATGCCTCGATAGCCCAAAACTGTCACCCAAAGCGATGACAGTGTCGTTTACTGTAAAGAGCTGTCACATCAGACCCTAAAGTGAGAGCCAGCACTTTTGGGAGGTGTGGAAAGGGGAGGAGATGTGAAAGGAGGTAAAAGAGAAAGGTGGTGGGTTAGCTCCTGCTCCTCCTTTTTGTCAGGGGAAAGAGGATGAAACCTGTCATTAGGAAGGTTAAATGAAGAAAGCCCTCAATGGGGAGGCCATTGTGTTGGAGCAGTGAGGAGGGTTAACTCTTTAGTGCCTCAAATAACGTGGCTTGCTGCTTTGTGGAGGGCTGAAAGAGACAGAGGGGGGCCAAACGGAGGCCCCGGCGCTAGAGAAAAGCCCTGTAGGCCGGGCCACAGTGGGGGTTGACGGGGAGGACAGGGACCTTTGGGGATTTTTTCATCTCTTGTTTTTCTTTCTTTCTTAGCAGCTCATCCAGAACCTGCCGTTTTAGAAACTCCCTGAGATGGTTCATTCTCGGGAGATTCCGCTCCCTTGTGTTGAAAAAAACGCGGCGTGAATGAATGCATAGTTCGCATTTAAGCCTTCCTTCAATGCACGGCTTAGAGATTTGCTCATCCCAGTGTTAAATGCTGGTTGGGGTCAAAAATCTGTTGGATTGTAGAGTGGCATCATAATGACCTCCTTCACAAACGGCTGAAAATCAGACTGAGATAACGAACGTAAAAATAAATATGCACGCATGCAATTCCATGGGGTTTGGTGTGCCACGGGTCCATTGTAGTCGGTGTGTGTGTGTGTGTGTTGTTCTTGAGTGTTCGTGTAATTATGCGATTAACTAGTGGACTGATTTCAGAGGTTAAAAGGAGGAGGTGGCTGTCCATTTTAGCAGAAATAATTATTGATTTGGAAGATACAATCATGCCAAAAAATCGACAGCTTTAGCAGTGGAAAATGAACCATGAAATCGATCTGAATCTTAACCATTTTTTTTTTTTATTAGTAGACCCACACAGAATCTGCTGCTTTTATTTATTTTTTCAGAAAATGCGACCGAAACATTCATTTATTCATTTTGCATACATTTCTTCACACACTTTTGCTTTGTTCCTGCTAAATGAGTAAATGTAAATGCAAGCCTTTACTTTACAAGGCTTCTTTTAGTTTCCCCTCTTGGCTTCACAAAGATTTGATTCACACCCCTTTTGAAAGCTGTATACTCCATGATATTTTGGCATATCCGCTTTAACTTGATCCTCTTTCTGAAAAAAAAAAAAAAAAAGTGTTTCACATAATCTATAAGAATGATAAGGGTTAACACAAGTGTGTTTGGCACAACAGAGGGGCTTTTTTCCCTCCAAATCTAATGAGGAGTTGTAAAGGATAATGGAATGTGAGTGTCACACATCAATTGGCAGGATTAGATGAATAGCTCTGTCCAAACTTTAATTTGCAATGCCTGAAACTTGCATTTAGAAGTAAAACTAAGGTAAAACATGCCTGTTTACTCGCTCGGACGAGTTTTATTGTTCTAAACGACGTTTGAGTTACATGTGTTAAGTGGTCATTATAAATAGTTTTTGCGATCGGACTCTCCTTATCCTTATTTTGCCCAGAAATGAGTCCAAATATATTAATAAAGATGCATCAGGCGGCGCAACAAGACATGCATCTATAGTTATAGTACGGTAAGATCCAAAAAAATAAACTAGTGCTATTGAAAATTTGTACTAATCTGCAATCACTGATATTTCTTTCGAGTTGAGATTTCTCAGAGAATGCACGAGTTAGCCGAAGGTAATTAAAAGAAAAAGAGGTGTTTGATTCGGACTGAATCAAACTTCCTTAACCTTCCTTAACTAGTCCCGTCCGAAAAAAGGCTTTGGTTTAACATCTAGGGTCACACTTGCTTATCCTCCCTCTGTACCTATTTGCCTTATAAACCTATTTGGCCAATTAGTGACTCCATTGAATGGCGCTCATTCAGTGCTAGTGCAATCAGTGCTTTAGTAGCTCAATAAAAGCCCTAGTTTAGCTTGATCAGGATTTGCTCCTACAGAGAGCAGAAGCTGAGGTCATCAAAAGCCCATTTAAACCATCATGCAGTGCCAGCATTCTCATCATGCAAAATAAAGACAGCCGAGTCTTGCAATGCTGAGATGTTTCTTGTTAATGGCAACCTTTGTGCTCTGTAGATGAATTACCAGAGACAAATTGAGGATCAAGTGGATGCTGGTTAATGAATACTCACTGCAAGACTATGGTGCTGTCCTAGTTTGTCGACACGCCAAAAATGTTGAAATGTCAAATTTTGATGGTATAGTTTACATTTTATGACGATACAAGCAAACAAACTATTGAGAGATGCTGTATAGTAAATATATATTGTCCTACACAAGTATACTGTATAAAGTTGGAAATACAGTACTTATATATCCAACTTTATAGAGCTGTGCGATAATACGGTTTACATATCACACTTTATATAGTATATATTGCTTTACGTGAGTATTTGTAGGTAAAGTAGGATGTACTATATATCCAACTTTTATTATATCTCTTGGTTATAATATGGTTTATAGTGTTCAGTATAACAATCAAGCAGTTTAACTTTTGCTATAAATTACTTACCACTTAAAATGAGTGTACTGTGTGTATCCAGTTAAGGTTGGATATACTTTTAGTAGTTTATTTATTTAATTAATTCGAGATTAATTTGTTATGTGATATTGAGAATTATGAAACAATCTGATGTAGTGATAAGCCTAATTACCATTTGGCAATGTGTATCACTAGCATAGTCAAATTATGCATATTAATGACAGGGAAAAAAATTCAATCATATCACAAACGCCTACACTGTTAAAAAAAAAAGTTGTAAATTAAACTAATTTTATGGGGGAACGTTTTACAAGAAAACGCTATTTCAGTCTTTCTTGGTCAAAATCAACAAATTTAAGTCAAAATGTCATTGTTGAAATCTGTTTCTTTGTAATCAATTGTGAAATGTACTAGTTTCTGAGTGAAAATTGTTTTGTTTCAGTGTAAGCAGTTTAACTGAGGAGTTCATTGAAACACTCATAGGCTACATAACACATGTAACACAGTATAAAATATCACATTGCGTATTGTAAGTTGTGCATTGAGTGTCGTATCTCCATTAAAAAGCTTGTACCTTTCCTCGGTGGAGTTTGTTGTTTGTGGCCGACTGTGAGAGGAGGGTAGCTAATCACTTTCCCTTCTGCCTCTTCAGTGGCTGGAGTGAAAGATCACAGCGCTCGCGGGCCGTCCGGCCCACTGAAGCCCACAGCTCCTCCTCGCCCTATTCTCTGGCTCCTGGGGAGGCTGGTTGAGGCCGCTGAGCTATTGATCGGGTGAATGATGGCTTCATAAGGCAGCCTGTCGCGGGTGGGACTGTCGTGAAGGAATGTCATCCCACTCTCCCTTTAGGCAGGAGACAGATGCGGCGGCTGAGCTGCTTTCCCATGATTCCCTGGGGAGAGTGTTAGGACAGGTTCTGATGCTCCTATTGTGAGTCGTAGTGTTTGTTTCTGTGTGCTTATGAAGCACAGGCGTGTGTAGCCATGTGTCGTTTTGATTCCGGCTATGGAAAAGATGGCGAGGGGGGGGGGTGGATCGAGGGGAAGTGCCCTCTGTGATCAGGGATGACCATAATAACCATTTTGCGGGATCCTTCTCTTTCTGCCTCCGGGGCTTTTGGGCCGACGCCACACACTGGTTTCCCTCTGGCTCTCCATTCAGGCTGTGGCTCTCTAACAACAGGCGTAGAAATCGGCTACATTTAATCAGACACGGTGTGGAGGATCAGGAGAGCTTTTCCTTCATTGATTTTCCACAGTTAAGGATCCACCACACTTGGTTACAGGGGTTGAAAGGATTCCTCAAATAACAGAATAAATGAAACCACATGCTGTCTTTACAGATGTTCTACTTTTATTAATCCAAACAACATAATTAATGGTACATTTTATTTCTCAGCGGTTGCTCTTTCATAGCAGAAGACTAAATGGAGTTCTCAGTTATGTTTTATTTAGCTATCAACTTGGTGTCTGAGAAGTTTCTCGTAGAATTCCAAAAAACACTTGAGAATTCATAAAAGTGGATGGTTTCACAATTCACAAAAAGTCCCTGTGAAATCAAAATTTAAGTTTTTTGGCTTTTAGTATGGATATGTTAGTCTTACTGTTATCTAAAATCTAGTGTGCTCCAAAACAATCACAAAATTCGCATTTAGAAGATATAAGCAATAGAAAACTTAAAGTCTCTCACTTCCGACAGTATGGATCAATGATTTTAATGACATCACTCTGCACTTCAGCTTCTCATTCGATTTTCTGTCCAATCAAATGCTCTCTAGAATCTACAGCGTCCCGCCCCCTACATTATAAACAAAATGGGCGCTGAAGCTGTGGCTAAAATTGGTCATTTGTTCACACATTTATTATTTTCTACATGGTGAATGGCACGTAGTGCACTATATAGGGGATAGAGAACAATTCAGACAGTGTAAATATGCTTTCCATTGAGGCAAATTAAGTCTGGTTTCACGTTCACAGTCTGCTCTGGTGAGACATAATAGCACAGAGCGGATCATAGTCGGTGCAGACCAGAAAACGTATCGGACCCATTTGAATTCTGCACAAAATGCTATATTTTAAAGCAATATGGAGGAGATTACAAGGAGTAACGGTTAGGAGGAAACTGCGGCTTTACCGAGCTCAACAGCTATGCGATTGGCTATTTTAAAAAGGGGGAGGAGCTGATCGATATGTCCTGATTCAGTGGAATTTTTATTAAAACATTGAATATTGCTGCGTGTTTCAAGGCACTTCAGTGGGCCTTTAAAGATGAAACCATTTAAGGATCATCCTATTTTAGGTTTAGTTGACAGGCCATTTTAGTCAAAGAGGAAGTGTTAATTGCTCAGAGGTTGCTCGTTCATAACTTCATATAGCTCAAGATATTTAATGTTCTCAGTTTTGTTTTAATTATATCAACTTTGTTAATAAATAAAAATAGACACAAGTCCAATGGGAGCTATAAAATGAATGTGGATTTTAATTGCAATGGCAATTCTGAGCACAGTTTGACATTGCTGAGATGTGTTTCCTTTAGAGTTTAACAAGACGTCTATCAACAACGTCTCAAACCGTGCTCAGATTTGACAAAGTCTGCAATTAAAAGATCTTTTTTTATTTTCATTTGTCTTTTTTTTTTTAGGAAAAACTTAGGCAAAGCTGATGTTTAAAACATACCATCGCCAAATTAGTAGACATAATGGAGTTCTCAGTTTAATTTAGGTACCAACTTTGTCTCAGATGTTTCTCCTAGAATTGTTGTGACTGTTTCCCTATCCCTAAGATTAGTCTAAAGAGGAAGAGTTTATTACTCGGGTGTTGCCCGTTCTTAGCTCAGGAGATTTTTCAGTTATATTTTATGGTTTAATTGCTGACTTTGGCTAATCTGAGCACACTTTGCTTGACATGTTGAGACATGATAGTTGATAGTTTCAGAAGATGTTCAAAGTCTCAAACAGTGCTCAGATTGCACTGTATTAAAAGATCTCATTAGGATCTCAAATATTTTTTATTCAAAATGTATTGATCTGAGCTGCTGTCCAAATTAATTTCTTGCTCTATACTTTAACTATATGACAGCATTGCTCATTTTAGAAGAAACATCTCAGATAACCTAAAACAAGTTTAAACTGAGAACACTATTAAGGGTTAGTTCACCCCCCAAAAATGTTGTCCCTTAATTACTCATCCTCATTTCATTCCAAACCCATAAGACTTTCATTCGTCTTCGGAACACAAATGAAGATCTTTTTTGATGAAATCTGAGAGCTTTCTGTCCCTCCATTGACAGCTACGCAACTACCACTGTGACGCTTCAAAAAGTTCATGAAGAGATAGTAAAACGAATCCATATGAATACAATTTTCTGAAGAGACATGATTGCTTTATATGATGAACAGATTGAATTTAAGTCTTTTATTCACATATAAACATGAACTCACACATCAGTTGTGGTAAACGGAAGCTTAAGTATGTTCACTTCACGTTCGAGAACCAATGAGGTTCATTCTCGTGTTACGCAGCACTTTTGAGCTTCTGCAAGAACCAATGATGTTCATTCTCGTGTTACGCATCACGTTTGAGCTTCTGCAAGAACCAATGAGGTTCATTCTGGTGTTATGCAGCACTTTTGAGCTTCAGCAAGAACCAATGAGGTTCATTCTCGTGTTACGCAGCGCTTTTGAGCTTCTGCAAGAACCAATGAGGTTCATTCTCGTGTTACGCAGCACGTTTGAGCTTCAGCAAGAACCAATGAGGTTCATTCTCGTGTTACGCAGCACGTTTGAGCTTCTGCAAGAACCAATGAGGTTCATTCTCGTGTTACGCAGCACTTTTGAGCTTCTGGAAGAACCAATGAGGTTCATTCTCGTGTTACGCAGCACGTTTGAGCTTCTACAAGAACCAATGAGGTTCATTCTCGTGTTACGCAGCGCTTATGAGCTTCTGCAAGAACCAATGAGGTTCATTCTCGTGTTACGCAGCGCTTTTGAGCTTCAGCAAGAACCAATGAGGTTCATTCTCGTGTTACGCAGCGCTTTTGAGCTTCTACAAGAACCAATGAGGTTTATTCTCGTGTTACGCAGCACGTTTGAGCTTCAGCAAGAACCAATGAGGTTCATTCTCGTGTTACGCAGCGCTTATGAGCCTCTGCAAGAACCAATGAGGTTCATTCTCGTGTTACGCAGCGCTTTTGAGCTTCAGCAAGAACCAATGAGGTTCATTCTCGTGTTACGCATCACGTTTGAGCTTCTGCAAGAACCAATGAGGTTCGTTTTCGTGTTACGCAGCGCTTTTGAGCTTCTGCAAGAACCAATGAGGTTCATTCTCGTGTAAGGCAGCGCTTTTGAGCTTCTGCAAGAACCAATGAGGTTCATTCTCATGTTACGCAGCGCTTTTGAGCTTCTGGAAGAACCAATGAGGTTCATTCTCGTGTTACGCAGGACTTTTGAGCTTCAGCAAGAACCAATGAGGTTCATTCTCGTGTTACGCAGCGCTTTTGAGCTTCTGCAAGAACCAATGAGGTTCATTCTCGTGTTACGCAGCGCATTTGAGCTTCTGCAAGAACCAATGAGGTTCATTCTCGTGTTACGCAGGACTTTTGAGCTTCTGCAAGAACCAATGAAGTTCATTCTCGTGTTACTCAGCACGTTTGAGCTTCAGCAAGAACCAATGAGGTTTATTCTCGTGTTACGCATAACGTTTGAGCTTCAGCAAGAACCAATGAGGTTCATTCTCGTGTTACGCAGGACTTTTGAGCTTCTGCAAGAACCAATGAGGTTCATTCTCGTGTTACGCAGCGCTTTTGAGCTTCTGCAAGAACCAATGAGGTTCATTCTCGTGTTACGCAGCGCATTTGAGCTTCTGCAAGAACCAATGAGGTTCATTCTCGTGTTACGCAGGACTTTTTTTAGCTTCTGCAAGAACCAATGAGGTTCATTCTCGTGTTACGCAGCACGTTTGAGCTTCAGCAAGAACCAATGAGGTTTATTCTCGTGTTACGCAGCACGTTTGAGCTTCAGCAAGAACCAATGAGGTTCATTCTCGTGTTACGCAGCGCATTTGAGCTTCTGCAAGAACCAATGAGGTTCATTCTCGTGTTACGCAGGACTTTTGAGCTTCTGCAAGAACCAATGAGGTTCATTCTCGTGTTACGCAGCACGTTTGAGCTTCAGCAAGAACCAATGAGGTTCATTCTCGTGTTACGCTGCACGTTTGAGCTTCAGCAATGTTTAAATGTGAGCAAAACCCTAAAGTCAATCTGTTCATCACATAAAGCGATCGAGTCTCTTCAGAAAATTTGGAATAAACTCAATTCATATGGAATAGTTTTCCGACCTCAAAATGGTAGTTGCGTATCTGTCAGTGGAGGGACAGAAAGCTCTATATTATAACTTTTGATTGCATATTTTGGTCCATTCGAACAAAGTTTTAAACATTGTTGAGACACATTTAAGGTCTTTTTCACAGGTGATAATATGGGAAACGGGAGATATAATGCTTGTATGTTTTGATGTGCATTAACTTTGTCTCAGATGTTTCTCCTAAAATAAAAAGAGAAATAAAGATTGAATTGCTCTAGAAGTAAATATGAACATAGACCATGCATCTCAGATAGTTTGGTCTTTGGTGAATTAAATGAGAGAGTTTAATTTGCACGCTTTGTAATCTAAACTGAACACAGTTTGAGATATTGTTAAGATACTCTAATAAAGGTGACACATTATTGTTAGATTTTTCGATTTTGTTTGTTCTGGACAAAAATCTAAGCAGAAGACCAAAAGTCCATTCTCCATCTCAATGCTAGAAGACTGAACTGATATATCCGAGATAGTTTTTTCCTACACTGTTTTTGACCGCTCACTTGAATACCAAAAGGGTTCTATATAAGGAGAAATGTCTCAAATGATTGCATGATACTTTCATGTTTAACGGGGTTATTTCATAGTTTTAAAGTATGTTTACGAGCTGCTTAACACATAAAATGTAATCAAAATATTTTTTTTTAACAAAATTCATAAAATGGCCCTATGATGGAATCCCTTAAAAGATTCTCAATAATAAGCACCTCACAGAACCCTTCAAGGTTCTATATAGAACCTGCTCTTCTAAGAGTGTATGTGTTTGTCTGTTAGGTATCGACCGCCCAAATTTCAAGTAAAAGGGAAAAGTAACAAAGCGAGATAACCGCTTGACAAAGTGAGGCAGTATATCAAATGGCACGACACTCACTCAACAGTCAGTTTGTTGTCGTGCACATGAATGGAACTAAAGCTGTGCGCACACACTCGCAAGGCAAGAATTACTCAGACGCAGTACAAGAAGCCTTTTCAGTCAGGCTCAAACACTGATTACATTGTAATGGTGCAATCAAAGAGGAAAATGACAGAGGAGCTCCATAATACACCACTCATAATGGTCAGATGGTCCAGAAAGCATTGTGCAAAGCTTTTAAGTTGCACTAGTCTGTGGGTAGTTGAACAGGAGAGGGGGAATCACACTTTTAAAACGCTCCCTTGAAGTCACAGACTATTAGCCAGATATTATTCGTAATTGTGCTTTGTGGATCACAGGAACAAGGGGTATACATTGGTAGAAGTCCTCCTGAAAGTGTTTCTGTGTGTGTGTGTGTGTGTGTGTGTGTGTGTGTGTGTGTGTGTGTGTGTGTGTGTGTGCGAGTGTGTGGGAGGGTTGCAAGAACAGGAGATTTTTTGTGTTGGAGAAAAAGAGCCTTGGACACTTCATCTTCTCTTCTGTGCGCTGCCAAAAAGGCCAGAGGTCAAATGTCAGGGTGAATGAAGAATTCCGAGCTGCATGCCGACAGATCGGGTTTCAGGGCCGGGGGAGGGTAGGGAACAGCCCTAGAGCAATAGGTGCCAGTATATGTGTGAACTTTTCTGAGCAACTTTTATTTAAAACATCTCCAAACCGCCCTTTAGCTCTGAGGCTTTATGAGGTTTCACTCAAAGTTGCACATATTTTCTCCAGACAAGAACATTTTTGCCTCTGAACGCATGATTTCCCAATAACCGCTGACCGCTATGTTACGTGGCGAACTCTTGTTAAAACAGCAGAAGTAATTAGTTTAAATGCATGTTTCAGTTTAGCGTTTCATTGAGGGCTAAAAATAGATTTAGAAGTTATAGTGTATATGCGTTCTTATTATATTCAGAAAGAATACTGAACATCAGTTTGAAAAAGAAAGCCAAACTTATTTTTATGATTCCGCACTGATCAATTACTCGGAGCAAACAATGTGATTTATTTTCTCAATGAAAAAGTTGAAGACATTTAAATTCTAATCTTTTTCTAAATTCCAAATAATTATAATTTATTTACTTTCTTCAAATTGAGTTTCTGGTTTAGTGGGTTAATTTTTACCTTTCTGCTTTAAAACATCAAACGGAAGCAAACAAAATCAATCTTGTAACTCAACCTGTCTTTTTGTTTGTCAGAAAGCTTAGTCTTGGGCTCTATGAAGGATAAACAGCTTCAGTCTTCTTTACTAGTCTCTCTATTGTGAACTCTGTAAATGATCATCTCTAACATGTGCTCTGTGTCTCAGGAATTACTCATATGCCAGAATACCAGTTTTTTTTTATGCATATTCGCTACATATTTCTGTGCTATATATTTTATGCATCTTTGTGTTTGTGTGTGTGTGTGTGTGTGTGTGTGTGTGTGTGTGCATCTGTACAAATAATTTTCAGTCAGACTACTTATGACTATTTATAAGTCACAATTATTGTTTTCATTATTTAATTTAAATTGTTTAACAATAATATATATATATTCAATTAAATTCACATTTATTTGTATAGCGCTTTTCACATTTATATTGTTTCAAAGCAGCTTTACAGAAAATGCATGTTTCTACATTACAATTTAGAGTGATCTTTTATCTGAGGTGACTATGTGTCCAAGTATTTCAGAAATGAACATATACAAATCACGCAGTTAGCTAACAATGTATTAATTTAAACAATGTATTAATTGAAGGCAGAAACAATGAGCTCATTGACAGAATGAATACATGTTGTTAACAAATGATTAGGATATATAGAAAATTTTGCATTGATCCATGTTGATTCAGCGTTTGCTTCAGTCTGAAGTCCTTGCAGGAGTTTGTGTTCTCTCTTCACAGGTGTTGGTCATCTGAAGTCTTCATAAGCACCTAAACCATTTAGGGCCTTATAGGTCAGTAGCAATACTTGATTGATTGACTTAAATGATACGGAACTTAATAGGTAGCCAGTGTAGAGATGATAAAACTGGTGTTATATGATATTTTCTTGACCTATAAGAACTCTAGCAGCTGCATTTTAGACTAATTGTAGCTCATTTATTGAGGATGCAGGACATCCAGCTAGTAATGCATTACAGTAATAGTCTAGAGAAGTCATGAATGCATAGCTTTTCTGCATCAGAAACGGATAGCATGTTCCGTAGCTTAGTGATGTTTCTGAAGTGGAATATTTTTTAACATATGAAATATGATTTTCGAAAGACAAGTTGCTGTCTAATATAACACACCCAGGTCTTTAACTGTAGAAGATGAAGTAACAGTACATCAGTACAAGAGATTCTGTGTATGTTGGTCCAGTAAGTAATACCTCAGTCTTATCAGAATTTAGTAGAAGAAAATTGACCAGAATAATTAGTCATGAACCATTTCATCATCTTTGACTGTTCTTAACCCCACTGCTGTGAGTCATTGCCCTGTATAATGTTTTTCTCAACCCCTCTAGAGAGCGTAATGCTATCGCAGAGTGACATCGGCTGTGTTCCAAAAATGAGTGAAGCTGCCTGTCTATATACCTTCTAAGGCAGCATCCTAACCTTAAGTGACTGATTAAGGAAGATTTTTGGATTTGATTTTTAGTTTGGCAGTAGTTGGTTGCTAAGCCCCTAAATGCACAAATATAAGAAACAAAAAAAAGAAAAAAAAGTTGTTTTAATTAGATTTAACTATTGTTATTTTTACATAACAGGTTTCAGGGCAAAAACATGCCTATGCTGCCTCAAAATGCTGCCTACATAGGGAGCTCACTAGGTTTTGGTACAGGGCCATCCTCTCCGCCCCTCAGAGCATTGCATCCTCCACTACTAGTACAAACTGCCAGAATGAATCGCCTATAATGGGACGTTTTACAGTATCACATATTTAACCTCTTTCATGGACCACCTGCTCTGCAAATGGCCGTGGATCATGAAGGAACCCAAACAAGTTGTTGACGATTCAGATTGAGGTCCAAACAACAGAGACTTGGCTTGACACCCAGCCCTCGAGGGCTTTGAGTTCCATCCCTCCGAAGTCCAGATCTTGGACTAATGGGGCAGTTTGTGGAGTGGAAAAGCTTTGATGCTAGCCTTTTTAACAACATGTCCTTTCTATGATTGGGGTGAGAATTGGCCAGCAGGGTTCCAGGAGGAAAATGTAAACCATGGATTAGCTGGACTAATGACCCCTTGCCTGTCGTTGATGTTAATTAGCGTTAATTGGGCGCTTTTAGAGGGTTTCGGAAAGAGAAGAGGGGCCGTCCTGCACATGGTGGAGCTTTCAAAGCCGCCCCTTTCCCTTCTAACACCAGGGCAGGAGCACTTGTGCGCTGACGGCGTCTCTCTGTTTGTTCTTCACTCGTTGTCAGAGACGATTTGTTTTCGCCACAATGAATCCCATTCACTGGGCTTGATCTTCACAGTTATTCAAGGGGTCAGCTTTTTTTTTTTGGTGGTGGTGGTCGTGAGCTTTGATGCCCCCCATTCTAAATCCAAATCTGAGCTAAAATGCCTACATTTGCATACTCAATCCTCAATGGATTAGGCAGTACCAAACTGTTGTTTTGGCTCTGGTTGCTGCACTGCCATACCTCACGCACCCGGACGGGGTTTCTTAGTGTGAAATGAGGCCCCAATTTGGTGGATTTTTTTTAGAGGGGGCTAGCTAACACCTGGTATCACTTTATTTACCCTTGTCCGTCTCAGGTCTTGAAAGCTCAGGAACAGCGGGGCCATCGGGGCGGCCCCCATGGACGTCAGGACTGCCTTTGAAGGGGGGAAATGATGCCCCACATTGGAGCCTCGCCGATGACTTTACCAGTACCGTGACCTTCGTGACCTCATATCCCCCTCCCCACAGCTGCTGGCCCCCATTGGCCTCCGCTGGACTGCAGTGGTGGAGTGAACGGAGAGCATTGGATGGGGGAAGAACGGCGAAAGGTCAACCGGTGGTCAGAAGGTTTTTATTGGGATTGGGAGGCAGAGGGAGAGGGAGAGAGAATGTGTTAAAGACCACCGTCTGAGATTTTAACTGCGGGGAATTTGGCCTCCCTTCTACGTGAAAACCAGGCTGCTTGGACACCGTGTCTGATGCAAGCGCGGACTCTTCACACACCTTTTGGTTTCTGGATTCCAAAAGAATCTGGGATTGCATTTACATGACATGAATTAAAGCTATGCATTTAACCAGTATGAATTTTCCCTGAATCAAACCCATGACCTTGGCATTGCTATTATACCATGTTGAGCAACAGTATATTTATGCATTATGCATTTGGAAGACACTTTATCCAAAGCAACTTACATTGCATGCAAGGTATACATTTGATGCATTCCCTGGGAACAGAACCCATGACTTTGCCGTTGCTACCGCCATGTTTTGCATGTTGAGCTACAATAGATTTACATGTATGCATTCATCTTACATTGCAATATACATTTGATGCATTCCAATTCATTCCCTGGGAACCAAACCCATTGCTAACGCGAACTGCTAAATATAAATGCAATATTATTGAATGATTACTGTAAGCTATACTGAAGATGAATCACACCGCTAACTCTCTTCCACTTCAATCTTTGACTACAATAAGCTAGACCAACTGAGTTTGAACTTTTAATCTGCTCCACGATCAGCAGTGTAATTTTTCAGGATTCCGCACACTCCCGCATATTTCCTGTTTTCGGGCTCTTTATCTGCTCCTGGACACAAAAATGACACGAGCAAAAATGCTGCGCTAAAGATGTATTGATGCTACGTGTCAGCACTGTTCCACCCAGAGCAGATTTCCAACCTCCATGGGTGGGTAATGTGTGCTTTCCAGGCGGCCGCCATGTCGGAGAAAAACATCGAGAAAACACAAGGTTATCTGCAGATGTGACCCTCTATGTCACGCTCTCTCCGCTAGAGCCGCAGCACAGAGTCACAAGGACTTTCCCTCCAGCGGGCCTGCTTGAGTAATTTATTGCTCCATCGCATGACTGAAGTCCGGGGGTAAAAATGGCCATAAACATCACATTATGGCAGAGAGGTTGGTGGGGGTGTTCAGCAAATCTGTTACAGCCCAGTATTCTGCCTTGTTAAGCTCATTGGTCACAGTCTTCCAGCCTGAAAATTTATAATCAAATATCTTTCTCCGGTGACGCGCTGCACATGAGCGCCAAGTTTTGTGTTTCAGTGAGAGGTAAAGTCCGAAAGTTCAAAACAAAGTGCAATGAATTTCCCACCATGCATATTCTCATCTCTCTCTCTGCAGGCGGTGAATTCAGTTTCTCTAGACTCTCAATACTTTTATCTAGACTTTACAGAGGAGGCCAAGGCTAGCTGCCACACTTTTCTTTTTTTTCTTTTTTTACACCATTAAAACAACAAAACTACAAAAAAGCCATTAAACATATTCACCATTACAGTTCATTTACATGTATTCACAACAATTCTGCAACACAAAACAATTCATAAAGCAGCAAAATTGGAAAAGTAACACAAAAAACAATGTTAACGCATTAAGGTATCATGAAATAAAAGAAATTTACAGCATTGATTATTCTTGGTTGATGTTAGTTCATAATGTATCAACTAAAATGATAACACTTTACCATATGGTAGTGTTTTGTTTCATTTGTAAACATTAGATAATGCATTAACTAACATTGAGAAATACATTCTTACTGGATTTATTAACCTTTGTTAATAAAAATTTTCATGTTAGTTTACAGTGCATCTATTAATGTTAACAAACAAAACTTTTGATCTTATAAATATATTAGCAAATGTTGAGATTAACATTAACTAAGATTAATAAATGTTGCAGAAATATTGTGTATTGTTAGTACTTTAGGAATGTAGTTAAACCTTATTGTAAAGTGATACCACTAATATTGTTTCCATGTTAAAATGTATTAGTAAATTTAAAACATTACCAAGATTACATAAGTGTTGTTCATTCAAAGGTATTTATTTTTTATAGAAATAGTACAAAACTTGACCTGACCTATGAACATATGAAAAATACCCTTGTCTTTAGAGCAGTTTAAACTTTTAATTAAAATGTATTTCTTTCTAGGCTATATGTAACCTTTATTGTATTGTCTTGTTCGCTCCAACAACTATTACAAAGGTATTATGATCTATTGGAATGTTAGATTTGGAAGACAGAATTCAAAACAACCACTGCTGAACAAACCCTGAGCACTTATGACAGTCTCCCTGTGTGACAACTAGCCCCGGTCTCCAATCCACACAGTCCACACACACACTCTTTTATATCTCCATTATCTCTCTGTTCACTTTTGGTTGCTTTTTCCTTCTCTATAGGCATCTTTTTATGGAACTGACATTCCAGTCTAAAACAGAAGCTCTTGTTTAAGGAGTCACCCTCCTAACCAATCCCTTTTTTTTTTTTTTTTTTTTATCTTCCTAGGTTTGAAGCCTGGGAGCAAAGGTCAAGACCCCCTCCAGCTTCAGAGGCATGTCAGGTCATGCTAGCCACATACTGTTGCTCTCCCCGTTTAGCCCTGAAAACTCCAACAAGAAATGTGTAAGTAGACAAGTTCTGGTGTTGCTAAAATGAATTTTTTAAAAGACAGAACTAGTTTTTGCTCATTAAACCCAGAAATTAAGAACTAATAAACTTCTCAAGACCTTCTTGAGTGGAAATATAGTGTGGTCTCATGCTTAAAGGATAATAGCTCAAATATTTTGGTTTAAAAGGTGGAGGTTATGTCTTAGTAGATGTCGGTTGAGTCGGTACAATGCAGAAGGTTGTGCTTCAGGCGGGTGTCCGGGTCATGGGGGTCATCAGTGCCTTTGCCCGTATTTTGACTGTATCAGCACATGGCAAAAGCTTCATACTGCTTCCACTGTGAAAAATGAGACTTGGATGCATAAACAGGAAAAAAAAAATTAGGGAGACATGCAAGACTCCTCAGAATAGATAAACAAATAACCAAATAAATCTAGAGGACATTGGGGTGAGGGCAGGCAACCCCATAAGGGTCAGTACAGGAACAGATAAATCTCAGTTAAAGACGCCATGCTTCGCAACGTCTAACCTCTTAATCAACTCGAATCGGACAGAGGAAGGAGGGCACTGTCCGAACAAAACGCAATATGAAGCACAAATGTAAAGGCACTCATCCAAAATCATATAATAAATTGGCTGTTTTCATAGACAATACTTTCAGATTTTTATAGACAAATGCCTATGTATGCTTAAAATATATGAACAGAAATATTTTGTAACAATATACACCACCGTTCAAAAGTTTGGGGTCCGTTTTTTTTTTTTTTTTTTGAAAGAAATTAATACTTTTATTCAGCAAGAATGTGTTAATTTGATCAAAAGTGATTGTAAATATTGATACTGTTAGAAAAGATTTCTATTTTTAATAAATGCCGCTCTTTTTAACTTTTTATTCATCAATGAATCCTGAAAAAAGTATCACAGGTTCCAAAAGCAATATGAAGCAGCAGAACTGTTTCCAACATTGATAATTAATCAGCATATTAGAATGATTTCTGAATGATCATGTGAAGACTGAAGTAATGGTTGATGAAAATGCAGCTTTGCATCAAATAAATATATAATATTTTAAGTATATTAAAATATTATTTTAATTTGTAATAATATTTCAGAATATTACAGGTTTTTTTCGGTATTTTTGATTAAATAAATGCAGGATTGATGAGCATCAGAGATTTCTTTTAAAAAAAATCTTTATTTTTCTTTTCAATCTAAATTTTTAGATCATAGTTGGTATGATTTTAAGATTATGGTTGATACTTTCAAGTTTCAAAACATTTATTTGTGTCGTTGTTATGAGGTTTTAATTGATCTATGAATAGGTGAATAGATGACAACTGATCATTCACTGCTTCGGAAAGTGGACCTTCAGACCATATTTTGCTTCACACTCGGGTTACCCAAGTGATTGTTCATGGGTACATTTTTGGACTGGGCTGTCTTTCACGTCAGAAACAGAGGCATTGAATCATGGGTCACAAACTGTCAGAGCTTCCATAAATTAACCTGCAAACCAGTGGCCTTTGCATTTCCTAGGCCATGCTTATGTGGTCATGTTTACTCCCTGACCTCAAAAACCGGGAGTCACTGTGCCAGTTGCTGCAGTCATCAGTCACCTCATACCAGTGCATTCATCTTCACAATCCGTCAGAGCCAGAGATGCATCTGACACACGGATGATTGTTCTCGGGATGATCATACAATCCTATATAGCTCCATTCAATACAAGAGATATCTGGTGGCACTTTTACAGATTCAGGATACGTTTACACGTGGATGGCTATTTTCTTAAACGGACATTTCACCCCTCTTCGTTTTTCAAAAATAACATCGTGCACGCAAACCCGTGTATATGCTGTCAAGAGCATGCCAAACCTGTAGGTGGCAGTGTAACGAGAAGCCCACGTTAGCCAATCAGAATCCCGAAAATAGTCACATTCTATGACGTCGCTGCCTAAAACTCTGTTTTTCTCAGTTTACATGCAAACGTGCAAACAAAGTTTTCCAAAATCTCCACTCCGGCCGGAGTTTTTAGAAATAATCGTTTTCAGAGGCGAATTCTCCGTTTGCGTGTAAACGAAGGGAAATGTCTCCGTTTTTCAAAATAGCCATGTACGTGTAAACTCAGTATTGCTCAATAAAGGGATTTTTTTCACTATTTACTTTTTCCCAATGTTGTTCCAAACCCATATGTTGTTATTTATTCACATTCAGATTCAAGTTCTCACTTATGTCATGTCAAGATCACGTCATTTTTAACTTTTGGTATGTTACTCATGCAAAGTGATTTTTTGACCACTAAAGACACAAGTTTATTAAGTTGTATGGACTACATTTGTGGTGTTTTATGTTCTTTTGGAGCTTGACAGAAATGATGACTATAAACTATCTTTATGGAAAAGAGCAGCATGATGATCCTTCAAAAGCCCTCCTTTTTTGTTCCACAGAAAAAATAACAGTTTGAGTTCTTTAACTGAACCTCTAATTTAATTGAATGATATTAGAAAACCATTCATTTTTAAATGCCATCACTGTATAGAATTACACATAATCACCACCCCCACCGAATAACGCCCTTGGTCAGTATGCCACAGAATGATCTAATAGCCAGTCAAAAGGCTAATTGGGGGACAGGTAGGGTTACATGTGACAACAATTAAGCCAAGCTAAAGGCCAACTTTATGGCCTCTAGCGCTAGAAGTGCTGTGCTAAACAGGGACAACAATAACATTGAGCTTTTTTATTTGCATGCTGCTAAATTGGGGACCATATGTTTCGTGAGCATATCTAAATAATTAATTTTCTTTCATTTACATTTATTTACTATACGCTTCATATTTAAACATGTTTTAATTCATTGTAAATAATGCTGGCAGTGTTTTGATTGTTTTATTGCTATTGCTTTGCTAAGGCATCAACACAAAGATGAATGTTTACTTTGCATGTAAATGTTGGACCGAGAGGGAGGGAGGCATAACTGTTTAAACTGGTTAATGGAATACTGCACTTACTCAATGGAGGAAATGTCCCACAGTGACTTTGGAAGATTTTGACGGAGGTGGGGAAAATATAAATGTTTCTCAATGCTATTGAGGTCGTCTTAGATGTATTCAGTGTTGGGGAAAGTTATAATGTGCTACAATATTGCGTTACTTCCTAAAAATTGCATTACTTTGTTACTTTTTATGGAAAGTAATGCATTGCATAATGCCTATAACCTTTCAGATGTGCTGCCATTCTGGACTTTAGAAGAAGAGGACACAGGAGAAGTTCAACACTCCCACTTAAGCTAAAATAAAAAAATGATACACCAATGTGATATTTAGTCATTTTTGCTTATTTTTACAGCTGAACATGGATCATCGAAGGTCAGCAGCAAAGACATTGGTTAGTAAAGTGAGATTAAACGCATACAATATATTCTGTGTTATTTTAAATATTTAAACATTGCAGGTTTGCGTAATATTCTGAGTTTGCATTTCATTGTTTTTATTAATTTTGAGGAATACTGAATCTGTTTTTGTGCAAGTGAGATGAGTAAATGCCTGCTCACATTTAGTCTAGAAACAGGGGTGTCCAAACTCGGTCCTGCAGAGTTCAGCTCCAGCTCTCCTCAACACTCCTGCCTGGACGTTTATAGTGTACCTAAGACCTTGATTATCTGCTTCAGGTGTGTTTATTTGGGGTTAAAGCTGAACTCTGCAGGATAGTGGCCTTTCAGGAGCAGGATTGGACACCCCTGTGCTATAACTACAATAACCATAACCATACCAACGCCTCTGCACTTACTCACGACTTCTCTCAACTTGGGGACAGAAGAGCTGTCAGCCAATAAATGGGAAAACAAAGTAACTTGCGTTACTTATTTGCGATTTCTAAAAAATAACTCGGATACTGTATTTTGATGTAAATGTTAAAGTAATGCGTTACTTTAGTTACTCGAAAAAGTAATCTGATTACTTAGCTTTCGTTACTTGTAATGCATTAACTAACAATGGACATATTATAACAATATATCTTGCTAACAAAGCAGTCTTATTTAGTACTTATTGCACTGTGATTACTTCAAACATTTCCATTTACCTCTATTTGACCTCTATTTGCTTATCCAAATCATGTCCACTGTATTAGGAATGTGTGCTATTTATCAGAGTTACAGTTAAATGTTTTTCCTATAGCTACTTATACTCTTAAAAATAAAGGTTCTCTATTGGCATCTATGGTTCCATGAAGAACCTTTAAAATCCATGAAAACTTTCCATTGCACAAAATATTTTTTATATTATTCAAATGTTCTTCACACTAAGAAGAAAAAAAGAAAAGTTGTTGAACTGGACGCTTCTTTGGGGAACCTGAAATGGTTCTTCTATGACATCACTGTGAAGGTTCTCTTTTGGAACCTTATTTGTAAGAGTGTATGAGTTTCCTAATAAATATAATTTCCATGATATGACAAAGTGCTGGCAAAAAGAAGAGCATTCAAACTAAATAGTTGGATTCATTACAAACACTAATAAAAAGGTTGTACGTTGTAAAAAGCAAATGCTGTGTTTTAATTAAGCGGTAAAGTCAAGCCAAACTTTATTTATAGAGCACATTTAATACAACCACAGCTGATCCGAGGTTCATTACAATAAGGAGGATTTACAGATTCCTAAAATAATTCTACAATAAATCCAGTCCACATTTACTACACTGTAAAAAATCACATGATCAATAAGTTATAACATCATGTTCTTACATAGCTTTAACTCACCAAAATAAGTTAAGCAATTTTCAACTTTTTGTTATAAGTTATACAAGATTCAACTCGGTTTAATGCAGTTTAATGCAATTTAAGTTGAACTGACTTAAACATCCAAGTTGATTGTACTTAAAAAAAAATATTGCAGAAACCTTTTTTTTTTACAGTGTACATGATTTTACACAATCTAATTTTAAAAACAATCCTAATTTATTCTTGTTGAAGTAACGTTGAATCATTTACAACAGATGCAAATTTTAAGTGCATATAAACAAGGCTTAAAATAGTAAATTATGACATCAGTTAGTTCAATGTCTTTAACGTTTACACTTCCTCACAGCTTTAAGGTGTTATGGTAAAACCCAGTGCATGTCACTGTAATTTACACTGTGGCCTTTTGTGCTTTAACAGATTCCCAATATGCTCATTACAGACTAAACTAACAGAAGTGAAGTCTCCTGCGAGGAGCCTTTGTCAAATGGTGTAAACTCCAACACCTCAACGACACGCTTATAAAAACAAGGTATAGCTAACAAATAATCCCATCATTTTTTTCTCTCTCTCGTTAGACATCAATGTACAAATATTTTTGCTCGTTTATTTGCTTATTTAGCATCATATTTTTCTGTTTTATGCACTGAAATTAAAAGTGCACAAAGCAAACATGTATTGGATTGAATAAAAATCTGAAATCTGTTATGATGAAATGTAACATACAGTAAACGATACTTGTTTTCTAACAATATTTTTGGGTGATGATCTGTTCTAATGTGCATAGTTTTTGAAAACATCAAAAGACAGTTTCTGCACATAGGCCTATAAATGAATCATTTAATCAAAACAAAATTATTAGATAACAGATTAAAACTGAGGAATTCTCTAGGGAACAATTTTTTTTTGCCACTTTCAGTAGGCCTCTTTTTTTTGTCCCAGCAAATAATGATAATGAAAAATAATCAGTGTTAATGTCTTTTTGTCAAGATCTCTTTGAGTTTCTCTCTGCTTGAGATTGTTAAACAATTCACATTAATTGTGCAAGAGCAGCGCCTTTGTCCAATTGGACAAAGACTTTTTTTCTAGCACCTCCACTGACCAGTTGAGGAGCTTAGCGTATCCAAGCCCCGCCCCTTGTGAAGGCGTCATACACTAATATGGTCACTATGTCCTTATATGCAGTGTGGTGGGCGGAGCTTCAGGAACCACGGCTGTTTAGTGTCACTTTCACCGAATTCTTAACTACGCTTCTCAGAGATGAATCGGACAGCTGGCGGGTGTAACGCAGTGAATCTCCTCTTCTAAACAACCTACAAGTTTTGACGGATTATTTAGGGACTTTCCTGGTTCAAAGAATTGTGTCATATGGAAAGAACTCTTAGCGTTTATTCATTCTCATTTTATTTACACGTTTTTTTCACAACAACATTTCGCATGCCGTCTTGTTCAGACGAAGATTACGACTAGGTATGGTGTCAGTATGAGTATTGGAAAACGCTTTCTTTTATAGTTTCCGTTAAATACCTAATAATAATAAGTCTCACAATCTCACATTAAACTTCACACGTGGGATTTCGAGAAGATCGTGAAGTTTCAAACACGGATGGTCCTCTCGTGACGCGACGTACGCGCTCGGACATTCTCGCGCAAAACTGACCGCATTCGGAGCGACTGAAACTTGAACATGTTTTGGGGATTTCTCACGCAATAATTATGCCACCCTCTCGTTTACTTTGTAAATATTCCAAGAACTGTTGTGAGTAGAGAAGTCAAGTTTTTGTCGTAGAAAGATCTCTGAGGTGGGAAGCGCCGCGCGCCTCGTCTAGATCTCCTCCTCCCCGCTTGAAAGGAGTCGCATTGAATCGGTCGTTACCACAGAAAGTGTTACGGGATAGCATGGCAATGGTAGTAAATCAGTGGCAAGAGAACATTTCGACTGATCCCGGGTCCCAGCTGCAAATGTGCAGTCAGGAGCCCGGCGGGACACCGGGAACTCCCTCAGGTTCAACCCCGGGCAACGACGCGCTCTCCGGGGACAAAATTCCCAATGTGGACTGCATGGTGTGCGGGGACAAGTCCAGCGGCAAACACTACGGCCAGTTTACGTGCGAGGGGTGCAAGAGCTTCTTCAAGCGCTCGGTGAGACGGAACCTGAGTTACACCTGCCGGGGGAACCGCGACTGTCCCATCGACCAGCACCATCGGAACCAGTGCCAGTATTGCCGGCTGAAGAAGTGCTTGAAAGTCGGAATGAGGAGAGAGGGTAAGATCTCACAGTGTTTAACCGGTGCGTGCAATTGACAAATACATATTTAAAAGCTGTAGTAAGACAAATCTGATCAGAAATGTGAAATGATTCAAATGCTATAGTTGAAACTGGGAGACGTTACTAAAAATGGTATCAAACCAATCCATTGTAGGCTACTTCGAAATAATGGTTAGAGTGGTTCTTATGTTCAGCTCTTTCTAATCAAGATCATTTTGGTTGTATAGGGTTCTTGAGTTGTTGCTATGGTTCTTTGGAGATTTAAAAAAGTTCTTGATAGCAGAAAGTTGACATTACAGGTTCTTCCAATCAGTTTTGTTATCTGGGTTAATTAAGCACCAGTGGTTTTCCAAAGAAAAAAAAAAACACAAAAAAACATCATATTAGACATTTTGGTTCTAATTGGAAATGTTATTGTAATCATAAAACTTTTGTTACTATTGTAAAATGAAATAGACTATAAATCAAAGAGATGTCTTTTAAACAGAATAGGCTATTTCTTTCTTAAACATATCTTGATGTCCGAGGTGACAGATATCATGTTACCAGAGTTTTTGTTAATAACTGGTTTAACTGATATTTTTGGGGAACATTTTTGTATAAGTGACCCCTTTTTTACACGCACTGTAAAACATTTTTTACAGTAGAAACATATTTTAAAGTTTAAATGGAATTGCTGCTTGTTAAATCAAAGTGGTGATGACTTCATTGCACCTTTTCAACTTACCACTGAGGAAGACATTTTATTTGAAACTCTGAAATCTGATCAAAACTCACAAAAATCTTGCATAAATTACACAAATAAGTTCTAAGTTCCTCAAATAACTTTTTATTCTACAGTAAATATCTACTGTTGCTTTAAGAACCCAAAAAACATAGTACAATCTGAATAACCTGCAATGTAACACCAAAAACTTTTTTAATCTCCAAAGAACAAAATAGCAGCTCAAGAAAAGGAGATATACATAAGAATGATGAATATAAGTGCAGAATTTAGCAGTAAAGGATGGATTTGTTTAAAAGCTCATTGCAGCACCAATTTAATTTAATTATATATTTAATAATGTGTTTGTTTGAAAATATAATTCAGACTAATCTTGACTATTTGGTTGTTTAATTGTGCAATCAACATTCAACTGCAAGTTTTTTTTTTTTTTTTTTACAAATCAAACAAATTTCCTTGTTTGCGGATTAAGATGAGATATTTGGAGTCTAAATAGTCATTTGTGGCATGGTCAGTTTGCAAAGTAAGGTTTAATTCAAATGTAGTTTAAAATAATAATGTTTATATAATTGTGGTGGATAAGTCGTCCTCTCTGCAGATGATTGTGAAAACTCAGCAAAGATCCTAATTCGTTTTGGGTTATGAAAATCACTGCAGGGAAAATTCATCTAGTCATGTCTTCAGAGTTCAGACTGAAAGAACATTCAGTCTCCTGATTCTCTTGTCTGTTGACCTTTGATGTGAATATGAGCTATCTGTGTATAAGAAGACAGTCTCAATGAGGAATATGGCCCAGAATTCTTCTGTAGCCTGTTATAATATTGCATTTCTGTCAAAGTAGACACTAACCATCTCGAACACCTCAACTCAGTCATTATTGTATTGGCTCTTTCATGGATTTTCCAATCATTCTGTTGAGTTTTCTAATGCACAGAGGAGACTGGGGATATTTGTCACAAAGGAAAGTTGTCAAAATACCCCAGTGGTTTTGTTTGTTGGTTTCAACATTGGTTTAAGTATAATGCATTAATAATAATTTATTGTTTTATTGTCTCTCATAATTGTTTTACTCTTTAATGTTAATGAACTGATAGCAGATTCCACAGTGACAACTTACCCCCTAGAGTGTGATGAATCTATTTGAAACTAAAACATGAAAGCATTGAAATCATTTGAGTGACAATGCCTTTGTGTAGCTGTGAAAACATCAGCCGCCTCAACAGTTAAAACATGTTAAGACATTGGCTTGTTTTACCAGTCTGCATGCATTCACTTATCAATAATATGCTTTTTTTCTCTTCACTCTTTAGGCCCGTTAGGTTGCACTTTTGCACTCAAAAGATTTTCACTCAAAAACTTCTAGTAGTAGAAAAACTGAAATAGTATTTTCTTGTACTCTAATAATCTTTGGTTTATTTACAACTTTGAAAGATACTTTATACTGTGTGTGTTGCATTTGTACAGACAAAATTGATGTAGACAGGAACACATGCAGCCTCGCTGCTTCTTTTCATTCATAAATTATATCTCCTCTGAATTATGCAATTCAGTCACTCGCGAAGAGAAGCACCTTGTACCGAGCCATTACAGATATCCTGCATTCATAACACAATGTGAGCCAAACAAACAAAACACTTGGCTCAGATACTTTGGTCCTTGTGCATGAGATTTATGATTAACATTCACACATTACAGATTCAAAGTAGATCTTTAAGGCACTCAGTTTTTGTTAAATACGCATATATATAAATGAATAAACTATATATATATGATATATTCATGATTTGTGATACAACTTCCCACTTTAGTGTCGCCTCTTGGGTTCTCAACATTGTATTTGACATGAAACTTCAAAAAACGTCTTTTACGGTTCAGATTTTGTAACTCACAGAACCGGCTTTTCTTCTATTGGTTGAATCCTGCATGCTAATAATTTGTCTCTCACAAATTCACTAGTTCATGCAATCTATGAGTGTGATATAGACCGCACAGGACTTGAGCTCTTAGAATATGTTCACACTTTGTATGTTTGGTTTGATTAAAACAAACCCTGGTGCGATTGCTCAGTTAGTGCGGTTCATTTGAATAAGTGTGAACGCTGCCATCCGAAGTGGTGACACCAAACGAGCGGACCGAGACGCTGAAAACATGGGTCTCGTCCGCTTCCGAACGAACTCTGGTGCGGTTCGACTGAAATATGAACGCAACACGGACCAAAGACGTGTAAACGAACCAAAAACGGGACAAGATGCGACCCTAAAAAGGACAGAATGCTCAAGCACAGCGTCATAGTCACAATGTTTCCCATCACGGTTCGCTACAGGCATCAGAACCGCGTCTCCTCCTCGCAGCGGATCTTTGTGTGTGTGTGACGGAGGGATTCCTGACGCTGTTTTGACTCCTTTACACATTTTATAAGTTCTTCACAAGTTCTCAGCTGGTCAAAATACCATCATATCTTGGCTATGCACATACAACGAGTGCATTTAGCTCAGCACTCAGCATTGTTTCGGCTGTTCGGTAAGTTTCATTGCAAAATATATGTTATAAAAGCCGACCAATCAGGTTGTGAACATTTCCCTATGACTTGAGGTTCTGTGTTCAAATGCGTCAGGACTAAGTTATTTTTTTTTTGGTCCGGACCAAACAAACCGAACTACAAGTGTGAACACATCCTAAGATACAGTTCCTCCCTGCACTACTTAATTAAAGAAAGATGGCAGTACAACCCGATCTCACGGGAAAACTTACAAATTCTACGAGGTGGCTTATTCGTACGAATTCATACGACCTGACTCGTACGAATTAGTAAGATTTTTGCAAAATCGTACATATTTTACGAATTTGCCAATTCGTATGAATTCATACGAATGACCTACCCCTGACCCTGCCCCTAAACCTACCCATCACGTGGGTTTAGACAAATCGTACAAATTCGTACGAGTGAGGTAGTACGAATTAGCCAACTTTTTATCATTCGTACGAATTGGTCGTGAGATAGCGTTGGGCAGTATTAATGCATAGCGAGGTTAACAGATTATTAATCTATTAGGATAGGAATAAAGGTGGAAGAAGAAGAAAGAATTGTAATAGGATTGAGGCAAGCAGATGCTTATGTGTCCTTGTAATATGATTGAAAGGATTAGATGAACAAGCCAGACTGAACTTATGTTTAGACATTTTTAATCATCATTCTTCAAAAAAAGTGAATGCTTCAGGTATCAGTCAGATAATGCCTTTTGATAGTATAGATCATTATTAGCCTTGAAACTCTTGAACTTTTGCATAACTAATGCTTGTTATGGATGAGGTCATACGCATTTCGTTCTAAGGTTCTTTGTGTTGCGCAGCGCTCAGAAATCCCACTCTCTCCTCCTACGAGTTCGTCACATGCGTTTAGTAATGAATGGGGCAGAATCACGCTGCATGTACTTTTTTTAGTGGAGATTTCAAACAACAGAATGTGACCTTCTCTCTTATGGACAAGAACTAGATGGTTTTGCAGCCTGATTACACATGAGATAACCTTCTGAGATAATGTTCTGTAGAAACTGCGAAAAACCCAGAAGTGCATCAATTTTGATGTGAAACATCTGTCATCATTATTTACTCACCTTCAGGTTGTTCCAAACTTTTTTTTTTTTTTTAACACAAGGGAAAATTTCTGAAAAACCTTGATGGAGCGTAAATGTGAATAACAGAATCCTTGCACCAACACATGAATCTGAAGAACCTGTAATGTAGCAACTCAAGACCAGAAGGATTCAGAGGTGATCTTCCTCCTAGCACTCTTCATCTTCGATCGCTCTACCTGTGTTTACACCTTACGGCTGCTCTTGACACGATGACTGACATTCCAGCCTGACAAAGGGGCGCCTCTGATTGAAAGAAAGCAGCTTGATTGCCTTGTCAGTTCCACAGGCTTCTGCAAGTATACGTGCATCTGCTGGAATGTTCCTTGTGCAAGGCCGTGACCTTTGTCAAAACTAGAGAACGGCCACTGACTTAAAGTCTGACATTCACATGCAAAAGGGCTAGCATACAAAATCTCACAGACTTGCATTGAGTGAGGAATTTGAGCGACATATAACTTTTATGTAGTGTGTAATATAGTTGTTTGTGAAAAATGTCGGCAAAGTTTTGAAGATCAGAGTGCATGACAAATAAATTTAGCATCTCCTACTAAAAGAAAGAATCGATTCTGAACTCCTGAAACGAGTCGTCAGCATTTCCAGACTTACTTCCTGTTACGTAGGTTTGAATCAAATTTGCATAAAATCGGCCTATGGTCTTCATTGGCTGCCCATAAACAATGTTTACTTTGATCCGCCCTCAAACACTGTAGATGTTGCTGAGGTCTGGAAGAGTTTGGTTTGTGTTGATGACATGTCGAGAAGATGCGGTTTTCTGCACTGCAAATCCACTTTAAATGCTCTTCTAAACGAGGACTCGTGCTGGAATTCATATGGTAAAACCGACGCCATTGTTTATGTTCGTATCACTGTGTATCAAGCCCTGATGCATCCAGTGCTGAAATTCAGATATGGTAATGGACATTTCGTTACTGACACACGGTGTAAGTGGTCGAGCAATCACAATAAACTGAGCCATCTGACCAATCAGAGCACAGTAGGCTCTCAGAAAGGAGGGGTTTAGAGAGAGAGAATCGTTTAATGAACTGCAATGTATATTATGAGAAAATTAAAGTGTTTTTTGACCTTGGATGCATGTTACCCTGTTGTAGGAGTCCTCCAAAACAAAATCAGGAACTTTAAAAATAGCATAATAGGGGTACTTTAAAATAAAACTAATAAAACTGACAAAAACACGACACAATTACAAAAACTTAACTAAAATTAAATATTCATACCATTAATAATAAATAACAATAGACACTAAAATAACACTTGTAAGCAGCCACCGGCACCTAGTAACCAATTTCATGCAGAATAGCCTGAGATGTGGAAATGTCACATTGTAAGAGGATTGGATGTTAGCAGCATGCATGCAGATGTACAGTAGTTAACAGTGCATGTCCGACCATGTGCTGCCGTGGCTGAGCGTCTCAGGAAACGTGCTGAAACTGTGACTTCATCCCATGACCTGTAAGTCACTCGTTTCCCATGTGCAGGGTGAAATATAGGTCAATGGAAAGTAAACATTAATAATAGACAGGATCATAGCAAAGTCCAAATGTGACGGCTCTCTGTGGGGTTTGGGTAAATATCACCCTGCCACCTGGTCGATTGGCTAATCCTGCTGTTCAACCCATTTGAACAGGTGACCTCCGCCAGAGGAGACTCTGATTTGACGTGTAACATAATGCTTTATGATTCTTCAAATAATACATCAGTGTCAAAAAGTCTGAGAGGCCTAGTTTTTTTTTTTTAATTTTTTTTTTTTTTTTATGGATTTCAAGTTTTAGGGTTTTGAAAAACTGTAAAACAAGGAAATGTTATGATGCTTAAGATTTTGCATCATATCCAACTCAAAAATGGAGGCATAACAAAGTTTTATTCTATTGTTCTGCTGATAATCAGCGTTGTTATGAACTAAAACTATATATATAAAAACAATCATTGATTGAAATAAAGCTGAAATGAAATTAAATAAAAATATTAGATGAAAAACTCAAACTTAATGAAACATGAAAATATAAAAACAAAAGCTAATTCAACATATTAATAAACATATTATAATAATATATGAATAGTAGTAAAATTACACTGCTGATAACATTACTGAAATGTAAGTTTAAGAATGCTGTAAAATTCAGACTGTTCAGATTCACTTTTCATATTCTGTCACATCATGCATGCATGTTTTATTTGTTCAAGTGTGACTTGCTCCTAATTCCACATGATTCAGGCAATGGATTTGCACACCTGAGTGACGTTAAATGTTTGTGTAGAAATGTGGTCAAACACCTCAATGTCACACATTTTTGCTCAGCAAATATTGTGCACCTGCCCCCGCCCTCCTCGTCTTATGGCATGCCGGAGCTCCATCACAACCAGTTTCAGGAGAGAACGCAAACGAGGAACTGGAAAGTCCAGCTTTGTTAGCTTTTGACCTCTGACAAGAAGTGGTGTGTTAATTCCATGACACACGTGAACCACGTTCACGATTTAGAGTTTTCAGAGCCTCAAAAGAATGCAGTTCAACTGTGGCTCTGACTAAATAATGCTGCTAGAGGGCCTGAGTTTCCTCTAAAAAAAAAATAAAAAAAAAATATATATATATATATATATATAATGTGAGAAAAGGGCCATTTTAAATTCCCAAACCTCCAAAATCCGCTGTATTTGTTTTGAACTAGCATGTAGTCCTGTCCCCAAACTCAAAGTTCTTATATCAAACTCAGTCTGGCTGCTCAAACAAACTGATTGCAATTTTGTTTGGTGCAAATAGTGGTGTAGAAATGACCCACCTCACCTTTAATTTAACATGCCAGTGTTTGGCTTTTATCTGAACTGGAATTGATAAAGAAATTTTAATTCTCCTTCAGATACTATATTAACACTACTGTTTAAAATTCTGGGGTCAGTAAGATATTTTTTGAAAGACATTAATATGTTTATTTAGCAAGGATGCATTAAATTGATCAAAAGTGACTAAAGACATTTATATATTTTTTTATAAAAAATCTATTTCAAATAAATGCTTTCTATTCATCATAGAATCCTGAAAGAAATCATGGTATTAGGGTTTCCACAAAAATATTGAATAAGACTGATAATAATAAGAAATGTTTCTTGAGCAGAAATTCAGCATATTTAAAATATATTAAAACAGAAATAATATTTCACAATATTACTGTTTTTACAGTATTGTTGATCAAATAAATGCCGCCTCGGTGAGCATAAGAGACTTCGTTCAAAAACATAAATAAAATCTTTTTTACCCCTGTTTCTCCACTTTCTCTTCCTTCCTTCCTAAAGGAAACTCTGGTTGTATTTCATATCATAATGAGAGCATGGTTTGCTACTGTTCCTTCCTTTTATGTCTATTGTGATATATATATATATATATATATATATATATATACATACACACACACACACATACATACACACACATATACATATATATATATATATATATATGAAGAGTTCAGATGCAAAAGCCTCTAAGTGCCATCTGAAATTTTCTTCTAAAATGATCAATTTTATCAAGCTCGTATATTTAAATTCAGTAATTTCACTTAAAAGGCAATGAAAATTACCTATTAATTGTCATTTAAGTGAAATTACTGAACTTAAATATACGAGCTTGATAAAAATGATAATTCTAGAAGAAAATTTCAGATGGCACTTAGAGGCTTTTGCATCTGAACTCTTCATATATATATATACATACATTCTATATATATATATATATATATATATATATATATGTGTGTGTGTGTATATATATATGTGTATGTATATATACACACACACACACACACACACACACACACACACACACACACACACACACACACACACACACACACACACACACACACACACACACACACACACACACACACACACACACACACACTCTCACACACACACACACACACACACACACACACTAAATAACTAATAACAATTATAATTTTACATATATGCTATGACCCCTTTAAAGCATTTCAAAATATATCAGAAAAATATATATACTACTCAAACTATGATAATAAAACTATGATGATACATCCAGGTCCAGATCTGTCATTTATGAGAAACAACTAAGATAAAGTTGATACTTACATGAAACTCTATTATGTCTAAGAAACATAAAGCAATAACATTTTCCTCTGGGTTTTTGTCACTCTCTCTCTCTCTCTCTCTCTCTTTCATTCGGTGTTCATTTCATGCTTCCTCTGGTTTATAGTAAATGGAGTTATTGGCCAGACAGCAGGATAGTTAAACAGGTGTTTCCCAAATGGGCAGTGAGCTGCACCGTTGCAGGAATGGCCTCTGTTTTGCCCTTCGCCTCTGGCTGAACCATTTGTTTGAGGAAGTGTGAAAAACCTAATTTCACCCATAGTGTTCACTCACTCATTACTCACTGATGTATAGCAAAGGGGTCGGCATCTCTCTGATGGGTTTCACAGATGCGATGACTTCATTCACTTAGACATTAGAAAGCAGAAGGAGACTTGGCTTGATCTATTCTGGTGAATGGATCTGGTTGTGTTTGCAAGTAAACACATTAATATCCACTTCTAATGGCTCTTTTATTATGCTTTTTATTATGCACTTCCTCAGCTGTCCAAAGGGGTCGTATGTCCAACTCGCAGTCCAGTCCAGGACAGTACCTGAGCAACGGGAGTGACCCATACAACGGGCAGCCGTACCTTTCGGGCTTCATCTCTCTGCTTCTACGGGCCGAGCCGTACCCCACCTCACGCTATGGAGCCCAGTGTATGCAATCCAACAACCTAATGGGCATTGAGAACATCTGTGAATTGGCCGCCCGTTTGCTCTTCAGTGCCGTGGAGTGGGCGAAGAACATCCCTTTCTTTCCTGACCTACAGCTCATGGACCAGGTAAAGCAAATTTGTCAGGACTCTCTTAGCATATTCAAGCTTGGTTCATATATATACAGGTTGAAATCGCGTTCCGCTGGAACTGGACTGGTTTATTGCTATAACAATGGTGAGAGCAATGTAATAAAAGACAGCAATGTTCAATTTAAAATGTAATCAAATAATTAATAATTGTATTATATGTTTGTGTAGGTGGCGCTCTTACGCATGTCGTGGAGTGAGCTGTTTGTCCTGAATGCTGCTCAGTGCTCTATGCCGCTGCACGTTGCGCCCCTGCTGGCCGCTGCCGGTCTACACGCCTCTCCCATGTCAGCCGAGCGGGTGGTGGCCTTCATGGACCACATACGCGTCTTCCAAGAGCAGGTGGAGAAACTAAAAGCCCTTCAGGTAGACACGGCCGAGTACTCCTGCCTGAAGTCCATCGTACTCTTCACCTCTGGTAAGAATAACTTACCTTTAGACTACTTGGTTTGATTAGTATTTACTACATGTCAATTGACCTCTCGCCGGCCCCTCCCCCAAAACGGCCATTGTCCAATCACACATCATAGCAACCGTTACTATGTGAGCAGGTCCGACAAACATTGACTTCCAAGCAAGATGGTGAAGCGGTGCGCCCACGGCGTTTGTAAATCGGACACTAGATACCGATTATAGTAAATGGTAAATGGACTGCATTTATATAGCGCTTTCATAGACCTATGGCCACCAAAGCGCTTTACATAGCCTCACATTCACCCATTCACTCACTCATTCATACACCGACGGCGGTGTCAGCCATGCAAGGCGCCATCCAGCTCGTCGGGAGCAGCTGGGGTTAGGTGTCTTGCTCATGGACACCTCGACACTTGGTCAGGTAGAACCGGGGATTGAACCACCAACCTTTCGGTTTGTAGACAACCTACATGAACCACTGAGCCACTGCCGCCCCACCCAGAGATGTGTTCTTTCCATTCCCAAAGCCGAAAACACAACGTGAACGTGAGTTGAACATAATTCACAACAAGGAAATAGCTTTGGCTTAGTTAAAGGTGCATAACAGATAATATAATAAAATAAAATGGATATCTGAATGCCTTATATTTTGTTTTATCTATTTCATTTTATTATATTATCTGTTATGCACCTTTTAAGCCAAAGCAATTTCCTATTTGTGAATTCTGTTCATCAACAATGGAAATAAAACATTCTGATTCTGATTCTCAAAACGGCTATTCTCAAAACAACAGAGAAATGTTAGTTAGCTTTGGATGGCTTTTTGACGCACATGTAGGTTTAGCTAGCTAAACATACCCTTGTATTTTAACAAAATAGCTACTCGCAATAGACAATAATAGACCATAACATATGAAAGAGAACTCAGATTTCGCTTGAGACCGGTAAGCATTAACGTTAGCCACGATAGTAGTCGTGTCTCCTTCATTGCGTATTTTTATATTTTTTATATATACCCCTTCCACTGCATACTGTAACCCCTTTTGCCTTGATCTGGAGGATATCGCGGAGGTATTGCGCCAAAAAGGAAAATACCTCTTCCCGTCATGGCAATCTGTCGCGCTGGTCGTGTTTGACCATTTGTTTGTCGGACGTAGCAACAGTAACTAAGGGGGGCGGGGCTCGGCGAAAGGCTAATTATGAGTCCATTTTAGGAGCACAGTTAACCTCAATAATACCATTTAAAATGACAACATATGGGCTGTTTTGTTGATCTTTTTATGTCTAGTTGTCAGTATTGACTATTTGGAGGTTTTTCGTGAGGCTTTAAATTGTGTTTGTTGGTAAGTTAATGAATAAATAGAAAAGTTACCTGGTTATATATAAAGTGTTACACTAAAAAAGTGCAAAACACCAATCGCTTTGGCACAGAGCTTCAGATTCGGAGATGTCTTGCCCACTGGCTTAGATTATTTCTGATTCCCTGCTCTACCTGTCAGAAATCCTTTTCCTGCCCAGGTCTACACTTTTCCAAATGGATGGCTGAACCCACCGCTCTCGATTCTTTTTTTTTTTAATCACTCAATCCTTCATGCTTCCATCTATTATTGAAACCAGGCAAGCAGGCCCCCGCCCCAACTCAACTTCCACCAACATGGCTGAATTATGCATGCTGAGTTGTGGAAAGAAGGATTCGCTTCAGTCTGGCTGTGACCTACATAACCTCTGTAGCCCAGGGCATCAATGTGATCCATCCTGCAATTCCAGCCAAAGCCCCCTCCACCCCCTGCCGAGACCTGCCGGCATGAGCTAACAGGGACAGACAAACTCTTGTGGTCCGTAACCTCAGCCCAAAACCTCCTATCACCTCACATCGCTCGACAGGCCTCTAATGTCAGCCAGTCGCCCCGATTGCCCGACGCGGTGCGGTGGCAGCTCCCAGCGTGTGTTCACACTGTGAAACACAAAGAGAGAGGGGGATGCTTTTGCCATGTAACGCCAGCGTAAGGGGGACTGGCGCAGAAGCACGCAAGGCTTGTCAGCGCTGACATTACGCCAGGGACTGACACATCAGTGCCCCCCTTAAAAAACGCTGCCTACAGTAACTATAGATGTCTTTATCTGGACTCATGGGACATAGACAGAAGTGGCGGTTGTGTCCTGCTCAGCGGGTATCCTCGCCCGCATAGAAATATGAAGCAATTAATCTTTTGTTATCAGAACTGAAGCTCAGCAGGATCATGTGTACACCACACCAATGACGGGTAGCATAACTGAGAGAAAGGCAAAGGAGGTCATTGGTTAAAACCCTGCAAACCCTGTGTCTTTTTCAGTAAGCACCCACAATCCAGTTTAAGCAGGAGTTAATGCACTTACCGCTGTGCTTCATTTAAATATGGATGGGTGGGTGGATGGATGGACAGAATGCATTACCTGTGTTGAATTTATTTGAATTGCAATTTAGAAAATTTCTCTTCCTGTCATTTCAATTCAAATTCTTGTAGGGTGTGGCCAATTCATTTCAATGAAACAACTGCAAAAGAAACACACATTGGAAGTACAGTATTCCTTAATTTTCCCATCTGCTTTTACTTTCTACTTTAGATGCCATGGGTCTGTCTGATGTGGCCCATGTGGAGAGCATCCAGGAGAAGTCCCAGTGTGCTCTTGAAGAGTACGTGCGAAACCAATACCCCAATCAACCCAACCGATTTGGCCGCCTGTTGTTACGGCTACCCTCCCTGCGCATCGTTTCTTCTCCTGTTATCGAACAGCTGTTCTTTGTGCGGCTGGTTGGTAAAACACCCATCGAGACCCTGCTGCGGGACATGCTGCTTTCCGGCTCCAGCTACAACTGGCCTTACATGCCCGTCCAGAGAGACCGGCCCATCTCAATCCATTACAACGAGAACGGGCCCTGATCCCGGGCCACATAATCCATATCACACCCCCACCTCCATGGGGTCATGGCCGATACAGGGAATCTGTCAGCAAGCCACGCCCCTTTCTGCCACATCATCACCGCTCACTTATCTGAAGCACCAGCCGTTTGTTCCGTCAATGGGAATGGACCACAGCGTTCAAACAGACACCGAACTGTTTCCCACAGAGGTTTTCTATGAACAAGGACTGTTTGGCCCAAAGTGCAATGTCCATTCCTGATTTTGACTCAACCAGAAGCCATTAAAGCTGATGCCAAAACTTTACCAGAAAAGCTATTAACTGTAGACGGACCTTGGAAACTACACCACTTGTATTAACGGGAGAGTCAAGATTCTGTCCGTATGTGTGTGGTGAAGTAAAAACTGCAACTAAGATCCCAGCAGCTGAATATGGGGTGGTGGAAGTTTGTATTCCATCCCCAGTTAAACCGAGAGAAAGGTGTGACTCTTGCAGGACTCACTGGAGAGAAAGCCATTGCCAAAGTAGGACCGGCATCTGAACTCTCGGGAGTATTTTGTGGAACCGATGACTGAGGTGAAATTTCGTTTGTCTAGTTGATTTTTGCATTTAGGTCTCTGATGAAGTGGAAGGACTTGAAAGAGGCACTTGAAACCAGCCAGATAACCCTCACTTTCCGTGCTTTTCTCAGCTACATCCAAATATTCAGCACATCCAGACAGAATGTTGCCGTATCGAGCACATGCGTCTTGTTCAATACAGGTGTATTTAAAATCTCCTGTAGCATCGAGAAAAACACTAGGGCAAAATAAGGTATTCTGAAACATTAGGGAATGTCAGAAAAGGTCTGATGTGTCCAACCCAACCAAGTCTATGCTAACTTTACCATATTCTTGTCTCATTTAGTCTCATTTGATCATGGAGAGTGTTGAGGTGACACACAAAATGACACCGATTACCCTAATTCACTCGATAAACTCAAGACCTCAATTATGCCAATAGTCTGCCTTTGATGACCAGGTATTTTGTGTAGCATACTGTTGGTTTCATCAAGTTTTTTGTTACTTTCTCACTCGTCTGAATATGTTTAAACCCCGCTGTCACATTTTTTTTTTTTTTTACATGGCACTACAGCTTTTAAGGCAGCATTTGGATATAAAAGCCATTGGGACCTTTGAAAGCAGGACCTGTTGTATTAGTTCACAGAATATTTCTATCAAAGTATGTTTTTCTGTATTTTAGGTTTGGAGAAATGAATCAATGAAATAAAATCTGTCATTCACAGAATTGCTGCTGTTGGCATTTTGTTCCTATTTTTTTTTATTTTATTTTTATTCTGGTTTGGGCCATAACCTTTTAAACCACTCCTTTATAGATTTACTGTTGGCATTTGTTTTGAGCCATTTTTGCAAGTATAAATGGATTTGAACCCAAAATGCAGATGTATCTGGCTGAGTAAAATAGGTTTTCCTCATGATGTTCCCACCACCATAATGGATGGTAAGGACTATTTTACCAGGATGTTTGGTTGTATCAGCTCAAATAGGTCAACTTTAATCTGATCAAACCACAAAATGTTTCAGGTTTTGTCCCATGACTTCTATGCCATCGTAATGCATTACTTTATGTTGGTCATTCTTTTTAGTGGATTTTTCAAAAATGCTAAAATATTTACTTATTTTGAAGTGTTTGATTCTTTATGTCATTTTCCCCATTTCAGTCAAAGCTTATATGCTAAATATTTTTTTTAATGTTTTTCCCAAAATGTTCTTCAGCTATTTTCTCTGTGTCTCATTTCACTATGGTTCCCTATGATGTGAATCTTTGTATCTAAAAAATGAATTCAGCCACAAGAGCCTTGATCCATTAACATGGGGACACTGGTGATTTCATTTTCAGTAAGTGAATATAGTGAGCAGCTGTGTGTTGTTTGTTTGTTTTTTTCAATGGTGCATTATGGGAATTTATAGGGCATGATTGAAACTAACGCCATTGTGATCTTTTAAGATCACTGAATATGTTAAATCAATTTAGTTTGGGGGCAATAAATATGAACTAAATAATTTAAAGATTATTTATATTATATAATTATATTGTAAATAAAGATTATTTAATTCATTATTTATATTATTTAACTATATTATATAATTTTTAAGGCAACTAAACACCTGTTTTTAAAATAATAGAATATACTTTAAAAAAAATATATATATCTTTTAGAAAATATTCAGTAATGCATAATGTTTAGAGCTCTGTTGGCAGGGTTATAAGTCATGCTTGTGGCCTCCAGACCCCTTCCAGCATTAGAGCAGCTAGTATGAAAATTACTTATACCTTCATTTCATACCTGTCACTCCAGCTCAACAGTGACCTCCTCACCTCTACATCATGCAATATGACCTCACTGTGAATATAAAATATATTTGCAGCACCATGTGCCCCGGGGGAGGGGTAAGATAAATGTCTGAATGTAGATGCATGTTGGTTTTTATCATCTCATACATATTTCAAGCAACTATAAGGATTCTTAATGTATTTTACATCTACGGATTGATAAAAATTCAGTTTCAATTTTACCATTGTTTAGACCGTGACATGTTTTAATAGTCATGTGATGTCTCAGCTTGTGGTTTAAATGACAAATCTGGAGTCATGCCCCATAAATCATTCAGACGTGGCAGTGATTGTTCCAAACTCTACTATAGCAAACAAATGGGGTGTTGTTGAGAAGTGCTTGAGTCACACGCGTTTAACCTCCAACTGATGTGACAATCTCAATTTAACAAGAGGCCTGGATGAACTATAGCAATTCACATATCGAATGTTAAGAATGAAGTCGCCCGCAGCGATAGCGCTTAAACTTGAACATTGGCCACAAGGGCAAACGGTCTGACTCTGGGAGGTTTGGCCAGCCAAATCAATAGTTGAGACGTCAAACTGAATTGAGGTCAGTCTTTGTGCATACGAGGTCTCTCATTTTTGGCTCACTGTCAGGAAGGCAGCTGCTGAAGCGGAGCTCCTGCCCCGTGGCTGTTTTAGGGAGCACACAAAGCCATACTGGAGAGATTTGGGACAATTGCTTATCAGGAGTGCTGAAATCAAAATCCCATTTACTTAGGAGTTTTTCATTTGAAAATGAAATCAATTTCGTTTTCCAAAGCACCCTTCCTGGAAGCAATCCCAATCCCATAAAACTAATGACTGTGACTAAAAGAAATTCTTCCAGCACAGTCACCGGGACCAAAACTTCCTCAGCATTTTAACAAAGTCGTCTACCCTTTTTGTAGCTGTTATAAATCCTTAAAGAGGGCCTGACGAGGATATATGGCAATGGCATCAATATTGATGTGGGAGAAAGTCCCTCCAAAAACCCAGTTAAGCCACAGGGCATCAATATTAATGGCGTTGCATTGCCTCCCAACTGCCTCAGGGCAACTCTCAAATAGTGATTACCAAAGTGCAAGAGTTTCATTATTACACACCCTAAATATCTTCTATTTTGAGACTTGTAAATCTCCCTCTGAACTTTAAATTTTTAGATGCTCAAATGGGGATACAAGCGTGGTCGGTGTGTTTCTCATTCTCTTATTTGAGTAATATGTGAATATTTCAAAATTATGAAAGCCTATATTATAGATTTTTATTAGGCTGTGAGAACTAGCTCTTAAAGGAACAGTTCACCCACAAATTCACAGACAAGGCTTAAGTCTAGTCCCAGACTAAAATGCATGTTTGAGCTGTCATAACTGACAGGAACTTACAGTGACATCTTAAAATATGTCAGTGCCATCTCAAGATGCACACCGATAATGTCTTTCTAAGGCACATTTAAAAAAAGTTATTAATTTAACTAAAGCCCCAATGATGTCTGTTCTTCACACAGCTATTGAATGGATATATGGCAATATATAAGACTTAATTTACATTTCTTAACTTCTCATTTTGTGTTCCACAGAAGAAAGAAAGTCATACGAGTTTCGAACGACATGAGAGTAAGTAAATTATCGTTTTTGGTTGAATGTTATTATTTTAAGTTGCATATGTTTTAAGGTTATTGATGTGCCAAAAAATACAAAATAGAGTTTGAAATAGCTTGCATTTTTTTTTTTATATATATATATACCAGTAAGATTTTTGAAAGAAGTATCTTATGCTCACCAAGACTACATTTATTTGATAAAAAATACAGTAATATCAATATTATAATTTTTTTTTAAAAATCAGTTTTTTGTTTGAATATATTTTAAAATGTAATTTATTCCTGTGATCAAAGCTGAATTTTCCGCATCATTACTCCAGTCTTCAGTGTCACATGATCCTTCAGAAATCATTCTAATATGCTAATTTACTGCTCAAGAAACATTTCTGATTTATATTATTAGTATTAATGTTGAAAAGAGTTTAGCTGTTTAATATGTTTGTGGATTTTATTTTCAGGATTCTTTGATGAATAAGAATCCCCTTTCTTAAAAGGCACCATTTTCTGTTCATCCATTAGCTCAGTTGTTTATTTCCCTAGTTCACGAGGGCTCTATGAGTCATGTACTGAGATGATGCCCAGTGACACACATTGCGTTAAAAGTTCACTGATTCTAGACAATTCTATAAGAGTGGACAGAGCGATTAAAGCGTCCCGGATTCACAGGATTTTTCTTGGCTGCATGTTTGCAGGCGAATTTCCCCGGGGGTTTCTTCTTCCTGTTTCATTATGATTTCCATACTCCACATTAATGATATCATACTCTCACTGTTGCCGACCCCTCTGCTGGAGCACAGATATGATTACAGTGATGCAGTTTCTGGGTCAGTAAGTTAAATATTTCAGATGGTTTATTTTTAGGCACGTCTGTTTCCACTTTGTGCGTGCGCTCCCCCTGTTTTGCTTCCCCTCAGTCTCTCTCTCCACCCCTCCTTTCTGGCTGTCTTGGCTTTGGGCAGCATTTGACCTAGAAAGTCATCCTCACATGGCCTAAAGGCCTGTCAATGTTACCCAGAATCGGTGTGTGCCATTAGCAGAAAGCTGAGTGGTGTGGTGAAGTTACAAGCATTTTCATCTTAGTCCAAAAGTCCTCATTTGTGCATTAAAATGCTTCTATTTGTCTTTTTTATTACGTTTTTTTATTATTACATAACACATTATTAGCATAATTTAAATAAAGAAGTTGAACTGAAAAATTCATGAATTTCATAATTTATTAATATTTGACGTGTCCCCTTTTTGCTTTGATGACAGCAGCACTCGAGTCGACATGAACAAAAGCTGCTGATCCGTGTACAAAGAGTTAACATGACCACACATATTTTCTTATTTTTGATTAGTAACCTAAAAACATTGCATAAAATGATGTTATATTAAAGGTGCAATAGTTATTCTCTATGGAAAAATGTTTTGTTATGCTGGTATCCCGATAGCAATCAGTATGTTAAGCGGTCTAAATGTATTCTTATAAATATTTATCATCTGTGGAAGGTGTACCATAAAATGCTTCTGGTTTGTGCGCGTTCACGTGTTTTAGAGGAGGCGTGGCTTTGGACGGCGATTTGCAGGGAGGGTGGTATCGTATGCTTTCAATGCTAGCAGGCTAAAGTTAGCATTTCCCAGATCACCTATTGCACCATTAATATTATACATTAATTATACATTAATACATTTAAATGATGTATGTTACAGAAATTAGCTAAATTATTATTCAACTTTATATGAAATAAATATGGTAAATACAGTATAAATAAATAAATAAATAATTGTATGATCATGTTCAAATAAATGATTACTGAATTATTTTAAATTTAATTATTAGACTAGTAATACTAAAAGGCAACTGGTTTCTTTGTATTAAATTTATATAAAATAAATTATCAAAATTATTATTGAATTTCATATTAAATAAATATCGTAAATATAAATAACATTTTTATTATTATGTTCAAATAAATTAAATAAATTATTTTTAAAAAATAATTTAGTTTTACTTTATACTAATTAAAATAAATACTAATATTAGTGTCTTTGTTTCAAATTTATATTAAATAGATTATATAAATTATTATTAAATTTAGGTTTAGTAAATTAAACAATTTAGTAATAAATTAGTATTTATTTTTAAATAAATGTAGTGCTAATAATACCAATTAATATAAATACTACTAGCCTACTGGTTTCCTTGTTTTAAATTTATGAACAATTATAAAAATTATTATTACATTTTATAATTATTATTTTTATTTCTTATTCATTTTATGCCAGAATGTTTTAGTAAAAATAAATAAATTTGTAATACTAATTAATATAACTAGTGGCCAACTAGTTTCTTTGTTTTAAATATTATTGAATAATTTTATTTGAAATAAATGGATCTAAATATTTGTAATCCTTATTTTATGTCAAAATATTTCTTTGTTTTACATTTTTCAAAATCTTAAATTTTTCTACTTAAATTAGGTTTTGAATCACCGATTTTCAGTGGACTTAAATGGCAGGGAATGTAAAGAACTTAGTAAATGATGGTCGTTTTACTTAACCTTTGCTGAGTTTTGCGTGCACAGATTGTGTACAGACTTGTACTCCACTGACAAACTGTATATGCCCTTTGCAGAGCTGCACATTGATTCCTGATCTCTGTATGAACTCCTCTGCAGTGACACCAGCACTGATGGATCTACTACATTAGATCACAGTCAAATTCTATCGAGTCATTCAGTACAGTAAGGGCAGGCTAATTGTTGCAGGGATAACATGCCATTGAACTGTTAACAGAAAGGGTTACAAGCTGAGATGAGATACAGCGTTCAGTCCTCTTGGCCTTTAGGCAAATTTCCTATCATGTGGTCTCCACACTTCACTCTGACAATTGATCACATCTGCCACTGTATGCTGTGTTTGCCTGAGCAGTTAGTATCTTAATATGTTTGCTTAACCGATTTTTAAAGGAATAGTTCACCCAAAGCAAGAGGATTAGGGGATATACAAAAAAACTCAGAACCCAACAGTCCATTATGACCATTTTCAGTCAGCTACAACTCAGAGAAACCAATAACGTTTGTTGGTAATCACTATTTTGATGTACCGATGTCCCCATTTTTTAATCTGATGCAAACGCAAATGAAAATGTAGAGGTTTGGTATATAACAACTAAAATTTGTATCTACTCCATAGTTATTGTACGACTTCAAAACTACTTTTATACAAAATTCTGACAACTTTTATGGTCTTTTTTGTGGAAGATTTATGATAATATTCAATATGAACTGTCATAAACATTCTTTAAAGTGCCTCTATAATTCTTTTTTGAATATCACCTTTCATGCAATGTGTAATAGCTGTTTGTGAATGTTAAAGGTCTGCAAAGTTTTTGAGATCAAACTGCACAACAAATACAAGTTATTGTCTCCCAAAAAAATTCTGAACTGCTGAAAGGAGTCTATGTAGACTATGTAGTTTTGTAATAAATTTGCATAATGTCAGCCTAAGGTCTTCATTGGCTGCCCGTAAACAATGTTTAGTTTGACCCGCCCTCAAACACTGTAGTTGTAGCTGAAGCCTGGAAGAGTTTGGTTCATGTTGTCGACATGTCAAGAAGACTCTGAGGATGAGGACTCTGGCTCGAACTTGATCCGAATTGAAAACCGACATAATTGTTACTGTTCATATCACTGTGTATCAAGTGCTGAGGAAGACTCCGGAGCTAAATTTCAGATTTAGTAATATAGTAATGGCCATTCCGTTTCTTACATGCGTTGTAAGCAGCCGACCAATCCCAACAGACTAGGCCATCTGACCAATCAGAGCAGAGTAGCTCTCGGAAAGGAGGGGTTTAGAGAGACTGAATCTTCGAACAAACGAACAAACTGTTTTCAGACTCTTTGGTCCTGTGTACACCCGGTATTAAGATGTGTTTTGGTTGATCGGATCACAAGTGGGCGACGCAAAATACAGGTGTAAAAGGATCTAGGCTAAAATGTTTTGATCTTGTCCACTTTCGACCACTTCCAGAGGTAGTCGGGAAAAAAAATTCGACTGGATTGGTTTCGTAGTTTAAACGCTCATGTGGTCGAAAACGTTCCAACAGCCTCAAAAGACGCCTTCTCTCTGGCTACTGACGTAATGCGTAAACATTATGGGAAGCACGCAAGCCAGACGGGATTTCAACTTTGTCAGCTTTAGACCCAAGTTTGGTTTGAAGATGAACACGTAAGTACACATTGATGGCCTGAGTCACGAAACGAGCGGTTTGTGTGAGAAAACGAACAGTATTTATATCGTAAATAGATTTTTTTAAAAAGATCTCTCTTTCCGGCGCTTGCGCAGACTAAGCCAGAACGCGCGCACACGTCACACACCAGGAAGCGTGTGCGCCCTCAGATCACTTGGACGTGGTTGTGTAGAGGTAAAAACGATATAAATATTGTTCTTTTTCTCACACAAACCCCTCGTTTCGTGTCTTAGGCCATCAATGTGTACTTACGATGGGGAATTGTTTAATTTGGACTTCTCTGTGCATGCTCTTTGAGGTGGAGACCATAGACCTGCATTATATGACTAACAGACAAGAACGGTTTGACCTAAAAATATCAATATTGAAACCACTGTGGAAACAAAGACACCTACATCTTGGATGCCCTTGAGGTAAGCTAAAACATACCAACATTTTATTTCAAAGTGAACTATCCCTTTAAGTTGTCTTCTGGCTGTCATCAGAAACGGAAGCTGTTGCTTTCGTCGTCTCCGGGTGCGCTCATATGTAAATTGCGCACGGTTATTTTGTCCATTAGATTGAAAGATCTGGAAAAAAATTTTTTTTACCTGGCCTCAAAGAAATTAGGACAGAAGTGGTTGAAAGTGGACAAAAGAGACGGATTAAAACACCAGGTGTAAACAGGAATGTGTCTCCCTCTTCTACTTGTGATCCGATCGACCAAAACGCATTAATACCGAGTGTAAACAGGGCCTTTGAGAAATGAGGTGATGTGCAATGTATATTATGAGTAAATAAAAGTGCTTTTTGACCTTGGAGGCATGTGAACCTATTGCATGTGTTTGAAATGACATTAGGGTGACTAGTAATGACTAAATAAGTACATTTTTATGTGAACTTTTCTATCAAGATGCTATTATGCGTATATAACTTGTTTTAAAATTTCACATAGAATGACCTCAGATGACATTTTAAGCGCTCCGTCTTCATAACGCGCTCTCAAATACGTTATTTATTTGATGTGTTGTGCACATTTGTAGCATGCAGTTTAACACCAAAGAGAATCGAGGGGCCCGTCTGCTCGTCATAAATTACACATGCACTGAATTCATTAGTCTGTGTACTGTTTTGTCTTGTGCCCTCAGCATTTTTCATCGCAGACAAGCAGCGATTCCAAGCCGGTGCCACAGAGGGTCATTGTGTCTCTGCCAGCCTCTCACAGAAGCCCCATCCAACTTCTCACCTGCAGCATTATGCTCTGTGGATCTCACTCAAGGGTAATTGGGACTTCGCATTCTGGGACCAGCTCTGCCTTTGTTCCCCTGGTCGGATGCACTGACCCGGATGTGTGAGGTCGCAGTCATGTTAATTGGCGCGGGGTGTTGCAGCTGCATGATTCGCCGTGTTTTTCCATGAGTCTGTGTGTGTGGAAATTGCTCATCGGAGTGAATAAATCTGTTTCCAAAGGACAGCAAAACACTATTAGAAAACAAACACATGCTGATTTAACACATTCAAAAAAATATTTATGAGCAATTACTTTTTGATAGCGGCATCAGTTGTATCTATGTTGAGTGAAAGGTTTCTCCATCATCCTCTCGGAGTGTAAAACGCAGACCGTTCGAGGGCTCCCCCACCTGTCCATCTGTCCTTACTCTCAGTGGATCTGCAGTCAGCCGGCTCTGTTCCGGACAGGAATAGAACAGCTGTCCCGGCGGACTCTGACCGGTCCCGCAGCACGCACCTGTTCAGACTACAGGGACAGTTGTCTCTCCATTTGTTTTGTTTTTTTTGCAATGGCAAGGTGTCCTTGGCTCTATGCTGCCCTGCAATACAGTAAGAACATAATGATATTTATGGCCATTATGATCTGAGTAATGTGTTTTCTCATATGCACATGCCATGGCTTTCAATAAACTATTCAGATACTTACTTTATTCAACACTAAACAGCATTCTTAACCCATTTTATTTCTATTTAATGTTATATATTTCTATTTACAGGAAATTCAACATCTGCATAGTATGGAAAGGAAATTGCATGGCAACCACAGGCACACCACTGTAGTGGTGAGTTTTGCACAGGTAAACACCCCTGGCTGTTGGTACATGTGGTACTTTTTTTATTTTTATTTAGTTGCAAAACAGGTGAAGCAATTTTATTACCACTATTTATGTCACTACTGGAACTTCAGCCATTTTACAGTAATATATTTTGAACTGTGCAGTCATACATTGTATGAATAACATCAATGCATGGTATGGTCTAATGTACAGTCTTGAAAAAACAAACAAACATGTAAATATCTGGGGAATTTCAAAAGTGTAAATTCCAAGCCTGCATGGAAAGGTAATCTTAAAATCTAAAAAAGCTCATGGAAATACAGTACATGTACTTACTCATGAAAGCAATGTAAGGTAACTACATGGGTTAGGGGTAAGTTTATAGGTGGGTTATAGTACCTAGTTATTACCCAGTTAGTGTAATTATTACATACGTACATGTGAAACAGGACTGTGAAATAAAGTGCTACCGAAATTGCTATGGTAATTTTTAGAAGAAAAAAAATCTAAAGTAGTTATTTTTCTAGTTTTTGTATATTTTGTTCTAACTTCTATAAAATGGGATAATTTTTCAAATCAATCATTTGTAATGGATGATGTAATATATTATTAAAGAATGATTACATTTATTCAAAACAATTAAACAAAACAATTTGAAAGTTTGGGGCATTCAATTTTATTAATTTTTTTGTAAGAAATTAATACTTTTATTCAGCAAGGATGCATTAAATTGATTAAAAGTGAGAGTTAAGACTTTTATAATGTTACAAAAGATTCCTATTTCAAATAGCCTAAATGCTGTTCTTTTAAACTTTCAATTCATCAAAGAATCCTGAAAAAAAGTATAATGTTTCTACAAAAATATCAAGCAGCACAACTGTTTTCAACATTGATAATAATAAGACATGTTTCTTGAGCATCAAATCAGCATTTTAGCATGATTTCTGAAGGATCATGTTACACTGAAGAGTGAAGACTAGATTAATGATGCTGGAAATTCAGTTTTGATATCACAAGAATAAATTACAAGTTATTTTAATTTGTAATAATATCCCACAGTATTACGTTTTTTTATTTTTTATTTTATTTAATTTTTTATCAAATAAATGCTGCCTTGTAAGCACAAGAGACTTCAAAAACATACAAAATATTACTGACCTCAAAATTTTGAAGAGTAGTGTATATATTTTTTTTTAAGTTGCTTTGTTTTGTTGATATTCATATTTATACTATGAAAATAATTGAAAAATAATCAATGAATAATTTTTTGAATCTCATTTTTTGAATGAGGCAAAGGTCAGGTTATGCGCTTTCTAGCACGCTGTCAGTTCTCTCGTAGTACAGTATACATTTCCTGTAGGTTCAGATCTCCATTCACCCTCGTTTGACACCCTCCGGCTCACATTTGCCCCACTTCACAACACTATGCTGTTCTTAATGGGACTCTTAAAAGTAATTCAGCTTTCATCTCGGAAAGTCGAGTTTGCACTGCCTAGCGTCGCTGTATCCCCTCCCTTGTGACATTTGCAACAGAATGCCAAACAGAGACAGGAATGGTATGTTCGACACTGACCCGTCCATGACCCCTGCACCGCATTTTGCAATCGCCCCGCTGGGTGTGTCGTGTTATGATAGTTATAGCGCTGTTGCGTATGTGCTTGTTACAGCGCTAGATGCTGGTGTGCGCATACACTATTGTATAGTGTGTCAAGGAAACTCAAAGCAATGCATCTATCTGGAAGCCGCACATTTACACACCTAAAATAAGCGGCTATTGCTGATTTTCAGCTCTGCCGTTTTGCGTATGGCTGTGTCGAAGGTGTGAGAAAGCGAAAAATGTGTGTACACAGGGGTGAATAGTGCAAGATGTGCGTATTAAGTGCTGGTGTGTCGGTCTCAGGGTTGGCTGCCCCTGTTTGTAGCTCCCAGGGAGATCTGTGACCGACGTTCCTCAAGTTGAAGGTTCATCCTCAGTTCACAGAAAGGTTCACCCAGCGGTCAACAGGCTATTCTCTATACCAGGGCACTCTCGCTCTTTCTCACTCCATCTCTCCCTCCCTCTCTGGCCCTTTTCTCCCTCTTTTCCAACAGTAAGCAATCAGGCAACACTAAATACTGTGAGTATTAAATACTGAATCTGTTTTTTTTTTATACATTCATTGTCAAAATACCAATAAAACGGCTTTGTTCTGCTTGAGCTGAATGTTTGCTTTCACTGATGTATCATTTAAATGACAGACATTTTGAGCATATTGGTCTGGCATTGCTGTACAATTTTTACAGTCCCTTTTGTCTTTCACAAAAATGCAATGACCTATTCCAAAGGCTTGACTTAGTTACAAACAATGAACTGATACGTTTAAGCACGTCAGCTGCAGCCCCTTCCTTTCATATGATGAAAAGGGTGAATAAAACTCTTGATGCAATGAACAACAAATTAGAAAATCACATTAGTCCTCATTTCAATCTTTGAACTGAAACTGGGACACACAAACCTGAGTGAATGGCCAGTGAACTGAGAAAATGTATTGGCCAATAATATTATAAAAAATATTATTATTGTTGCTGTTATTGTTAATAATTTATTAAAAATCATACTTATACAGACCCTTTCCAAAAAATTAGAATATCATGGAAAAGTTTATTTATTTCCATAATTCCATTCAAAACGTTAAACTTCCATAGATTATAGATTCAGGGCCCACAACTTAAACGATTTCAAGTATTTAGTTGTTTATTTGTACATAATTTGGGCTTCCAGCTCATAAAACCCACGAAAACAGGATTTCAAAAAAATTGGAATATTACATGAAATCACACAGTGATACCATGGTCATTGAACCAGGTTTTGGTTCTTTTGGCAGTGTGGGCAGGTGCAAATCCTACTGGAAAATGAAGGAAGCATGAAGTACTCTGGAAATGTCCTGGTAGACGGCTGCGTTGACTCTGGATTTAATAAAGCACAGTGGACCAAAGTCCTCTTTTCTGATGAGAGCAAATTTTGCATCTCATTTGGAAAGCAAGGTCCCAGAGTCTGGAGGAAGAATGGAGAGGCACACAATCCAAGATGCTTGAAGTCCAGTGTGAAGTTTCCACAGTCTGTGTTGGTTTGGGGAGCCGTGTCATCAGCTGGTGTTGGTCCACTGTGCTGTCCACTCAACACAGCGTCTACCAGGACATTTCCAGAGCACTTCATGCTTCCTTCATTTTCCAGTAGGATTTGTACCTGCCCACACTGCCAAAATAACCAAAACCTGGTTCAATGACCATGGTATTACTGTGTAATTACTGTGTGATTTCATGTAATATTCTAATTTTTTGAAATCCTGTTTTCGTGGGTTTTATGAGCTGGAAGCCCAAATTATGTACAAATAAACCACTAAATACTTGAAATCGTTTAAGTTGTGGGCCCTGAATCTATAATCTATGGAAGTTTAACGTTTTGAATGGAATTATGGAAATAAATTAACTTTTCCATGATATTCAAATTTTTTGGAAAGGGTCTAATATACTCTAGTATTTTACTATTTATATATATTAACATTATTTGGACTTTTCTTATGTGTTCTTACAGGTATGGAAAGACATGAGGGTGAGCAGATAATGATAGAACTTTCATGAACTGTACCTTTAATAGTGAATATACACTGACGTACCATAAAATCCTATCATAAAATCATGTGCAGAGGTTGTTTCATTCAGATTTCTTACTATTCAGATGACCATTTTGACTTCAAGGCAAATAATTCCTCATGGCTAAACAAAGATATAACCTGGACTGCTGACACAAAGGCTAAAGGTTCTGTCTCAAACAAGTGTGAGCCAGCAACCAGAGGCTTATCACGATCACAGTCTTGCTCTCCCAGCACAGGCCTTCAGCTCAGCACTTAACCTCAGGCTGCTTGAGGGGAGGGTCTCTGCAATTAGTGCCCTGCGGATTGCTTTGATTGTAGAGTATCTGCTAGATGTCAAGTGACAAGTAAATATATATTATTATATTAATATATAATTCAAATGTTTTTTGCAACTCTTGAGATGTGCTTTTCAAAGCTGAGGTACTTTTAACTGGTGTATTAAACGGCATGCAAATAAAGGCAGGGTATAATTTTTGTAATGCTGGTTGAAAGTCTCTTCACATCCTGATAGCAATCACTAAGTTAAGTGGTCTAAATGCCATCTCGATTGTGCCATCTCAGTAATCATCACGGACAATGTCAGTAAAGATTACGGCGAATTTTTTTCTTCAGTAAAAAGGTCTGGAAAAATTACCTCAGGTAATACTAATCCCGTGCGAATAGACCCGCTGTACATATGTACGTAAATATTTCGGCATTTCGTGTTTATAAGTAGTTTCCCGCGGTTTTTCAAGTATGGAGACACTTAAAAAAGCATTCAAGTTGTGTTCTAGACGCTGGGACGAGTCTGTGGCAAAACTCAAGTGTTTTCCACACACACCATTCAGATCAGAAAGAAGATCGAAAGCACTTGTTAGAGGCACGAAACATCTTTTAGCGTTAGCTAAGTGCCTATTACCAACACAATCCAATCTGAAGTTAATTAATACATTGTTCGACCGGACATAACTGTTTTATATATATAAATATAGGTTATATGTGTTTACGCACGTGATATCAGGAAGCAACGTAATACGCACATGACGACAGGAGGGTGACAGTGATGCGCAAATTGAGTTACTCTCCCACTTCTGCTAGTTTGACTGAGATATCTTATCCCGTGCGAATTGGCCCTTAATATTACAGAAGTCCTGTGGTAAAATTACATTACTCCGTCTACCCTTGTAAAGTTAATCCCGTCCGAATAGGGCTAATGCATGTATTTCCAACGCATTCTCATCCTTGGGCGTCATAATACTGACGCTTTTGACATTTCGTCTACATCGAACGCACATGGCACCCTTTAGCGTCAATATGAGACGCACAGAGCTTTGTTCGGTTATGGGTAGGTTTAGGTGTAGTGTAGGGATAGGGTTAGACCGCTAGGAGGCGCCTTCTGGCCCATTTCTATCTGCGTCTCATATTGACGCTAAAGGGTGCCTTGTGCGTTCGATGTAGACAAAATGTCAAGAGCGTCAATATATGACGCCTTGGGATGAGAACGGGCTGGTATTTCCATACCTCCTCGCACCTGCTCGCGCAGACATCACACGTCATCAGAGCGTTTCATGCTATGGAGAGTTAGACAGACGTCAGTCAACGAGCACCGCAACCGAAACCGCAGCCACTTTTAACAGTTCCTCCTGAACCAAAACAACAAGCTTATGCTGCGTTCACGCCATAACTACTGTAATTTGGAAAAGATGGAAACCCGTGATGTTATACCCGGAGTGGTTCGTGAATCAAATGTATGTGTTGCAATGGCAACACTAATCAACAGCGAAATGAATCTGCAGCAGTCAGGTGGTACAAGTAAGAAGTTTATTTTTGTTCATTATTATTGTAATGTTATGTGCTTTGAACCATGAGGTAGTTTAACGCTGTCTCTCGTGATGCTTTTGTTTGCTCCCCGCTGTACACGTTCATGTGTTTTGAAGGAGGTGTGGCTTTGCTTTTGCTAGCCACACAAAAATTGCCAACCCTACCTTTAATCAGCATTCCAATTTTTGAGCGTTTGACAGCCATGATAGAAATACTAATTGCTAGTGTTGGGTCTGAGTCCATAGCCTGGTAATACCAAACTCTGCTACTTCGCTTTGCTTCGTAGACAAAGTCTGGAAGGGCATAATAGAAAAGCGTTTTCTGGCTCAGCCACATCTAATTTCCACTGTAAACACATGTATGATGCGAAAACAAAACCATCGAGCGAAATACCGGAGTGAACATGGCTGTGAACGACTTTTGCAGATTATGTGAAGTAAATCTACGCATCCACGGTACAATCAGCGTCTACGTCACGGCTCTCAGCCCGCCCTCTGTTCATTGATTGGCCGGCTGTTTTCAGGCCGGAGGAAAACTGAGAGATAGGTCGCTATCTCAGACTGAGTACAGAAGCGAACTGAAATTGAGCGGAAGTACGAAGTCTGACGTAGTCCGGCTACTGAGTCCACCTTGTCGAGTCCAAGTCCTTAACCAACTGAGTTTGAGTTGGAGACATTTATTAATGTCTAATCTTAATTTTATGTTTTCTTTCATGTTACACATAACGTGGATTCGACTGTACAAATGTCAGAATCTGTGTCAAGTTCGAGTACAAGTCCACCCGAGTGCGTCCGAGTTCCTTCATAATTGCAGTCCAAGTCTAGGCAACCCAACCCCATACACACTTTCCTTTGCATTCAGTAACTTGAAATGATGAAAACTCCCAAATAAAGAGACATGAATGTCATAAAAAATTGCACAAATCAGATGCAAAGAAATTTCAGGAGTGTTTTTCTGTTTTCACTCACCCAAACAAGATCCAATCTGTGCCGGAAATCTATTAAGCAGCACAACTGTTATCAACATAAGAAATATTTCTTAAGCAGCAAATCAGCATATTAGAATGATTTCTGAAGGAAAATTCAGCTTTGCATCACAGGAATACATTACATTTTAAAATTAATTTATGTAGAAAACAGTTATTTTTAGGGATGTCCTGAGCCGATCTCATCGGTATCGGGCCGATTAAGTAAGGAATCACTCGAAAGTCATATATAGCATGGAAGTATTCGATTTCGTACGCTGTGATTTATTTACTCTGCTGTCAGACTATCTGAGATGTCTTTGCCATAACGCTTCGGACTTGACTGACAGACTGGCATTCTGACACAGCGAGCTTCATGCTTTCTAACTTTAAATCTAGTATTCTGGTTGTTGTACATATAAAATACAAGAAGTTTATATCAGTAGTCCCACATTCATAACTGTGACTCCTACAATGTCTACCATTGTAACAGATGTCTACATGTACCAATGTCTTTGTACAGTAGGTCTATACTAGATATAAGTGTTTTAATTGCTATATTGGAATTACCCAATATAAGATGCCCCTTTTTTTTTTTACATTTGAGGAACTCTTTACACATCCCTGTATACACTGGACTGATTTTATTAACTTTAATGTATTTGGGATGTGCACCTAGCTCTAGGAAAATACAAGTATCGGCAGATACTAAATATTCCATGACTCTGATCGGGGGCACAAAACACTTGATCGCGACATCCCTAGTTATTTTAAATAGTAATAATATTTCACAATATTACTATTTTTACTGTATTTTTAATCGAATAAAATGCAGCCTAGTGTCATAAGAGACTTCTTTCAAAAACATTTAATAACTAACCCGAAACTTTTGAACAGTTGTTTTGTTAACATTCAGTAAGTAGTGCTGTCAAATCTAACATAAAAGTTTGTTTACATAATGTATGTGTGTGTATATCTATATATATATATATATATATATATATATATATATAATGTGTACAAAGTCCTGTTGGGAAACATTCTGTTTCATGCTCAACTAAGGACTTTTCTGTATCTGCTGAATGAATATTTGAGCCAACTTTGTGGTCCTGGTTGGGATTATGTCATATTGAGTACAACTACGAGGTTCATGGTTTGATTACTGCTACAGACTTCCTTTGACGACGGTCATCTACAATCATTGGGTTTCGTTTACCATCAAACCTCCACATCATTTGACTTAAAGACAATCAAGACTTGCATCTTACTTCAACCCATATACAGAACTATATATATATATATATATATATATATATATATATATATCTTTGTGTGCTGGGTGTTTTTGCAATACTGTTTGAATGTTGTTTCTTTGTTTTGAGTCTATTTTGGTGTTTATATAAAGTTCACAAAAGGTGCTTACATTGCT
>NC_138744.1:3863869-3901369 GCF_965113295.1 Leuciscus leuciscus | reverse complement strand
ACATATTTTAGTTTGCATTAAACAACAATAATGTTGGTTTGGTCAAAATCAATACTGATTTTAAAGAAAATGTACAATATACATGTGTTCGTTGCACCTAATGTCAAGTGTTGATATGCATGCATGATACTTCTGATGTCGCTCTGATGAAAGATGTGCTTACTTTGAGTATAAATATGTGCCGATAGCTCTCTCATATAGCTGTTGCAAGGCATGCAAAACTGAATGCCAGCTAAGAGCTTTAAGAAAACACGTTATTGATTTTATTGAAATTCACACTATTCTAAAAGACACATTCCCTCTGCGACAGCAGTCCTAAGTAAATGCATATCTGCAATGCATGTTTACTATCGAAACAAAGTTATTGATTGTTGTGTTTAACACACATTTAATTGTAAACTCTATTACAGACCCTATAATCCCATACACTTTTGAATAATTCAGAGATGCTATTATGTTTGTGCAAATGCAATACTTTCAATTATTCTGTCCTCTGACAATTTGCTTTAAACACCCTCTCCCTTCCCCTTCAATTTATTGGCTGCCATCTTTGACCCGAAGAGTGACCCCTATCTTAAAAACATTTCAATGCAGCCAACAAAATTAATCTGACAGATAAATCACACTCTTACAAATGCTTGTGGCGAGGAAGACAAGGTCAAACTCACAGAGGGAATATAAAATTAAGCTAGAATCAGTGTAGCATTATAACATTTACTCCATATCTGAAGGTAAAAAAAATTTAAAAATGAAGAAACAGATATTCTACTAGCAGCGGTTTGCTGTCTCTGCTCTGTTAATAGGCCAGGTCATTTTAGTACAGCTAGCAGCTGATCTGATTTGTATGACAAGTCAACCAATCGAGCATATTTTCAATGACCTTTGAACTCAAAGCTTTCCAGTTGGCTGCTTGGGGATGCCACCTTCACTTGACCCCTCACCCTACACAGTCATTCCTTGATCATGTGAGAAAACAGGGCCCACACAGCATGTCTAAAAGAGTCCGTGTTTATCTATATACCTGCTTCTATTCTTTAAAGTGCCGCTGTTATGCTTTTTGAATTTTTTATTTAGATAATTACCTTTCAGCCAGTGTGTAATAGCTGTTTTTGAACAATTTGAAAAGATTTGTTCAAAATTTGAAAGATCAAAGTCCACGACAAATAAAGTTACTGGGCCCTATTTTAACGATCCGAAACGCAAGTATCAAGCGCGAAACGCAAGTAACTTTGTGGGCGGGTCTCGGGCGCTGTTGCTATTATACCGGCGGGATAAATGACTCTTGCGCTCGACGCAAATCTAAAATGGGTTGGTCTGAAGTAGCTTCATTCATAGGTGTGGTTTGGGCGTAACGTGAAATAAACCAATCAGAGCGACATCTCACATTCCCTTTAAGAGCAGGCATGCTTGTTCCATGGCGGTTTGCTATTATAACGGCGGATTTGCCAGGCACGCGCCAGGAGCGGTTCACAGCCGAGGAGACCGACGTTCTCGTCAGGGCCGTAAAACACAGAGAAGTGACATTGGGGATGGAGAAACACACCCAAATTAGCTTCGGTTAAACAGGCGTATGATAATTTGGGTAAATGCGTAAGCTAGATTTATGCCTATTTTTTCACATCTTCATGGACACAACAATGATTTCCCTCGTGTGGAATATTTTTCCTTGTAATAATGTATGGTTTTCTAAAAATGAGGGTGTAGATGAGATAAGCAAAGTGCATGCGCACACGCTACATTGATTATGGCCAAGCATGCGCCCTTAAAATAGCATATGAATAATGCGCCACTGACTTTAGACTATAGGTTTTTCCTGGTCAGTGGCGGAATTGTTTTCTAAACCTGCAAAATAGCACCAGGGAACGTTTGCGCCGGAACACGCCTCCTCTTTTCGCTGAACCGCCCCCGGGAGCGCAAATTCATTTCCTAGTTTACCGACGTGCGTCTGTGGAGGGAAAAGTCTGCTGTGTGCGGGTGCAAAATAGGAATGATACATGCGTCGGTGTACAAAGTCAGTTGCGCTGGGTGCAAGATAGGGCCCATTGTCTCCTAAAAGAAAGAATAGTTTCTGAACTCCCGAAATGAGCCGTCAGCAATTCCAGTCTCAACCTATGTAGGTTTGTACAAATGTGCATAATGCCAACGAACAACGTCTACTTGTTTTGTGATTATTTTTGTTGTCGATTAATCTATCGATTATTTCTTCAATTAGTCGGCTAATCTAACGATTATTTTCCGATTAATCTAATGATTATTTTTTGGAATTAGCTGATTTATCCATTGGCAAACTCTCCAATAAATAATAAGTACAACAATATATCGGCTGTATTTTAGTGCATCTGTATATTATTTTAACATGAAATATATGAATGATGACAAAATGCTTTATTTCAGAAAGGGTAATTGTCATTTTATTATGAAATATGCGAACAAGAAGCATTTTAAACTTTATTTTTAACTAATGGAACTATTTCATAAAATGTAAGATGTATACAGTCACAGGCCTATTTAGGAAATGTGTTTACTATAGTCTGTTATTAATTAACGTAATGGGAGTATGATTAACTTGTCCATTATCTTGTCCGAAAATGCACTTGTGTTTATCTGCAAAAAGGTTCACATACACTAGATTGCAGCCTAGGCTACTGTTAATGTAAATATAACGTTAGTCTTTAAGTCTACATTAGAGACCTGCGCGGGACGGATTTCTCCTTTAATAATTCCTAAAAAGCTGACATCTCAGTTCATCGTGACCTCACAAATCTCTGTTATTATCAATGAAACTGGCTGCACAAAGAATCTTTCATAATATCTACACTTTGTTTGCTATAATCAGATGATTTGCCAGTATGCAGAATTCAGCACTGAACAAAAAGTCCATTTTGAGCGGTGATGGAATTCTATCTTAAATGCATCTGATTGGCCATTGCGTTCAAGAAATCAACACATATGTCTGTGATTGGCTACATTGTTCAACACTGCAAACATGTTATAAATAGATAGAGACTCTGGCCTGTAAATCATTTCTATTTTGTTTTAGTTGATCTTGTTGCTTTTGTGCAACAGATGAATGAAAATGTATTAGTTTTTAGATGTTAAATTTTCAATTGCAATGTTCAAGCAGGGGGCAGAAGCCGCCATTACTCGATATTTAAACGTAATTAATTAATGTGAAGCATGTCGACGTATTTTCATAGTCGACGTAATCGATGACGTCGACGCGGCTCTACTGTAGTTGTAGCTGTACAAGCTGTAAGCAGTAGACCAATTACAACAGACTAGCCCATCTGACCAATCAGAGCACAGTAGGCTCTCAGAAAGGAGGGGTTTAGAGAGACTGAATCTTCAAACTAACCATTTTTTTCAGGCTCTTTGAGAAATGAGGTGATGCTACAATGTGTATTATGATCAAATTTAAGTGTTTTTTGATCTTGGGTGCATGTAAACCTCTTGTAGGAGTCCTCCAAAACAAGATTAGGAACCTTTAAAATAGCATAATAGGGGCACATAAATACATTCACTGTAAAAAAAATTTAATTAAATAAAAATCTGTGACATTTATGGTAAAAATACGGTACATGTGGTTGCCAGAACTTTACCTTTAAAAATATAGTAACAGCATTTTAGGCTTTACAGATTAAACTTAAATTTAGATGATTTAGGTGATTGCGACTTCTCACAATTCCAACATTTTTCTTTTTAAACTCGCTTTTTCGCTGTAAATTATAAGATGACTTGTTCTTTTTCACTTCCAAAAACTGTACATGTAAAAGTATTCTACTGTAAAATAGTGCACCTTATCTAGTAAGAGAACTAACCATTAACCAATTAACACATTTTTACCATAGCATTTTTACAGTCTTTAACCGTTAAAATGATCACTTTTTACAGTATATGCCCTTTATCTCCATTTCATTTGCATTATTTATTTATCAGAGCAGTTATTTATCATGCTTTAATGCACTTGTGTTTAGAGGTCATATCTTTAGCTATCAAATTCTTAATTTTTCGAATGGTTTCAGAAAATTAGTAATATAGCACATGAACTAATATTCATTATTTTATGGCTATTTTTGAGTCACCCTCAGTCCTTATTCATTGTTTAAGTCACCTTTGGTGTTCCATGGAAGAAAGAAATCCACGCTGCTTTGGATCGACACGAGGGAGAGTAAATAATCTTAATTTTTCATGAACTCTTCCAAGTCTGTAAGGTGATGTGGTGTGATTAGACGTGTAGGCAGCTACTGTTCCGCAACTCAAGGAATATCCTCCTCATTTTACAGCTGGTGGGATTAAAGGGGCTTCCTGTCCCATGACTGACCTTAAAAGCCAATCCAGATGTCCAACAGCCCTCGAGACAAAGAACTCAGGTGACATATCTTATCTTGAGGGCACTTGAAGCTCCTCTTCTGAGGAGGCGGTTCTTTTAAGTGCTCCGTCATCCTGGCAAATGCCTTTTCAATTATTGCACGAGTTTCTCCCTCGCTTGTCTGCAAACACCGTAATTGTTCAGGAGAGAGCATTATGCATTCAGGACAGCTTCAGAGGTTTTTCTGGGGTTAAAAGTGACACATCTCTGAATATTAGATAAAGGAAAAGGCCACACAAATGGAACCTCAAAGAGCGGTTAATGCTGGTGAAGAGATTGGAGGATTAGGTGGTCCTCAGGGCCAGATTTTGTGCTGAGCTCATAGTATAGTTCTTAAGCCAGCAGAAGACTCACGAATGGAGGGCACAAAAGACCAGTATGTAGGAACAAATCTGCAGAATCTTTTTAGACAACTGATACACAACCATTCAAAAAGTCTCTTATGTTCACCAAGGCTGCATTTGTTTGATCAAAAATACAGTAAAAACTGTAATATTGTGAAATATCATTACATCTTAAAATAATTTATTTATGTGATCAAAGCTAAATTTTCAGCATCATTACTCCAGTCTTCAGTGTCACATGATCCTTCAAAAATCATTCTAATATGAAGATTTGCTGCTCAAGAAACATTTATGATTATTATCAGTGTTGAACACAGTTGTGCTGCTTGGGATGCATTTTTTTCAGGATACTTTGGTGAATAGAAAGTTTAAAGGATTTATTTGAAATAGAAGTTTTGTATAACAAAGTAAAAGTCTTGACATGTCTGTCAATTTTGATCAATTTGATCTGTCTTTGCTGAACAAAAGTATTCATTCCTTTAAATACAAAAAATCTCACTGACCCCAAACTTTTGAACTTTGCTTACTAAATCATGTTTTAAAAAAAAAAAAATGTTTTGAGGTTATTACCTAGATCAGTGGTTCTCGACTGACACACGTCATGCTAAAAGCAAATAATGAAATGCATCTAACCATATTTTTCTTGGAACCATCTAAAGCCATATGTTCAATTAAACTCTGAAATGCGTGATATTAACATGGACAGGTTGTGTGATGTGCCCGTGTCCTTGAAAACCATAAAAAAACTGCTCAAGGGAAAAGAAAACACAACCCAGACTACATTAAATAAGGGTCCGATTGCAGTGAGGTTATATAAACATGATTGATGCTGACCACAAGTTTTCTTTTTCAAAACTGTCTGTTTTACTGTTCAGATTGTCATGTTAATATTTTGCTTTATTTTAATATTTAAATGTAGTTACGCAGTTAATATTAAAGGGATAGTTCACCCAAAAATGAAAATTCTGTCATCATTTACTCACCCTCAAGTTGTTCCAAACCTGTATGAGTTTTTTTCTCCTGCTGAACACAAAAGAAGATATTTTGAAGAATGTCGGTAACTAGACAGTTGACGGTAGCCATTGACTTCCATAGTATTTTTTTTTTTTTTTCTACTATGGAAGTCAATGGGTGCTATCAACAGTCTGGTTATTTGTGGATGAACTATCCCTGTTTAACACATTTCAATGTTTAATTTTAAGAATATCTTAGTGCTGTTTAAGTTCACCACTTTGGTTCTAAAGCAAAACAAGTCGACGAGACACAGTAATAGTTAGATTTCCTCATTATTCCACATATTTATATTTTCCCTGGACCTTCAAATTCCCCTTGTTCAGTTCATAACATCGTTCCACTCGTCCATTTCTCCTCGCTTCTCTTCCTTTCTCAGTATAAGGTTGTCAGAGTTTTTTGGGATCCAGTGAGCTGTGAAATCGCACAAATTGCTGTTGCTTTACGTCTGGCCCGGTGACAGAAAGAGAAAGAGGAGGAGGAGAGAGAAGAGAGATTTTCTGCTCCAACACTTCTGAACCTTTCCTGCCCCCCTGTAATCACACACAGACACAGAAGCACACGCACAGCTGCAAAACTGCATCACCCCCCCCCCCCCCCATCTCTAATCCACTCTCATCATACAAGCCCCCCCACCTATTCCCACTCGACAACACCGCCACCACTTTGCTTCAGAATCCGGGTCACTTCACTGAACAACCACGCGAGGCCTCGAGAGTGATAAAACCTTCCGACATGCTATTGCATCCTCTGATAAAACTAACACTTTCACCTACTACAATACACAAGTGTCACTAGCACTAACACTGGTGAAAGTGTGATGTTTCAAGCCCAGTGTTTGGCCAAACAATTGTAAATAATGAGGCATCTGTGTTTTGAAACTATTTATCAATCAAATCTGACATTATTTACTCACTCTCATGTTGTTCCAAACCCTCGTGATGTTCATTTTGAACACAAAATGAGAAAAGAATTTCTAATATATATACAATGTAAGTGAAATGACGCTGCTGCGCTCCAAAAATGACTTAATAAAGAAGAATAATAATTGAAAAATTAAAACAATTAAATAAAAATACATTTTGGAGCTTGACAGGGCCCTTTCTCATTTCCTTTCTAATCAAGCATTTGGAAAGGATCATGTCAGAAATTCTACTGAACTTTTCTCCAGAAAAAAAGAAATTAGTATAGTTTTGAAATGACATGAGGGTGAATTTCATATTTAGCAGAAGTACTTTGTCCACAACATCTTCCAAAACGTGCTTTAGTGTTCATGTGAGACTGCCATATTGATGCATACTATATAGTACATATATATTCGTCAGGTACATTAGATTTCCTTAGAAACTGCCACAACAATGTATGTTGGTAACCACCACGCACTTGCAATGTATTTGCATATTTTGTCTGTTTGGGTGTGTGTCTGGTAAACATTCTGAAAGTAATCTGCTTTGACAGCTATGTTGGACGGTATTATCCGCACACACACACTTTTTTTATGGGGACTTTCCATTGATAATGATTTGTATACTGTAAAAACTGTATATTATATCCCCTTACACTAACTCTAACCCTAACTCTACCCATCACAGAAAATGTTCTGCATTTTTACATTTTCAAAAAACCACTTAGTATGATTTATAAGGATCTATTTTCCTCATGTGGAACAAAAAAACGTCCCCACAAGGACAAGGATTTTGGATATTGCCATCTTTGTGGGGACATTTTGTCCACAAACACACACACACACACACACACACACACACACACACACACACACACACACACACACACACACACACACACACACACGGCATAATACATTTTTGCGAAGGTGGAGGAATGAAGAGATCAAACCTGAAACAGTTGCATGTCCACGAGCTGGCCAGCTTTGTGTCCACTGATGTTTAGTCAGATGTATACTTCCCTCTTGTGGTGGATTACTGATACTACAATCTCAACTTGCAAAACTTTGAGTAGAATGTCTGTAGCTTTGAGATTTCATTCATTTTCAGCATTTTTTCTTAAAGATTGTGTAGAAGAACACCAGGGTACCATTGTAAGCTAGTGTTATAAGGTTTAAAGAGATTTATGTGCTCTGATTCGCGTCTTGACCGTTATAAACTCACTGTACTTTCGTGGCTTCAGTCTTCATTGATTGTTGTGTTTTTGAACTCTATACTCTTCTCCTCACGAAACGCGGGAACATCTAGACGCCCAAAGTTTTTTTTTTTTACTGTGTTTGAAGATTTATGACGTAAATAAAAACTATTTTTAACTTTCTCCTTTGTGCCTTTATGCAATTCATTTCATTTAAAGCAGAAGTTTAACGAGCTGCCGTTGGGACTGGGAGGCGCTGTGGTGATGACGACACAACACTTCTCAATGCCTCTGACCAATGGAAGAAGAGATCAGTTATACACAACAAGTCATACAATTTTCTTAACTAGTTAAAATGTTAATTCTTGATATCAGGAATTCGATTTCTACTACTAACAATGGCAATTTTTATATCAGGAATTAAAATTACATTTTTTTTTTTTTACATTAACAATGACGTCATCACTCACAGAAATACGAATTCTTGATTCTGTAAGAATTAAATCAACTAAAAACTATAATTCTTGATATCTGTAATTGTATTTTTACTAGTTTTTATTTTTATTTTTTAAAGCTGCCATCCAAATTCAGTTATTGATACCAATAATTGATAGTTGAAATTCCAATTTCACAAATCAGAAATACAATTAGGCCTATTACTAGTAAATATCATCATTTTTTTATATCAGTAATTACGTGGTTACATTAGCAAATGTCTGTTCTTGATATCAACAATTGAATTGCTAGGCTAATAGTAAAAATTTACATTTTTTAATGAATAAAAGTCAAAACGACTTGCCATAACACACCATAGAAACGACAAAGTCGTAGAAATATAAGATTCTGTTCATTTGTTTGAATACTGCTGTTAAAGAAGCGACAGGTGGAACAAAACAGAGCTGTTGGACATAAACAAAGAGCACGTGACTAGACTAAACCACACAGGATAGGCTACTTCTGGTGTACTGTAAAGTTGTCGTCTTTAACCATTACGGCATTGCCTAAGCCAACTCTTTGATCGTGTTGGAATCCCTGATGTTCTGCTACAGATAACATTCAGTGTCGTTCACGTGCTTTTTCTTCTTCAGGTCCCGGAAAAACAAATGACGAAACTTAAAGAAAAAGTTTAAGATTTACATGAACACGAAGAACATTAAGAAACGTAAGGCGAACTACACGTAACAGCGTCATCAAAATAGGTCATCAAAAACAATAATAATTCTGCTACAATAATTTCCTCTTCCCGTGATCTGAAATAAACTGTCAAGAGCTCAGAGTTTGTGGACACTCTTCCGTTCGTTCAGGGTTCGTTAAAGTGTAGCCTAACCTTAAGAATAAGTTTTTTGTTCTTCACTTTTCCTTTGTTACTTGGCATGGTAATATCTGTCCTGTCCACTTAAGACAAAATTGAACGCTGGAAAATAAAATAAAAACTGTAGATATGCATGAGCTCTGCATGCACTTGTGTCGGTAAGTACTTTTGACAAAGATGGATTCCCACTGCAGGTCGGTTGATTTTATTTTTCAGTGACTGTGGAAGCATGTGAGGACAACGATAATCAAACAGCGGATCTTTAAGTAACCTAACAAAAAGGAAAACAAAATACATGATCTTTGCTACCTCCCTATCTAAACCCAAGATGAAAAAGAAGGAAGTCACAGAAATCATACAGCACCATGGACAGTGCCCACAACTCCATGATCCGTCAGCCATTTCCCTTTCTGTCACATGCCTGAAGTGTATTTATACGGAGTTAGAGCTAAAGATGTCTTAAAATGGCTTCTACTCTGTTTGAATTATAATCTTTACATTCAGCATCAAAACACTGAATGGGTGATATCATGAAAAATCACACTTTCCTTGATCTTTTTTCATTAAAGTTTTGGTGCATGTAATGAAGAAGTATATATGCTTTTTTAAAAACACCAGTAAAACATACTATTACTCCAGTTTCTAAGGATTTTACTTACATAACCAACAGTGTGGCAATTTAATTTAATTTACAGCTATCAACATATATTTTGCAATCACAATCTACAATAACTTAGACACATGCAATTGAGACAATAACTGCACATACAAGACTTTATTAGGCATTTCATAGTACAGTACATCATGTAATTTCTATAATCTTTATTATAAAAAATACATTTTACACATCTCTATGATTATTATAGTAATATGTTGTTGAATTTAAGTTCCATTTGAAACATTTCCCCCCACATCATCTTAAACTTCACAGAATAAACTTAAATCTCAGGCCCTGGGACTGTTAATATAGTACAGATCTTGTTTATCTGGTAATCTGCATATCTGAAGTAAAAAAAAAAGGGGAAGCTGTGTTATGAAAAAAAAAAATACCTTGAAGAAAACTTCATGAGTTCCATTAAATTAAAACACAAAACATAAAAAACTGAAAAGAAAAACTCGAAACAAATTTACTCCCAATTTAAAATGTAGACCTATAATAAAATAGTAAAATAATCTTTCACGGAAGACTCTTTTAAATCAACAGACTTGTCTGGACTTGGGAGCGGATGTTTTATTACATTAAAGTTCCCCAGTAGTCAATAATTTTATCCCTAAAAATTCATATTTGATCACCAAAATTACATTTTTAAGTGTTTTTTCCTTGAAAAAAAAAAATATTCAGGCTTTAAAATAGCTTAAATTTACTCTTTATTTGACTATTTACTCTAGTCTACACCCTTGCCTCATTTAGTATGCTGTTCTATGAATATGCTATTAGCCCCGCCTCCACTCACTCACAGCAGCTCAGAGATCCACTCAAAGACGATCACACCTGATTGGTTACAAGGTAGATTGTGTTTTTCACTGCAGTTTTAAGAATAAAATACTCAGCAATGGTGTTGACTTATGAATTTACACATGGTTTGTCTTAAAGCATTTAAAAAACACCACAGACATAAACAATATTAAAACCTTGATTTTCATCTAAGGGAGACTTTATGTCTAATATTTATTAATTAATGTCTGACATTAGTACACAAATGTCTGTATTTAGTATACAAATACACCCTATTCATTATAGGCTATAAATATGATAGAATACGACTGCTGAGATCCATCAAAATGACTGACTGACGCGATGCATAGCCTATAACAAAATCTATGAAAGCAATCCATGAACATATTTTATATTTTTTTGTATCGTAGCCTACCTTATACATTGCCTTAGTTCCTGGCGTCATTCAGAATCAATAATCATTTGTCAGGCGATGTTTCACGTTAGAGTTGTTTCGTAGGCCGCGTAGCGCACACCTGTCAGTGATAAAGACACACAGCGTCGAGCAGTTTGACGGATATGCCTGTCTGAAAATAATCCTGCACTCGAATGTTAGGTTGTGTTCGCCCTAAGATTCAGGTAGTTTAATGCATTGTAATTTTTTTTCACTTATTTCTGTTTCATCGAATCATCCCACCCGCAGCGGTTTGGCGCACTCTCCTCAGATTTTGCACGATTTCGCCCGGTAAGCGTTTTTGTGATTTTATTTCAGTCAGTTTTTGTATCTAAGCATGCTTAAGTACACACTGCTACCGATGATGAGTGTTGCAACACCGTCAGTTTTAAAAAACAGTAACAGGATGAAATCACTAGTCTGGACCACCAACGTTCTGGGGGGATGATGACATATAAAAGGCCTTTAAATTAACATAATTCACGACAGCCACGCAATCTTTTCATTTACATGCTAAAACACTAGAAATATCATGGCTGAGCGGACTAGGAGGATTGCAAGGCTTAGGCTACCAATGAAAGCTTGTATTCTCACAAAATAATGAGACAATGCAAAATGTGACTACAGAATCGCCACAGCCGTTTTATTTGCGCTTTTGAACTTAAATGTTTTTTTATATGTTTAACGTTTTGAACTAAAATGTTTTAAAAGAAATGGTGATGGAAACGGAATAATAATGATTTTAAACCAGTAGCCTACGAGTGAATAGCACAATAAATATAAACAAAATTATTCAGAATCCTTTTGTTTTCAAATTTGTTACAAACCTGTATTGGGTTAGATTATAGCTCACCAATCTTTAGTTTGTAGGCCTACCTTACATTAATTCAAATTGTAGATTTCTAAACTACATTAACTTGTAGCAGATACATATGCTAATGAGACTGTGACACAGAACAAAACATGGTGTAGACAAAAATAAATAAATAAACAATCTTGTGTAGATCTGTATGCCTTTCAATACCCATATCTCTTAGTTTCTAACAGCTGTGACCTTACATACTCACCCTGTGACTTCACACCTCTGTGCATTTAGATAGATGTTTGCTTCTGTGCATGGGAGTTATTTTTAGTTTTAGCATACATTTATGTTTCAAGACATCTAAATATGCTTGTGATCACATTTTAAACATATATCCTGTGTTTGCACCATTTTGCAGACAACATTATCCGTTTGTTTGTATGTTCAGAACATGTGCAAAGTACTTGCATCACAGAATGATGCACTGATCCCCATTGAGTTGTTTATAATCATTTCTTGTTTTATTGGGTGAATATTGTTCTTGTATGCTGATTCGTGCATTATTAATGAGACAATTGAAGAGCAAATTTTAGAGCATGATTGTTGTCTTTAAAGGAACAGCAGCTTGGAAATGTGTGTGCCCTCACAAAGCCTGTGTAATGATGATATTGAGGCATTTCATATAGATACAAAACAGTGATTCAACACTGGTTGGTCTCAAATCAGAACTTATACATGTTGCTTGGTATACCTTAAAAATATATTTTAAACTCCAAAGCTAAGGCTGCTAAGCTCTTTTATTAATGCTAGAACCAGGTGTCCTATTTGGAGACACACTGACACCACTGGAAGGGTGTGCTTTTTTAACTCTGTGCCAGCGTATGCAATAGATGGCTCATATTTCAGTACCCTATTTAACTAAATTTGGTATATTCTAACTCTAAATTTATTACTTAAAGCTTAATTTTAATAAAAAGCCCCCCCATGAATAGCTTCCACCCAGTGTCACCAATGGCAGAGCTTGGCAGCTGGCCTGTTTGGAGACTCTGTGTGCCCTCAGCTGCCTCCAGAAGTGACAGTCGGTTCTCTGTATAGACTATCTGACTGTTGGAAGGCTGGAATATTTGAATGTCACTGGGGGAGGTCATCTGTGGCTTGAGGAGGGGGCTGGTCAATAGGGGTTAATACATGCCTCTGCAATGGAGCAAGTGGAGACTTGCATTAATATTGGTGGCCAAAGGGCCCTTTTTGAGGCACCAGGGCCATCTGTACACCAGTTTAAATGGTATAGTCCAATTTGAACACCCCTCCATATTGAGCTAAAATGGAAGTGCCTCTTTTGCAGTGTTTGCTGGGAAGAAGAAGTACAGTCGGGATTGGGACTTTGAAGAAAGCAATCTGAAAAGGTAAGAGGAGCTGTGTTCTCCAATGGCCCAGGCCACTAATGGATGGATGGGTTCATTGGGATGTACATTGGCCCTAATGCATGCCTGTATATGGATTTTAACAAGTCTTGCATGGTGTCTGTATAGGGTGAGAATAGATATCATGGCTAGCATGAACAAGGAAATATGGAGGGAGCTGCTAGGGGGAGCTATAACAGGGCAGACAACAGCTGGCTGAAACTGATCTACTCCAAATGGGCTGTAGACTTTTTCAAATACTCACATTGGTTGGGAAAACACAGGAAGATGTTGATTTGTTGTGCTTTGGCTTGTTAATGATGGTCTGCAATTGTTCTGTCTTGATCCCTTGGCTGCTTGTCCAAGGGAAGTGTCCAATTTGACATACAGTCAATGCTTTACAAAAGAAAGAGAGGAAACATGTTAAGGATGGTCCCTGAAGACTAAAACGCACTTAAATGTACTAAAAGGATGTAAATCCTGTATATTATTATGTATTTATGTGATTTTACCAGGTAATTTTGCCATATTAGCTTCTCTGAGTGAACTGATAGAGAGCTTTAAAGATGGCCGCTCCTTGGAGTGGTGAATGCTGTTGGGACGGCGTACTTCCTGACTTACTCGACACTCTGGAATTTTTTATCTCTGTGCTCAAGCATATAAAACTGTTTTCAAGTTAAACTGCAAGAAAAAAAAAATCATCTTTTACAATTAAGTAATAATCTGAGTTATGGTTGCTAGTATTGCTGACTTGAAGAAACCTTTAGGAGATCATGTTCCAGTCTTAACTAAGTGAGTGTGGAGTGTAAACACTCTAACATGAACTGCTTTTCTAGTTAGGACTGGAGTATGGGAATAGTTAAGCACACAGTATGGACTAGTCTCAGATTAGTCTTGCCAGAGAGTCATCAGGGCCCTTGTCTAAGTTCTGTAATGGGCTAATTAAGGCAGCCCAGCTTTTTATTATTTATCTATCAATATAAAACTTACAACATTTTGCTATTGGGCTGGTGTTGGTGCAAATTACCCTATTAACCCTTTCAGTGTTGATCATATTAATCAATAATAAATATATGTGTCTTTCCTGTTGGAATGGAGGGAAGTTGTGTTAAATTAAAATAAGTGAATTATATATATTATAAAGCAAAATATTGTACGTTTATATATGAACCTAATCATATTTGTTTACATAGAGGAAGGCATAGAGGAACTGAAAAGGTTAAATATTTTTAATATATAACATATTAATACATTTTCATTCATCTTTTGATTTTATTTGTGTCTTTCCTGGTGGAAATGGAGGGAAGTTGTTTTATATTTGAAATAAGTGAGTTATTCAGTTAATATAAATAAACCTAATCATTTTTTTTTTTACACAAGATATGGCATAAAGATGAACTGAAAGGGTTAAATATGCAAAAGGGATGATCATATTAATCAATGATTAATCAATAGAGGGAAGTTGTGTTATATTTAAATGAGTGAGTTATTTAGTTCATAAAAATGAACCTAATCATATTTGTTTGAACAAGATAAGGCATAAAGATAAACTGAAAGGGTTAAATACTCAAAAGTGATGATCATATTAATCAATGATAATTAATCTTTTGATCATTTGTGTCTTTCCTGTTGGAAATGGAGGGAAGTTATATTTAAATAAGTGAGTTAGTTAATATAAATGAACCTAATTATATTTGTTTACACAAGATAAAGCATAAAGGTGAACCGAAAGGGTTAAATACGGAAAAAATAGAAAGGATGGAGGATGTAGGTGCAACTTTGTACTTCATATCCTAAAACCATCCAGCATTTAAAGGGTTAAAATTTAGTCCTCCTGGGGGCATCACAGTCAATTTCACTTTGTCATTGTATGGCGTTTTTTTTTATAGCAGAAATCTGAAAATGTAAATTACTGCCCCCTCTGGAAGGATCAGGAACAAGGGTCTGTGTCTCAAATGGGAAAATATGAACAGTAAATATGCTTTCATTTAGAGTTCCATGCATCCCCTTTTTTGCTTAATAAATAGGTCCCCTAAGCTCTCAGTACAATACCATTACAGTCATCAGACACTAAATGAGTTTTAACCCCTAAAGACAGCTGCACATCATCTGCTATTACATCACAGGGTATAAGTCTGCTGTGAAGTTTCATAAGCTCTCTTCGCTCATAGACTACTGAACTACTACTATATTCTGTCCCATACACTAAATCCAGCAAGTGTAAATGTTAAAGTTCCCCGTTTGAGGATAGTTGTTTAACCTGAATTTGACAGCAGCATGCAGTGTCCTTATTGCCCTCCTAAAAGTGCTTTTTAACAAAAATTAACTTTTCTATTTTATAGCTCGCTATACTACAGCCATACTACTTTACAATTATGCCACAATATTCTTTTGAAAAGTTATATGATTTAATTTAATTAGTAAATTGTGGATATGTCACTGTAAAATTGCTTAAAGGGTTTAGTTCACCCAAATTTTCATCATTTACTCACCCTCAAGATGTTCCAAACCTGTATGAGTTTCTTTCTTCTGTTGAACACAAAAGATGATATTTTGGTATTACAGAGACAGAAATGGAGCTTTCATATTACTCTGTTAGCCTTTAAAAGTGATTTTTGAGTTTTAACAAAAATGAACTTTTATGTTTTTAGGGCCATATTGTTTAGCATTCATGCCATATAAAATTCCCGTGAAGTTATTTTGTTCAATGAGTCATAATGTACTGATAGATGTGTCACTTGTTTAATTGCATTAATAACAGGGCTCAGCAATAGTGAACCTAACAAAAATGTGTTCTAAGAATGTTTTACAAATGTCTTTCTTAGTTATAGGAACTCTAAGGAAGCATTCCATTTGAACATTATGCAAACATGACTGGAATGATACTTTTGAATGTTCTCAGAAGTAGTAACATTTAAAAAAGGATGAACATCCATCTAAAATGTTTCAGGAAAAAAAGATCCATGAATGATGTATAAATAATGTTTGTGTGCTAATTTTATATATTAACATTATTAAAGACCAGATGACGTTGAACGAACGTTCTATTAACGTTACTGGAAGAACGTTCATTCATAACTGAGCGAAACTTAGCTTAAGTTCTGAGAATGTTTCTTGTTAGCTGGAAAAGTGTCAAATGGAATATATATTTACAAAAAAAGACCAGGTTTTTAGTTTGCAACAGTTGCTGTAAATTGCCACACACCTTTGCTGGAAAATAATAGCATAGGGGAGAGCGGGGCACAAAGTAACGCTTTTTGACTTTCTCAGTTTGTGTAAATCTACTTATGGTTCAGAGTATTTATTTTTTCCCACATTAATTTCCCACATGTCTAGTACAATTATGTGTTTTTGTTTTATCAATACAGTATATACTTTTTTCTTGATATACCCCGAAAGAATGGAAGTGAAATGTGACAACATGCCCCATAGGCGGGGTACATTGTAACATGTGTGGGGCACATTGTAACATAACATATGACAGCTTAAAATGTTATCTGATCTAATAAAAATATATATACAAAACAAACTAAAATATTTTCTAAATAAAATACAATTAAAAACTTTTTCATATAAAATAATGCCAATTTTTAATAATTAAATATAAACTCATTTTTGAGTTTTGACTACGAACACATGCAAACACAGCCATACAACATAGTTCAAAACAAATAAATAATTAGTAATTTCTGAACATTGACTCTGTCTTTATTCACCTTTTTCTCACGTTTTCTTAATAGAATTAATAAAAGTATAGAATATAATAGCATATTTCTAATAGGGGCACATTGTAACGCAGTGTGACAACATGCCCCAACTGCACAACTGGGGTTTAAACCCTGCTAGTGTCTTCTGCTAGTTAGCGAAGCATTAAATAACTATCTCAACTGTTAAATAACATCTTGGAGATTAAAATAATATCAGATTTGTCTTATTTTAAATAAACACAAAAAATAGAGATGAAAAATTTACTTAAGAAATTTACTTTTGCTATGGTTTAATAAATGTCTATGGATATCTTCCCAAAAAATTCTAATTTTGGTGGAATTTTTTTTTCTTTATAGTGTTGATATGGCAACTAGTAAATACACAAAGTTTCGTCATCCAAGCATGTGCGGAAGTATTTAAAACAAGTGTGTTACAACTAGCCCCGCGTTAGGTTGTGCCCCGCTCTCCCCTACTTACTGTGTGAAATATCTGATAACATTCTAACTAATGATATCAAGATTATCACTAGTCATTATTGCAATTTCAACAGATAACTGACCCGAAACTCTCTGAATATACTTTGCTAAAAGTTCTATGCTTTTTTGTCCCCCCCTTCTGTTCTGTCACAGGTACTTGGAAGAAAAGAAAAGAAAAAACAAGATCTCCATTTGGGACATCCAGTCTTTCTCACTGCAACGTAAGAGTTCATTTTCCTGTCTTAAATGGTTAGAGGTGACACTCATTCACAAAGTTAAACAAAGTGAAAATGTGACCTTTTCCTCCCAGCATGCAATGCATATTATTGTCCTAGCTATTCAGTGTAATCTGCCGGCACTCTGTTTACAAAATGAACCCACACAAAGCCCAGTTCACACCACGCATCTGTCAATGAACTTGACTCTCTTACAGCTGTTCAAATGGCAGCTGACACGCACAGTTGCCCGACCGCCTCTCCTTTCTGCGTATATTCATCCTTTGTTTATGCTTTAGTGTTTTTTTTTTTTTTTTTCACTTAACCGGATAAGCCACAACAGGACGTACCTGCTTCCTGAATTTTTACACACGGCCTCATTCATGAAACACGTTCAGAATGAAGAAAACATTCTTATGTAATTGTTGCATTTAAATAAATGTAAGATATGTTTAGTGATCTACTGTACGGCCTACTGTACAGTTTTTCCACATACTTTCTGACTCATGCATTAGTATTAGACTAGTCAACGTCAGAATTTCCTCTTTTATATAGGCAATCTAAATGTTCTCTAATTTACTCATCTGCTCCAACTAGTTATTCATTCGTGTCTGTAAGTGACTAGATTCAGTACTGAACTTGGCAAGAGCGCATTGCAGCCATTTTCCATGCAGGGTGTGTGCGTGTTCTTCAGAAAGGGGATTGCGGAAAAAGCTGCATGCTTTTTTTTTTTCTTTTTTTTTTTCTAAACCAATCAGCATTGCTGTGGTATGAGTCACTCCCACACCCTGCCCTTTTTTGACAAAGAGGGAGGTGCTGTTTCTCAGACCGGACAGTGAAATGGTGGCTGCTTGTACAAAAACAGCAGCAGCACCATTAGGAACTGACGGCTACAGACGCATTTAAAGGTAAGATTCATAGCTTAGAACATTCTCCTGCTTAAACGTGTGTCCTGAGACATGACTGTGGAATAATATTGCTTCATCTAACCGAATATGTTTTGCTGTTCATCTAACCTCCCTCTTAAGCTAATTGTGTTAGCCTGTTTAGAAGCCATACTGCCATTCATTCAGTCTAGAAAGCTATTTTAGTGACTCACAAAGATAAAGTGCATGTTATACAAAAAACTTTTTGTTTATAATAAGGAAAACATGAGGAAAGCCATAAGCATGACATCATTCATAATGCCATGTGGTTTGATGGGAATGTCAAACCTAATGTGCTTATCAACTGTATTGTTTTAGTTTTTAATTACTAGTTTGTTTCTGTGCAAACCGGTTTTTGATTACTACTGTATTTTGAATAATCCCTTACTTTGTGAATAAGAGTCGACACTTAATGTGAACTTCCTTTCTGAAAGCACAAAAAGCTGTAAATAAAAATGTCATGTTATATACACTTTTTAATTTTTTTTAAGTTTAGATATTTTCCCTGGCGCGAAAGTTAAATTTTAGTTACTTATTAGGAAACAGGTACAATTGATTATTACCATTCTGAACATGGCAGATTCAGAACTGGACAGCAACCTTTTACGGTCATGGAAAGAGAAAATTATTCCAAAACCTACGGCCTACATGAACAGCTGCCTTTTAATGTAGAATCTAATGGTCATTGAGCCTTAAAAGAGATCAATTTGGGACACTCTACATAGGCAGCAACTCAAATAAAACCACAAAAGACAACTCAAAGTTGATTCCAATAGAGATTAATGTTAGTATGTTGCTATTCTAACAGCTTGATACTCTAATATGCATACAAATACAAAAAAAATTAATTGCCCATTTTGAAATTTTGCATTGAACTATTTGATAGTTTTCAGTATTGAATGAAATGAAAGTTTACATTTAAAATATAGATTTATACTCAATTTAAAATTGTAATATTTAAAATAAAAAATGTCCAAGAAAGCATGCCAGATGTTGCATGTTCAGGATCAGGAAGTGTTGAAATGGAATTATGGTCTGTTCTGTTTTTATTAAGAATATGTTTTCCTTTCATTTCAGAATCAGACAACACTGAAAGACTAGAAGAGCCAAAGTCCAAAATTCAGACCCATCTATGGCAGAAAAACAGGAGATCAAAGCGACTGCGGTCAAAGTGCTGTGCTATGTGGAGAAAATCTCCTCCTTCGCCTCCTCCATAGATCCTCTCTTCGGGATTGTGACTTCAGTGGTCGGAGTCGTCAAGAGAGGCCTCACGGATGAGGAAGACCATGAGATGGGCAAGGACTTCAGGGAGATCCACGAAAAGCTGGAAACCATCTCGGAGAAGAACAAGAAGGTGCTCCGACAGATCCGCATCGATGAGATCAACGAGAATTTCGGTAAACACGAGGAAGTCATCAAGCATCAGTACAGTGCTTTCAACACCATGTTGGAAAGAGTAAAACTGGACCCTGAGAACTCAGATCATCACATGCAGGAGTTTGTGAAGATCTACGAGAAGGACGGGAGCGACATGAGCTTAGATGTGTTTTATCGTGGTGTGAAGGGATCCACTCTGTTTGGGAGATCCATCCTACAAGTGTACCTGGAGAACTGTCAAAGGAACAAAAAGGTGATGGAAGCCCGCTGCTCTCACCTGGCCCACCTGTTTTACATCGGTCTTATGGGGCTGATGGCCTACTACGCCGTCAGTGAGGATGACGAGGATGAAGTGAAAGACAAATGGGGCCCGAGGGTCATTGAGATTCAAGCCAAGATGCAAGAAGTTCTGGACCAATGCACTGAGGACAACTGAAGTCACACTGAACAACTGCTGAGACAAATCCGTTTCATGATATGCTTAAAGTTTTAATGTCACAAGCAATCTTGAATAAGAAAGTTTCAATAAATCATGTGGGGTGTAAAATAGGTCATTCTTTCTCTGCTTGCCAATGGACTTTTTGATGCAATCTCTTCTTGAAGGGTTAGTTCACCCAAAAAATGAAAATGATCACATTATCTACTCACCCTCAAGCCATCCTAAGTGTATATGACTTTCATCTTTCAGCCAAACACAATCAGAGTTATATTACAAAATATCCTGGCTCTTCCAAGCTTTATAATGGGAAGGAATAGAGCCTGAGTTTTTGATTGTTGATTACTCATAAAAGTAATCCATACCACCTACAGTAGGATGGCTTGAGGGTGAGTAAATTATGGGATCATTTTCAAAAACTATCCCTTTAATACTGTATATCAACAGCTACAAATGTTTTTAAAGAATATTCAGCATGTTTTGGTCATTATTGTGACTGAATATATTGTAAAAAATATATATTTCTAATGATGTGAGTCTTTGATGTGAGTTACACATTCCGAGTTATTATATAATGATTTGCTTATGTTTGATTATTCTTTGCACAATAAATGGATATATTTAGTTTTTCTCTCATATGGCAGTTAGTCTTTGTCTTTGTCATGTTATATGACCATATGTGATTTCTGCCATGTCAATTCATGATGTGATCACTAAGGACAATGACTGCAGAATGCAGGTGAATATGGAAATTGTTTTGATTTGCATTAAATGCAAAGTTGTCAAAGTTTCAAAGGCAGATTGCTGTGGTTGCGGAATCTAAAAAAAAAAATGATGTACTCACTGTTGCAAATATACTCACAAGACTTAAAAGTATGCATGTTAACATGATTTAGTGTGAAAAATCTCTTATTCCCATGCAGTTTAGTGCTGTCAAGTCGATAAATCTTATCTAACATAAATATTTGTGTGTATTTGTATATATATATATATTATACATGCATATATTATTATAATCAAACTTTTGTTAGAATCGATTAATTGCGATTAATCAATCTGACAGCACTAATATATGTGTGTATATGTATTCACACACATGTATATTTACAAACTTTTAATCGTGCGATTAATCGTGATTAATTGATTTGACAGCACTTTGATTTCATTGATCGATTTGACAGTGTAACCCCTAAAAAAAACTACAAATTATGATTTCAACAGCTTTACAGCTCAAATAAAGTGCACATTGTAACATAATTAATGTAAGAGCTTTTAAAATAAGCTTTACATTTCTGCTTTTAAATCCTCAATTTACCTCCATTAAAAGTTCCTCACTGTTTTTTGCAAATTTTTTTTAAAGAAAATGAGGAACAGAATTATTCTTGCAGTAATCAACCTAAAGCTACAAATGCTGATTGAGCCATTGATTCCTTGTAGATAAGTATTTTGAATATAATTTATGTTTAACTCTGAGATTGTGATCTGTTTCCTTCTTCAGGTCAACTCTAAGATAAGAGCTTAATACAGTCCTCCTCCAGACAACAATGGCTGAGATCTTCGAGGACCCAGAGAAGCTGAAGAGGGGCCTTGTGAAGGTTCTAGAATGTGTGGCCACCATCTCGTCAGCAGCGGCGGTGGTCAATCCCATCTTCGGTGTGGCCGGCTCTCTCATCCGGGTGGTGCTGCACCATGTGGACGACGAAGACATTCAGAAACTCAGACGGGAGTTCGGCAGCGTGAATCGAGCCCTGGATGATATTTCGCAGCAGAACCGTCAAGCCCTGCTGCAGATCAGGAAGGAGACGTTGGACAAACAGTACCACGAGGTGGAGGAAAACATTCGCAATCAGTTCCGCAAGTTCATGGAGATCGTGGAGGCCAAGCCGGAGAACATGCAACGCAAGAGGGAAGATTTCGTCGAGAGCTTCATCAACGACAAAGACGACCAGAACATGTACACGCTTTATGAAGGCGTGATGGGGAAGCGCAAACTCTTCAGCCAGCCCATTCTGGAGGTGTACATGAAGCATTCGCTGGGTGACCAGCGCGTCATGGAAAGCCTCTGCACGCGACTCGCATACCTGTTCTGCATCGGATTCATCGCTCTGATGGGCTACTACGGCATCATAGGGGACGACTTGGAATCTCGGAACGAGGAGTGGGAAGAGAATATGAAGAACGTGCAGGTGAAAATGCAGGAGGTGCTGAGGAGATGCAAGTGATCGCGATGCCTTTCTGCACAACCAACGCTCTTTATTGCACTCGTGCTTTTGCCTTTTCCTGTAATGGACTTCATCGACCTGCAGCATCTAATGCATCATTATCCTCCCGGTGAACAGGTTATGCTGACGGTCACACAGTGATGCCATCTCATTTCCTGTAATCTGCTTCTTGTTTTCGTTTTTTAATCACATGATCACATTTCTTCATGCCTTGCCTCAGTTTAACACTACATGACAAACACAATTCACACTAATCTACAGAATGCCGACTGTGCTTATAAAAATATTATTAAAGTTCAAAAGCAGTGTCACCTTGAAAATTGTTTTTTAAAAAGCTTCAACACTACATAAATATAAATAAATATAAAGTATGTACACTGAAACTATCTCTCTGTCAGTCTATCTATCGTCTATCCGTCTTTCTATCTGAAACTCTATCTATCTCTCTGTCAGTCTCTCTATCGTCTATCTGTCTTTCTATCTATTTATCTGTCTATCTATATCTATACAAACGTTGCAAAATAAAGAGTATACAATTTTCTGTCTGTGCATACTAAGATCAAAATTTCTGTCTGTGAAATTTTCATGTTTATGCATTTTTTGGCATACCTAAATCTATTTAGTAGTAGATTCGAGTATGCATTTAATTGTATCATGTGTGTCATTTTTAGTGCCATTAGAACAGATTATCAGAGCATATATTTTAATATAAGAAGTGACATCTAAACTGAAGATCTCTTTTTGCATTCCTTTGACCCTTTTATTTGGGATAAATAAAGCACCTGATGTGCTTCCTATACTGCAACCTAATGTACAGTCCTGCACGTTTAGTCTGACACGACTGAAGTTCATCTATAATCACGTATCTTTTAAATGTATCCGTAAAGCACTGGCATATAAATGCCACTATAATTCTGTTTCATGTTCTTTTTGAATGTCTCAAGGATTGGAACGTTACCTTCCCAATCATTATTAAAATAAATTTTCTTTGGAATGCTGTTGCACTTGTAACGCTGTACAATATTGTTACATTTTTCAATAAAGATACAAGGAAATATTCCAAGTTGTTTTGACTCAAATTCATTACATACAGTATATATATATTAGTGCTGGGCAAAGATTAATCGCATCCAAAATAAAAGTTTGTGTTTGCATAATATATGTGTGTGTACTGTGTATAATTATTTTGTATATATAAATACACACATATGCATGTATATATATAAGATTTTTTTTAATTTATATATAAATTATTTATATTTATATATAATATAAATTATGTATAAATGTATATACAGTCTATACATGCAAATATTTCTTAAATAAATACATGCATATGTGTGTATTTATATATACAATATAATTATACACAGTACACACACATATATTATGCAAACACAAACTTTTATTTTGGATGCGATTAATCGCGATTAATCTTTGCCCAGCACTAATATATATATTAGTGTGAATATTCCTGTGTATATTCCTGTGAATTAATTAGTTAATCTATATACATTCAATTTAAAGATATATCCATGAGAAATACACATAAAATCTTTATATACGTATATTGAACTAAAGGAGATTACAGTAGATGAGGGGACTTCTATAGGGGACTGTTTTTCTTGTTATGTGGTTTTCTAATTTATTTATCCTGCATTTCATTATAAAGCAATGCTGAAATAGTCCAATTTATAAACAATGTAAATTCCCGGAAGTTGGGAACTCATGTTGAACACCAAGTGTATGCTATGAACTTCTGCCACTAGATGGCAGTAAAAGAGCACAATCTGAGCTTTAGGCCCAAAATATGAATAGCCTACTAGCATACTGTGTGTTTAGAATCTACACATTTTTAATGTATATAAAACAGCATGCGATATGCAGTTATAAACATTTCAAATTGTAGCACGTTTGAACACTTACATGTTCTCACTACGTTGTTATAAATAAATCAGCTTGATTTGCATTTTTAAGTGTATTTCATTCATGTTGGGTATAAATTGTAAATATATAAATAAACAAATAAATAAATGTACTGTACGTTTTCGTATCCATACGTCAAATGCAGCAGACATTAAATATTTTTCCATTTCAGACTTTTAAAAACCCTCCTAAACTTGGGCTCTGGTAAAACATCTATACTAAAATTAAAAATTTAGCTATATTGAAGGGATTTATTTTTATTTGTATTTATTTTTAATCAGAAGAATATTACAAAAATTTAATGATCATAACAAAAATACTTTTTGCCCACACAATGTTGTAGTTAATAATAACATGTCCCAGCAGCAGCTGGACTTTGCCAACTAACTTGCCAAATCTTGATCCCTTGTTCTACTCAGTGAATGGTGGTATCATGTTAGAATAAACTAATCTAGTAGCTACAGGTAATAATGGTTATGAAACAAAGTAGGGATGTGAAACGATTAATTGTGATTAATCCTATAAATAGCGATTAAAACAAATACAAGTTTTACCCCATGTTACGTCACAGAAGACGGATCTTTAGTCATTCACGTCATCATCAAGTCGGACAGGCAATCATATGGACTCGTGATTCTAAAGAAAGAAAGAAAGAAAGATACACAAAACAATAAAAAATCGGTCAAAATGTAGAAGGAAGCAGCAACGATTTGGCATTTTACTTGGGGAAAAACTGCAATGAATGAATGAATCGAGTAACTAAGTCAGTCTTACATTACGCTTTCAGATCAAATAAATGTGTCAGTTTTGTTTTATTGTGTTGTTTACCCAGCAACTATTTTGTTTGGTGGACATAAATCACGTAAAAAATGTCGTAATAAATGTGAATGGTGTCGTTGAAAGCTTTGAAAAAAAGAGAGAAAAGGGGGAAAAAAGCTTAGACTTTAGATGTAAAACCTTATAGTAACTTCCCCATGTCACACACTCTGGTCTCCCTGTAATATAACCAGATTCACCATATTCATAACACCATAACACCTATAACACCTTCTCTGTTGGGTCTCATGGGAATATGTCATCATGTTCAGCATGCATTCATGTATGACGCATTCAGACACAATGTCACACGTATCTGACTTATTCCCAAACGTTTATTAGTGTATTGTTAGAAAATAAATGTGCATCCACCACTTGATTTACCTAAATATATAGACTATACAGATGCGTGTGATTTCCGTATTTTCGTTCGTTTTATCCACGTTTGATTCATAATATGGACCCTCCTTCATCAGCACACGCTCAGAGAAGAGAACATTTAAGCACAGAGTAGCTATTATCAAAATTTTCCCCTGGATTTTCCCATATAATATACGTTTATATTATAGCCTATAACATCATACAATATAAAGCTAGTTAAGCTCAAATATATCATTAGTGTGTGTGAAATACCTGCCATCCTTGTGTGGAAAATATCTGCGCATGTTTCTTGTTGTCCACTTGAGCTGCTCCATGATGCGCATTGCGCGCAATATTCCTCTTGATGAACAAACATTACGCGCTAGTTCTCTTTAGAAACAACACACAACTCTTCTATCTTTTGTCAAAATATGAATAAGACGCAAAGTACAGCCAACCACGTCAAAAATGAGACATTTACCCGACTGTTGCCAAGGGCTTTCCAAACCAAAATCATCCTGACGCATCCTCATCGCGCGCAATCGCCTCTCTCTCTTGCGCGCGCGCCCTCGCGCTGTTTCTCTGTTCATTTCACAGTCACTCAGATCATCACAAATATCCTCCTCAAGCCAATACCTGAGGGAAACCTGAATTTCGGACACGTAATTCGGACAGAAGCTCTTCAACCTGCCAGACGTGAGAAACCTGTTTGAAATGTTTTCTGCGCGTGTTAATGCTGCGATGCGCGTATAGGACACTTATGAGGCAGACTGCGCGTTAAAACGCTTTTTCGAGGTGTGTCCTTTACGGAACAGAAGATGGCACATTCAGTGGTGCCATATCTGCTACATGATTCTAATGCGCCTTATTTTGCTCTGAATATGATCATTTTGAGGTTTAAAATGTGTCTGGACTTGATTTAACAAGATTTGCTTATTAACATGCATGCAGATTTAAAATAGAAAAAAATGCTGATGGCACAATTGGCTATCCTTGTAAAATTAGTAACGTGATGAGGGTTTCATGCCTATACTTAATGCTTTTTGCAGTGATGGAAAACACTTGTAATCATTTCGATTTTAAAAGGATGATTTATGAGAACAAAAGTAGGTTACACTTTATTTTGAGTGTCCTTGTTACAGTGTGATTATGCATGTAAATAATATTAATTACATGTACTTACTATAGGGTTAAGGTTTGGTTTAGGGTTAGTTGCATGTAATTGCATAATTTACTGTTATTACTGTAGTAAGTATGTATCTGTAACAAGGACACTGTATAATTATATAAAATATTATTATGACATATCTGAACCAATGCACTTGGTTTTCACTTTCACTGGTTTCATGCACTTTTCTCTCTCCCATATTTGGCTGTACTGTCTGAGAAAAGTAGGATAGCTTTTCTAATACTCATTTACAATGTATTCTCCCAGACAAGAATGAGAGAGCCATTTTTTATTTTTCTTAAACAATAAGAATTAAAAAGTGTTCTGAGCTGAAAGAAATGAGATTTTAATAGTAAAATAAAGAAATCTGTCTTTGTTTTAATTGCTTTTGTTTGTTTTTAGAAATGTCCAGTCCACTAGAGAGGGTTGTGGCCCAGAAGAAGGAGGCCATTGAAGCAGTGATGGAGATGTTTGAGAGAGGAGCCGAGGTGCTGGCCAGCGCTGTTGGAGAGATGTGTCCTCTGTTTGAAGCTTCTGCACCAGTTTTGAGGCTGGTCTTAGACAATGTGGAAAGCAAGGAGATCACATATGTCAAAGATCAGTTTCTAGTTGTGAGGAGCAAATTGGATGTCCTCTCATCTCAAATAGAAGACATCAACTGCGAGATTAAAAAGGGACGCTTGGATTCTGAGTTCTTCGCTGTGGAGGAAAATCTATGCAACCAGTTCAGAAAATACATTGACATTCTGGAGGCCAAACCTGAGTATAAGGAGGTCAGAAAACGTGTGTTCTTGCAGCATTTTCCCAAAACAGGAGGAGAGAAGAACCTCTACATGCTTTATGATGCTGTGATGGGGAACAGCATTTTTGGGGAGCCAATCCTGGATGTTGTGGAACAATACGAGGCCAGAAACAGAAGGGTCCTGGAAGATTTCTGCGTCAGGCTGAAGGAGCTGCTCTGCCTGGGAATAATCGCTCTGCTGGGATATTGTTTCCTTACTCAGGGAGAAGAAGCAGAGCAGGAGAAGATTCAAGACTGGAGCGCAAAGATCCAAGAAATTGAGATGAAAATGAAGGAAGCGATTGAGAAATGTGTGCATTCGTTTCCAGAGCAAGCTGAACTGGACATCAAGAGGCTTGTGAAGGAGAGAGAGGATGGGAACCTCCAGGAAACGGCCAAGGAACTGCTGGACTTCCTGGTGAAGAAGTACGACTGGGTGAGCTGGTCCATCAGAGGCGTTAGTGACTTGGGCAAAATTAGGAACTTTCGAGCTGGACAAAACTTTCAGAGTGTGGCCGGACAGAGTTATTTTGAAGTATCTGAAGGAAATGACATAAACCTGGTGGTCTCGTTCTGCAGCGCCCCTCAGCCTGTGCCCAACGAGAGCATCAAACAGATGATGGAAGGTCCTGCGAGGAAGGGAGATGCCAAAGCTGTCGTGGAGCTTCTGGAGAAGCAGTTAGCTGGCTTTCTGGTTCATGCCGTCAGTCGTCACAAGGAGAGCTTCGCTGTGTCGAGTTTTCCTGAAGAATGTCACTACTGGGACAAACACAAGAACGTGAATGTCTGTGTGCATGCAGAGGAGGTTTAGAAAGGTTAGACAGGATCATTAGTCATTTACCCAGCTAACAGGGAACGTTCTCGGAACTTAAGCTAACGTTCTGGCAATGTTCTCTCAAAGCTATGAACAAATGTTCTTCCAGGAATGCTAATGGAACATTTGTTTAAAGTTAACGGGTCTTTCTGAAAAACGTTAGTTAAAAATGTCATCATTCATGGAATGTTTATTTCAGTTGGATGTTCGTCTTGTTTCAGTAACATTCCAATAAAGTTTGCAGAATAAAATGGAATGTTTCCTTAATGTTCGCATAACAAAAAAAAAAACAAAAAAAACAAACAAACAAAAAAAAACGTTTTTAAAACCATTCAGAAATGGGAATGTTAGCAACATTTTCTCAGAACACATTTTTGTTAGCTGGGTATACAGTATTTCACAGCATTTAAAATCACACTAAATATAAAAATCTACTACTTTATATATCTATAATATATCTATAAAAATATTTATTTGGCATTGTTCATTGTCAGCTCACTGTGTCTAACAAATATTGCATTTATTGTAATTCTTCGCTCCATTTTCATGGTTCTAAAATGAAACCAAAGTTATTTTCTATAGTTCAGCTAACCAGCCCATATGTGTATGCACTTTTATAAGCAATTATATCAAGTTTGCATTATTTTATGCTTTAAATATGTATGTATCTATGTCTGAAATCATGCATTTAAACAATATCATGATAAAAAAAACAACAATGTTGTGCACAGTTGTGTGAAAAGGTTGGGGAAATGCATGGCTTTTGGGCCAAGTATTTAAATGGTGCCAGGACTGGAGGTTTGGTCTTTGTGAGAATGACCTACTTAGAGCAAGCAGAATAAAAATGCCCCATCAACCATGAAAACAAGCAGTAAAGACAGTTGTCTTGTCTCAGCAAACTGAGCCAGCATTGCACAAATGAATACGTTTCCAAGAAATAATTTGGAATTAATCTCTAAAGTCCATAGCTATGATATACCACCCGCCACATTTAATTAAATGCCTGTGTTTGTACCCAAGTCAGCATTTTCTGGCCAGCGTCTGCAGAAACATGGCAAGTGACGTTTCACTTTGTTAATATAGAGCCGACGAGCTCAGAGTGCTGTGATCAGCTCTCCGGATGCACTGAGGTGCTGAGTGAAGGATCAATCCATCATTTAACACTCGGAGGGACAATCTATTCCCATTGTTCTTCTGTTCTATTCTGTGCGTTTCTATTGCGAGTTAATGCTAAGAAATATGATTGTAAATGCATTCTGTACTCAAAATCACAAGGAATCAAAATAATACATAAACAATGTTATTTGACCCTCTGGAACCAGATCTTTAAAAAACATTTATAACCATACAAGTTGTGACCTTACACCCGAACCACCATGGGTGATGACCTTTGACCCCTACACACATAATCCAATATGACTGTCCTCTTTATATGCCAATACGTTTTTTATTTATGACACCTTAAACCTCCTTTTATTGTAACCTTATTTTAAACTTATATATAATATTATTATTATTATTATACATTAATTTACAGTAATAACTCATGAATAAAAATGTTCCTTTTACCCAAGATTTTACCCGCATTTACATTAATGCATTTGCTGTTAACTTAACTGAAACTCCATAAGTGAAAATACACCATAATTCATTATTCATAAGCTCATAAAAATTCCATTTGTTGAAAGTTAATGGTTTAAAAAAAAGGGGCATTTTCTTGCTTACAAATTGTGATTGACATTACAACCCTAAATGCAATCCTCTCTCAAAATACACATATTTTGACATATAAATAAAAAAGACTAATTCTTTTCTGGTTTTGAAGTAAAAAGAAACCGCTATATTTGTGAATACTGATTCATTTATTATTTTCCTTTTTTTTTTTTTTTTTTTTTTCTCATTGAAAACACACATGGTGCATCCTGGAATATACAGATAAAGCGTATGTTTTTTCTCCTGCTTCCGAGTCTGAATGCAAACGCATGTCTCAGCCTGTATTCATTAGCGGTTGAGGCTTCTGTCCAGGTTGGAGTCATTGATCCATGTGGCGTCCATCTCTGAAACCTTAAACCTTAAGACCTTAAACCAGTCTGTTACTAGACCAAAGCAAACATGTCAGATTCCAGCATGATTTTAATGTTGTGCTGGAACACTTACTAAAACTTTTTAAATAAAGGCATATGAAACCACAATCATCTCCAGGAAAGGGCATCAGTCAATATCAATATTTAATAAATAAATGAGTGATCTTATGAATCTCAACATAATAGTAGTGCGGAGGCGGTCAATCAATCCCACGATCCCTCATTCCAGGAGCATCTGCCAATCACAGCCAGAGCTAATAGCATTACCTTTCTGTCAGAGTGGACCATCGACCCGCTTCCTGCCTTTAAGTGGCCTGATCTGATAAAAAGCATTAAAACATTTGTACCGTGACACACACCAGCTCACCCTCAGCCTCCGCACTGGATTTATCCTTCCGATGCGTCTGGTTGTGCCTATATAAGATCTCTGAATATGCAGTTTGCTACAATATATCTTATTGTTTTTCTTCACAAAATGAGTATATGATGCTCCAAATAAACTTTCAGAGTAATCTAAGTGAAAAAAAATGTATAATAATAAATCCTCTCAATCATGGTGCCTTAAAGGGATAGTTCGCCCAAAAATGAAAATGTTGTCATTATTTACTCACACTCAAAGTTTTCCAATCCTGCATGAATTTCTTTCTTCTGCTGAACACAAAAGAAGATATTTTGAAGAAAGTTGATGGAAGTCATCAGCTGTGTGGTTATCCACATTCTTCAAAATATCTTTTTTGTGTGTGTGTGTGTGTATAGCAATTCTTGTGTATGGAAATTTAAATTTTTGTGTGAACTATTCCTTTAAAATAAAATAACATAACACAACTGTATTAAGGAGAGCATCAAACAGATCTGTAAACTAAGCTATAGCCATTATTAATGATCAGCAACAACAATTAACGGTTCTTAATAGTCAACATCTTGCCCAGGACACCATCATTAAATATTCATGAGCTTATGGCCACGCCCCTCAAACACAATGCACAGGCAGGACCTCCTTTTTTCACATTGCCTTTAATTAATTGAAAGGTTTGTTCAAATCACAGTAGTGTGCACACATTAAAGCTGTTTATTTTTATTTTTTTGGAAATTAGAAACTATAATTAAAATCCGTTAAAATTATACAGAATTTATTTTATTTATTACCTTTTTTCTTTTCAAAAACAGTAAAAAAAAAACAAACAAAAAAAAAAAACTTTTGAGTTCACAAAGCAATTATTATAATTATTAATAAGTAAAGTTCAATTTTAAATTATTATACTTTATATTAGTTGGGGATTCATGGAAATCTCATTCCAATAAAGGGAAGATGAAAATAAAAGAAAGTGTCAGTTGGAGTCTTTGGGAGCAGGAGGTAAATGACACTCTGATTATCCTCATGGGTTTATTTCTGTCCGCTCGTTCGCCAAACCATTAGCGTATTACAGTTCTAATCGGTATATTGATCTCGTTTTGGCTCCATCTGCACTCGCTCTCATTTCACACAATGTGTTGGAGCCTCAGAGAGTAATGCGGTTCTCTCTCTTCTGACCTTTCTGAAGGTCAACAGCATTTGTTTGTGCACATATGCAAATATCACACATACAGAATAACAGCATGTTTCAGCAATCATTTTGGGATGATATAATGTATCAATATCTCCTGCAGAGTTTGGAAACTTGGACTAGTACTACAGAACATATACTAACAATACATACATATACTAACAATACATATCCCTACAAAAATGAATTCTCACATGACCTTCGTTTCCATACTGGAACAGGCAAACAAACATGTCTTTTTAAAGCAAAGTTCAGGCCCCTCAACAAAAGTACAGTTTAAAGGTCCCGTTTTATGCCCCTTTTCACAAGATGTAAAATAAGTCTCTGATGTCCCCAGAGTGTGTATGTGAAGTTTGAGCTCAAAATACCCAACAGATCATTTTTTACAGCATGTTTAAATTGACATTTTTTGGGGCTCAGAAAAACGAGCTGTTTCAGTGTGTGCCCTTTAAATGCAAATGAGCTGCTGCTGGACGACACAGGGGGCGGAGCTTCATGAGCTCGCGCTCAGTCTGTCAGGAAAAATTCATCTCACGGAATGATGATAATATCAGAAACTCTCAGTAACGGCGTTCATTTCGAGTCGGACAATAATGCCTACAGAGTCAGAGTGCTGTATAGAGATGAAACAGGTATGGTTTAGTAGTTTAATTACGGTTATTATAACGTATTTGTCATCTGCTTGTAGGCTATGTATCCATTATTTATTAATAGCCTACAAGTCTGCTGTCTGAATGATGATCAAACATGTACTGATGAGTTTAATAAAGTTTATTGTACATCACACAAAAGATGAAGCATCAGTTTTACTTCAGAAAATCACCGTAAGAGCTGAGTAAACACAGTAGCGTAAGTTATAAGAAGTGCAAGTAGCCAGTAGAGTTGAGGGAGCATTCCTGTGGGCGGAGGTTAGTCAAGAAACGGTTCTAGTGACATCATTAAAGAAGGAAGTAGAGGGATGTAGTCCAATCGAGCCGTTTTTTGTAGTCAACTTCTGTTAAATAAAATATCTTGCTTGGCATTGAACTTTGAGCTTTATAATTTTACAGATATTATTTATGCTCTAACAGCAACATTACACACTAACTAAAGTTTGAAACATGGGATCACGCAGAACGGGACCTTTAAACTTGTCCAAATTGTTTTATTTTTTATTTTTTTACTTTGGAATGAACAGTTTTCAAGTTTTTCAATCAGTAGTTCTCTTATTAGTGCAATATTTATAATATTTGACTACATAATTGTTCAGTTTTTTATTATGTTTTTTTTGTGTCGTATGTTATTTTGTTTGTGTTTGTTGTATAATTTCTTCGGCACCAAGGGAAGCATTTCCTAATTTCATTGTATGCGAGTATAATGACAATAAAGGCTTACTATTCTATTTCTATTCTGACATGTTCAGCATGGACAAATGTTTTTTTTTTTTTTTTTTTTTTTTTTTTTTTTGTCACCCCCCCAAAAAAAACGGAGACCTTATATGCAGAATAAGAAATGTCTTTATATATGCAGGTTCATATGTAGACTTACTGACTATTTTAAAATATATTTTTACATAGAATATAAAATTCTATTTTTTATATTTTCTAAATTTCTAATTAATATCAATAGTCCAGAACAGTGTAGTATTACTTCAACTTTTTTTTAAATATATATAGCACATTTAATAGCAATGTTGTTGCCCATAGTGCTTCACAGTTAACTAAAAACAATAAAAATATATATTTTTACATAGAATATAAAATTCTATTTTTTATATTTTCTAAATTTCTAATTAATATCAATAGTCCAGAACAGTGTAGTATTACTTCAACTTTTTTTTTTATATAGCACATTTAATAGCAATGTTGTTGCCCATAGTGCTTCACAGTTAACTAAAAACAATAAAACATGCATGTATAAAAACATTTATCAAGCCTAGCAGATGAAGACATGACTACACACTCTTAGACATACCCCTCACACAACTGTATAATGAATTTTATTTATCAAACTAAATAAAAATAAGTTATAACAATGTACAATACCCCTTAACTAAAAGCTAAGTTAAAAAGATACGTTTTTAACTGAGACTTAAACATTTCTATTGTTTGAGATATAGCCGGATATGAACGGGAAGACTTTTCCACAACTTGGGAGCCACAACTGAAAAAGCTCGGTCACCCTTTGACTTCTTTTTAGAATAAGGGAGAGCCAGCAAAAATTGGTCCATTGATATTAATGCCCTACCTGATATTTAAGATCCTAAAAGGTCAGCAATGTAGTTTGGAGACATGTTATGCAATGCTTTAAAAAACATTAATAAAATCTTATAATCTATCCTTTACTGAACCGGCAGCCAATGAAGAGAGGATAATAGAGTAATGTGGTCCCTTTTTTTTGTGCCAGTCAGAAGCCATTCTGCACCAGCTAAAGACGGCATAGTCGACGTTGACAGATCCCTGCATAGAGAGAGTTGCCGTAGTCCAGTCTTGACATAATAAAAGCATGGACGACGACCTCCAAATCTTTAAAACTAAGAAAGTATTATCTTAGAAATCAATCTAAGCTGATAAAGCTAAGGGATGAGTCGATTATTACAGCAAGATTTCTCACACTATCTTTCACTGTCATTTCTAATGGAGCAAGAGACTGGCTATCTTCACTTTGAATTTTGGTGGACCAAATATTATAATTTCAGACTTTTTTTGCATTAAGTTGAAGAAAGTGGGACTGTTCGTTCCCGACTTCGAGAGGTACATAAATCTGTGTGTCGTCTGCATACATATGATAAGAAAAGTCATAGCGACGACAAATAGAACCCAAAGGACACAATGTACAGAGAAAACAATATAGGACTTAAAATAGAGCCTTGAGGGAGACCATATTTTAAGGTGGCCACAGAGGATGAAGCATTTGCTAAATTAACAGAGAATATTCTGTCCTGTAGATATGAGTGAAACGCGCTTCCACGAATGCCAACCTCACACTCCAACCGGTCTAAAACAATCAAATGATCAAGAGAATCCAATGTAATCAAAACAGCTGCCAGCCCAGAATCAGCTGCTATTAACCGGTCATTCAGCACTTTTACCAGAGCTGTCTCTTTACTGGGCCCAGCTCTGAATCCAGACTGGAAATTATCCAGGATATCATTCTCACATAAAATTTGAAGTAAAACAACCTTCCCTAATATTTTAGATATAAATGGTCATTTCGAAATTGGACGAAAATTATTCAGATCAGTATAATCAAGGCCTTTATTATTAAAGGTATTATTTGTATGATATATATATATACAGTACAGGCCAAAAGTTTGGACACATTACTATTTTTAATAGTAAAAATAGTTTAATAGTTTCTTCTGCTCATCAAGCCTGCATTTATTTGATAAAAAATACAGATTTTTAAAAAAATATTGTGATATATTATTACAATTTAAAATAATTGGTTTTCAATTTATTATACTTTAAATTATCATTTATTTCTGTGATGCAAAGCTGAATTTTCAGGATCATTACTCCAGTCTATATCACATGATCCTTTAGAAATCATTCTAATATGATGATTCATTATCAAAGTTGGAAACAGTTCTGCTGCTTAATATTTTTTCATAACCTGTGATACTTTTTTAGGATACTTTGATGAACAAAAAGAAAAAAGAAAAAAGAAAAAGAAAAAAAAAGAAGCAAATGTTTTAAAAATAGAAATCTTTTGTAACAACAGTATTCACTACTGGTCAGTAATTGTTTTTCTTTCTTTTTTTGAAATAAATCAATACTTTTATTTAGCAAGGATGTGTTAAATTGATAAAAAAGTGATAGTAAAGAAGATTTATATTATTAGAAAATATTTTTTATTTTGAATAAATGCAGTTCTTTTTAACCTTTTATTCATCAAATATATTAGTCAGCAGAACTGTGTCCAACACTCATAATAAATCAGAATATTAGAATGATTTCTAAAGGATCATGTGATAGACTGGAGTAATGATCCTGAAAATTCAGCTTTGCATCACAGAAATAAATGATATTTTAAATTGTAATAACATATCACAATATTAAAAAAAATCTGTATTTTTTATCAAATAAATGCAGGCTTGATGAGCAGAAGAAACTTCTTTCAAAAAAATAAAAAATAGTAATGTGTTCAAACTTTTGGCCTGTACTGTATATATATATATATTATTTAGGTTATATATAATTTTTTGTTAGTTTTTATTTGTTTTATAAGTTTTAATATTTTATTTCAGCTTTATTTCAATTAAAAAGCTTTTAATAGTTTTAGTTATTGATATCAAGTTAGTGATATTCAGTTTTAGTTAATAATATCCCTGGTCTAGATTCTCTGCTCACTGTAGTGCTGAATGTTCATAGTTCTGAGGGCGAGACGAACTGAGCTGACATGACAAAATCCACAAAACATGATTGATCATACATAAACTCCAGGCACCCTCACAGCACATAAAGCAGATTTTTATTAAGAATTGGAAAGCGCTGGTGTTAATCAGAGTCTTGTGGTGTAGGGTTTGGGGATTGAGGTTTCATCTGTCGTTTTTAAGAGCATCAAAAGACACGCTTAGGTGAAATGGACTGCAATCCATATACAGCCTCCAACAAGCCACTGAACATTTTCCAGCTTCCTGTGATCTAGACGTCTATCGATCTCTTGAGTCTGAATGATGGACTTGTGCAGAGGGGCAGGTTGCCTGTAAACTGGTCTTAGTACTCAGATTAGACTGATCAGGACTGGAAACAACTGCATCACAGCACAAAAAACAGCCAGTGAATGTGTAAGAGTGGACTCTTTAAATGTACTTGTTTATGCTTTGTAAAATGCACTGAGCGCTAAAAGTGCTATATAAAGTAAAGGAAATTATTAGTATTATCACTTTTACTACTGGTTGCTGCTGGCTGGTCATGTGATCCCACCATGGACTCCATTGCAGTACATTTTATTTGACATGTTCGGTTTAGAAAAGCCAGAACCAACAAGGAATTTGTCCTTATTTTCACTCAAGTAATTGAAATGAAAGCTCTCTCTTCAGCTGGGGGTATTCCAGAAAGCAAGTTTAACTTACCATCACATATACCGTGAATTCTCGGTTGTTTAACCCAGACCTTTGCTATAACTCAAACCTCAAATCTGGAGTAAGTTCAGTCTTCCCTGAGTATGAAACTCAGAGTAAGTTGCTATGCTATTACATACCCTGAAAGTTACCTCAGGTTTTGGAGCTGAAAGTGGAGGTTATCCGCTTACTCTGAGTAAACTTACCCGGGTATGTCACATAACCTGTTTCTGGAATATCCCCTCCTGATGAGCCTCCTTCTCCCAAAATCTACCAGATGCTTCTACAACCGATCTTCCATGAACACAGAACAAACTCATCTGTGTTTATGTTTCAGTTAAAGGGATAGTTCACTTTGAAATTAATTTTTGGT
>NC_138744.1:3563869-3858869 GCF_965113295.1 Leuciscus leuciscus | reverse complement strand
TTGTTTCAAGAGGAATTTATTGATTGATAAAATTAAATTAAATATCCCCAAAATATCCCCAACTGAGCAAGCCAAAGGCAACAGTGGCAAGGAACCGAAAAACTTCATCAAGTGACCTAATGGTGTCCTAAAACTCCATCAGGTGACCTAATGGAGAAAAAAAACCTTGGGAGAACCCAGGCTCAGTCGGGGGCCAGTTCTCCTCTGGCATTTATGAGCTAGAGGCCGGATTGTAGTTTGAACTGTAGGATTATATGAATGCCTGGCTGAAGAGATGCGACTTTAATCTAGTTTTAAACACATAAAACATGTTCTATATGTTTTATGTGTCCCAGACAGGCTGTCAGTCTGTGCATTAGTGATGGAAAATTTCAGTGACTTATTTTGCAAGTTATATACACCAGTAGGTGGCAACAAATGATGAGTCAATGAATCCTTTATTCAAAAGATTCATATAAAATAAGCTTATTTAGCAACGAAAGAAGCGACTGGGTGTTTTCCACTTTCTATTGAGATTGTACTAATTAAATATTCAATTAGTTATCTCCAAAGCTCTCTCTATTTTGCTGTAGAACATTAAAGCATTACCCTTCCTCAGAAGTCTGTCCGAAATCAGTTTCGTAAGATACTTTCATGGACTAACATTGCCTGCAATGTCATTGCCTGATAGGGCAGCAAGGCAACAAATCAGCTGCCTAATTTTTCAGACGCAGCCCTACTGTCTGTGGGTGAGTCACTGAGTCATTTCGCCGAACGATTCATTCAGAAACACAAGCTGATTCATTCTGGAACGAAACTAGCGACTGGCTGCATCCAGAATCGCATACTCTCTGGAGTAGGTACTTATAAGTAATGACCGCTAAAAAAGTATGTTCTATAAGTAATATGAGTGGGTGTAGTGTGAATGTCTGGTCGTACTAATATTCACCATGTTGTCATTATCATGTGATCTACCAGCGTCAGTTACATCGCTTCACTGCCATTCATAAATCCTCTCCCGTGGCCTCATCATGGGATAGTAAAGTGTCCATTGAATGCACACTTCAGAATCTTGCCGGAAGAAGTAGGTCATCCGGGTACTTTTTGCCTATGAGTACTGTGAATTCGGACATGCTTCTTTTGTCACATACTGTTTTTCGCCTACAATATAGTAGGGAAGTATGCGATTTTGGATGCAGCCACTGTCTTTATGAGAGAGTCATGGAATCATTCATTCAACCGATTCATTCAAAAATGCTTATTCATTCAAGAACGGAACAAGCGACTCTTTTTTTTTTATGAGTCATTGAATCATTCACTTAACTGTTTCATTCAAAAACGCTGATTCATCCGGGAAGGAAACAAGTACTGTATGCCACATGGAGATGCCAGCATCCTTGCGGTTATTGGGAATCGAAAAGTGTGTGTGAGGAACAGAAAATGTTAAATATTGTTCATATGGACAACTTTGAACAATTTTGGAAGAAACTTCACTCAGCTGCTTTCTATACAAGTGTATAGTGATCATGAGCTTGTTCTAGAAAGTGTATTTTGTGAATATTTTGTAATATTGTGTGAATATTGTGTGAATATTGTGTGTCTTTGTATCACCAGTTTCTTCTTCAGGTAAAGATCACTGAGAAGGGCTCTTCCTCCAGACTCGATGGCTGAAAGTGAGACCTTCGAGGACCCAGAGAAGCTGAAGAGGGGCCTTGTGAAGGTTCTAGAATGTGTGGCCACCATCTCGTCAGCAGCGGCGGTGGTCAATCCCATCTTCGGCGTGGCCGGCTCTCTCATCCGGGTGGTGCTGCACCATGTGGACGATAAAGACATTCAGAAACTCAAACGTGAGTTCGGCAGCGTGAATCGAGCCCTGGATGAAATTTCACAGCAGAATCAGAATGTATTACTTCAGATCAGAAAGGAGACGGTGGATGGTCTGTATTGTCGTCTAGAGGAAAACATTCGTAATCAGTTCTACAAGTTCATGGACACCGTGGAGGCGTCTGCAGCACACGAACAGCGCAAGAAAGAGTTTGAAAGGAGCTTTGTGATCAATCAGTGTGACCAGAACCTGTACACACTTTATGGTGCGGTGATGGGCGAATCAAAGATCTTCAGCCAGCCCATTCTGGAGGTGTACATGAATCATTCGCAGGGTGACCAGCGCGTCATGGAAAACCTCTGCACGCGACTCACATACCTGTTCTGCATCGGCCTCATTGCTCTCATGAGCTACGCTGCCATCGTCGGAGATGATGAAGAAGCTCTGAGCATCGAGTGGGAAGAAAAAATGAAAGATGTGGCCAAAAAAATGTCAGAAGTGCTGAACACTTATGTGTGATTTTAACCCTTGTGACTTTTCTTTCATCTGTCTTTCTATCTTGTCTGTCTATTTTATCAGTCAATGTCCTAGCAACTACTTAGAACATCCCAACTAATGCTCTCACAACCTCTCAAAACCTTAGTTACCCTCTAACAACATCCTAGGAACCACTCAGAAACCCCTAGCAATGGCCAAGCAACAACTCAGAAAACCTTAGTAAGATCGATCGATCTATCTATCTATCTATCTATCTATCTATCTATCTATCTATCTATCTATCTATCTATCTATCTATCTATCTATCTATCTATCTATCTATCTATCTATCTATCTATCTATCTATCTATCTAACCCTAATCTATCTATCTAGGCACCTAGCAACACTCTAGCATCCAAACAGAACACCTAGCAACATCCTAGCAACCACCTATCAACCTGTTAACCCATTTCTAACGTGTTCCTGCAAATATTTGCACTTGTGAAACAAAAGTTATGATACTGTCATACAGCAATATTATTTTCTGCCAGTGATGTTTTCATCTTTCTGTACAGTTTACTACACGCACTCAAACTGAATCTGCCCAAGCCAAAGTCAACATGTTTTTGTTTTCTTTAATGCCAATTAACAAATCTATAATCCTAATAACTTGTATAGCCTTAAAATATTTTTTTCTGTAGATCTCTATCTCTCTAGAATTACATTATATTGCTATATTCTTCTGGCATTGTCTCATGTACTATGCAGAATTGTGAATAAAGATGTGAGAAATACACACACTGTTCCTTTCATTTCAGTCAGTCACAGTGAGCAATGGTGTCAAAGTGAAGGGCACTGTGATCGTGCTTTAAATAGTGTTTTGAGGTTTTTGTCCAATCTATGTGACAGCAGAGAAATTAAAATTAAGCAGGTTGTGTAAATTATTTAGGTAAACTTACTTTATTACATAAACATAATGTAATGCAATTATATAAATGTATCCTTCAATAAAAATAAATTGTCTTGAAAAAAGTTATACTGTATATATATATATATAAATATATATTTTATATGTGTGTGTGTGTGTGTGTGTGTGTGTGTGTGTGTGTGTGTGTGTGTGTGTGTGTGTGTGTGTGTGTGTGTGCATGCATGTAACTTATCCTGACATGCACTAGATGACCCAAATTACATATATGATTTAGCTAATCTAGTTATTCTTCACTGTAAACACAGTTATTACACATTATTGAGATAATAATAATAATAGCAGCTTCATGCTAAAGAACAAGACTATGAATTATAGCTAGATTATTGAAAGTCAAACATGCTAAAATGTTTTAAATATGCATGCAAGTCCTATAGTCCTATCGCTAAGACATTTCAAGATTCACTTTACCCAGTGTGACTTTCCTTCAGACAACTCTTCAGCCAAATCCTGATTAATAAGAGAAGCAGAGAAGTCAGATCTGGAATAAAGTGCGGTCTGCCTCAAAATTGGTAGGTTGTGATCTTTTGAAGACATTTGTCATTTTAGAAAAGGTCTAACAATTCTGAAATATCCTACAGTTCTGTCAGGACCACTATCGTCAAATACGATTGACAATTAGCATACAGTTAGGATTGGCGTTATGGTTCTGTACTGGGCAAGAACTCCCTGTGCATCCATGCAGCCTAGCATGTAATAACCCCCCTGAGGGTAAACAGAAGAGAACCAACATGAATGTATTGCAGATATCATTAATTCAAGATTTTAAAGTACAACATGATTTGAGAATTTATTCTGATTCAAGGGGAACCAGAACGCCAAACTGACTGGACAAGAGGAGGATCTGGGGACGGAGGAGGGTAATTATCTCCTGAGAAACGCGATCGGTGCTGATAATACAGGAGCTTATAAATGAATACAGTGATAGGTGTCGTATTCCTATAGCTAGACGTGGATCATCTGAAAGTCAGCTGATGTGAGCTTGACTAACGTGACCTGCCAGAACTGACGCTATACCCTTAATATCCGTCCGGACAGCTCTTAACCCCTCTTCAGACCATTAACAAATCATCTACGATTAAAGCACTAAAGCAATTAAAACTAAAACCAGAATTTTTGAACAGCACTTATTGTTCATGCTCTATAATTCTTCTGGTATTTATGCATCTGTATTTCATTCCTTGTAATTGATGGAATATACACTGCCTGGCCAAAAAAATAAATAAATCGCTGTTTGGATTTAAATATGTAAATGTTTAAGATTGGATCAGTATTGCAGTGATTATATGTTTCTGGAATGTTAAATGTTTGGCAACAGTTCTTCTAACCCTATAATTGATGGAGTGTGTGCACATCTTGATGGAAATAACATCACAGCATTTATTTCCATCAAGAGGTGCATCAGTTTTTGTCCAAGATGTTGTATTGACAATGCAAGAGTCCAGCACTCTGTAAAGTCTCCTCCAGCACATCCCAAAGACTCTCAATGAATTTAAGCTCTGGACTCAGAGGAGCCGATTCATGAGTGAAAATGATTCTTCATGCTCCATCCCAACCATTCTTTCAAAATTTGAACCTAATGAATCTTGACATTGTCATCCTGGAATATTGCCATGATGTGTCTTCCTACATGGTTGTTTAAGAAATGAAAAGCTACACACTCCATCAATTAGGCTTAGAAGAACTGTTGCCAAACATAATAATCACTGCAATGATGATCCAATCATAGGCTCTTAAGCATTTGTCTATTTAAATCCGATCAGAGACTCTTTCTTTTTTGGCCGGCCAGTGTATACGTGTTGTTTTTCATTTTTATTGATATGTGTTTATATTGTCTCTTAGTGTATGTTATTATTGTCGATGAGCTCACCAGGAAAAATTCTAGACAACTAATGACAATAAATAAGTAAATAGCCACGGAGAGAGCTGAATATACATGATTTTAAGAAATAAGAAAAAGGAAATAATTCTAGGACAATGTGCCAAATGCAATATAAGAATAATGCATTACATTCACCGTCATTGTCCTTCATATGAGTACCAGAGACCAGGGCAAGTTGTCAAAAAGTCTACATTTCTTTGTCAATTTCTACATTTCAAAAATCAATTGCAAACACATGATTTTCTCTAGCAGTGGTTTTCTATGTCATTTTCAAATACCAAGTACAAAACGGTCTGAAATTAAGACATTTTTGTAATTAATTAATTCTAATTGTAATTAATTCTGTTATTAAACCAAAAATTACAGTATCAACATATTCTATTTTATTATAGCTGTTGGATAAACAAGCTGCCAAACATAAAAGCCACACTGAAATACATTCGGAAAAAGATCCACGGTAGACTTCAAATAGCTCTTCTCAAGGTCACATTTTAAATGCATAGACCCACTGTTGGGGCAAGTTGTCACACCGATGCTCTCATTATCTCTTGCTTATACTCACTCACTCACTCACTCACAAACTTATATGTAGCTGCTTTATACATTGTAATTTTACATATTGGAAACTCTAAAAACATTATTTTCAAAAACAACTATTTACCCTCAAAATATTCCCTAAAGGAAAGTGTGACAACTAATACGTAGATTATATGATAGCCTATTAACTTAAATAAATAATTAAAGTAAATATTTAAAAAATGTCATTAAAAATAGCTTCGGAAAGAGCATGCATAGCCTATAGTCCGTGAGCTGTCCATTATCACTGACTGAGGCACAATCTATTAAACATTCGAGTATCGTGATGGCTATAAGAAAATGTAACACTGTACAATAGTATACCTATATGTATACTTTACATTATATGCTATTAAATAGTCTGTAAAAATACCTTGTTTTGGATATTGAGATGCCAAAATCCCAAACCTGCGCACGTTCATGTCCAGCAGCGCGTGAGATGTTGCGCACGACGCACAAATAATCTGCAATTAAACAGTCTCGTGTAAAATTGATGTCTAAATAGGACATCATAGATCCATCCGCAAACAAACTATAAAAATACACTGCTGTCAAATATGAGCCATTGATCCGACAGTTACCAACTGCTTTCCAAAACGACCCCAAACCTATCAGTGCGCGCACAACTCACTCTCTCTCTCAGTCTCTCTCTCTCTCACACACACACGCACGCACATCTTTTCCACAGTGAGCATTTGATCACGACATTTTGCTCTGAAATCGAACCTGAAACTGTGGGAATAATTTGGAAACTTGGAGGTCTTTCCAGCAGCTCTTCATCCTGAGAGGCGTGAGAAACCTGTTTAAATATTTTTTGCTATGATGATGATGATGTTATCTCAGGGATGCGCATAATTAAGACACATCCACGAGGCAGTCTGCATTAGAGCTTTAGAGAGATTAGCAAGGTGTGTCTTGAACTCTGGATTCTCAAATGTAACCTAAATGATTGTGTATTTTATTGAACAACATTACTTTAAAGTAATCTATCATTTTTTTCAGTTGGACAGTTATTCATCTCTGATGCATGGTTGATTTGTAAAGCCACTTTAACTATTCAGGGGTTATTTCAGATTCAAACCATGAACCTTTTCTCATAATTCTATATGACTCTCCTCTGTATGTCACTGTGGTTTTAATTTATGATATATGATATATTACAAACATCTGACAAAAGTGGTGATTGCACATTACCTATTATAGCCTACTGTTGCAGTGGATAGATGCATCATTTAACTAAAAAAAATAAAATTATATATATATATATATATATATATATATATATATATATATATATATATATATATATAGATATATTAATACAGCAAAGGATCCATGTCTTATGATGCCTCATTTACTGTACCTTAGAAGAAAGCTGAACAAAACAGTCATTTATCTTGGCACTTAACAATGCACTCTTTACTTTGCAGAACAACATGGCTATACACTTCAATTAAACACATGATATTTTTTTTTTCACATATGTGAACATAAACCAATACAAATCATATTATTTCTATTTGTAATGTAAATATTTGCACCGAAAGGATTTTGCGATTGAGACAGCCCTTAAAATGGCAGACTCCCTGATCAGTGCCCTGACTATACTGAATAGGGAGCTGAATGAGACGCACCCACGGATTGCCGGAAAATTCCGCCAATGGAGGGGAAAGAGTAAATTATGCAAATAGCAGTTTGCTTAAAGGGTTAGTTCACCCAAAAATGAAAATTCTGTCAGTAATTACTCACCCTCATGTTGTTCCAACCCCGCAAGACCTTCGTTCATCTTCGGAACACAAATTAAGATATTTTTGATTAAATCTGAGAGCTGTCTCACTCCTCCATAGGCTTCTAAGGGACTGAAACTTGCTGGCCCAGAAAAGTTATTAAAGAGATCGTTAATATAGTCCAAGTGACTACAGAGGCTCAATCTTAAGTTTATAAAGCGCCGAAAATACTTTTTGTGCGCAAAAACAAACAAAAATAACGACTTTATTCCACTATTCATTTCCTTCTCTCTGGGCCTCGAGTGAGTTCACGTAGTGTTTTAGCGCAGCGCGTCTGTGTTGTACGTCACACGCATGACACACATGACCAGCGTCGGCCAATAGTGAGCCTACGTGTGACGTACAACACAGGCGTTAAAACACTACGTGAACTCGCTCGAGGCCCAGAGAGAAGGAAATGAATAGTGGAATAAAGTCGTTATTTTTGTGTTTTTTTGCGCACAAAAAGTATTCTTGTCGCTTTATAAACTTAAGATTGAGCCACTGGAGTCACTTGGACTATATTAACGATCTCTTTAATAACTTTTCTGGGCCAGCAAGTTTCAGTCCCTTAGTAGCCTATGGAGGAGTGAGACAGCTCTCAGATTTAATAAAAAATATCTTAATTTGTGTTCCGAAGATGAACGAACGTCTTACGGGGTTGGAACAACATGAGGGTGAGTAATTACTGACAGAATTTTCATTTTTGGGTGAACTAACCCTTTAAATAATTTACAAATGTACCTTAATATTAAACTGCGGTGTTTCTGTGTGTGTTGTGGTTTTGCTTTTAAAGAAATGACCAGTTCACTGGAGAGGGTTGTGGCCCAGAAGAAGGAGGCCATTGAAGCAGTGATGGAGATGTTTGAGAGAGGAGCCGAGGTGTTGGCCAGCGCTGTTGGAGAGATGTCGCCGCTCTTCGAGGCTGCAGCTCCAGTCCTCAAGCTCGTCCTCAACAATGTGGAAAGCAAGGAGATCACATATGTCAAAGATCAGTTTCTAGTTGTGAGGAGCAAGTTAGATGTCCTCTCATCTCAGCTACAAGACATTGACTCTGAGATTAGGAGGAGGCGTTTGGATACCCAGTTCTTCTCTGTGGAGGAAAATTTGCGGAACCAGTTCAGAAAATACATTGACATTCTGGAGGCCAAACCTGAGTATAAGGAGGTAAAAAAACGCTTGTTCTTGGAGCATTTTTTCATAACAGGAGGAGAGAAGAACCTCTGTGTGCTTTATGATGCTGTGTTGGGGAACAGCACATTTGGGGAGCCAATCCTGGATGTTGTGGAACAATACGAGGCCAGAAACAGAAGGGTCCTGGAAGATTTCTGCGTCAGGCTGAAGGAGCTGCTCTGCCTGGGAATAATCGCTCTGCTGGGATATTGTTTCCTTACTCAGGGAGAAGAAGCAGAGCAGGAGAAGATTCAAGACTGGAGCGCAAAGATCCAAGAAATTGAGATGAAAATGAAGGAAGCGATTGAGAAATGTGTGCATTCGTTTCCAGAGCAAGCTGAACTGGACATCAAGAGGCTTGTGAAGGAGAGAGAGGATGGGAACCTCCAGGAAACGGCCAAGGAACTGCTGGACTTCCTGGTGAAGAAGTACGACTGGGTGAGCTGGTCCATCAGAGGCGTTAGTGACTTGGGCAAAATTAGGAACTTTCGAGCTGGACAAAACTTTCAGAGTGTGGCCGGACAGAGTTATTTTGAAGTATCTGAAGGAAATGACATAAACCTGGTGGTCTCGTTCTGCAGCGCCCCTCAGCCTGTGCCCAACGAGAGCATCAAACAGATGATGGAAGGTCCTGCGAGGAAGGGAGATGCCAAAGCTGTCGTGGAGCTTCTGGAGAAGCATTTAGCTGGCTTTCTGGTTCATGCCGTCAGTCGTCACAAGGAGAGCTTCGCTGTGTCGAGTTTCCCTGAAGAATGTCACTACTGGGACAAACACAAGAACGTGAATGTCTGTGTGCATGCAGAGGAGGTTTAGACATTAACTAGCATGTTATATGTTTGGCAACAGTTCTTCTAGCCCTGATTGATGAAGTGTGTAGCTTTTCATTTCTTAAAAAAACAAAACATGTAGGAAGACACATCATGACCATATTCCAGATGACAATGTCAAGATTCATCAGGCTCAAATTGTGAAGGAATGGTTGGGATGGAGCATGAAGAATCATCTCTGAGTCCAGATATTAAATTCATTGAGAGTCTTTGGGATGTGCTGGAGGAGACTTTACAGAGTGCTGGACTCTTGCATTGTCAATACAACATCTTGACCAAAAGTTGATGCACCTCTTGATGGAAATAAATGTTGTGATGTTATTTCCATCAAGAGATGTGTCAATTTTTTGTCAAGATATTTTATTGACACTTCAAGAGTTCTATATACTGTATATATAGATATATAAAATGTATGTAATATGTACACAAATGTAGGACTTATCTGATCTACTGAATAACTGATATTTTCAAACAAAATAGTTTGGCTATTTGTGCTGCATTACTTGCCATGTTTACACATCATAATGTCAGAACATAACTGAATGTCTATCTGAAAACATTCCCTTTAAACGCAATAGGCAGCAAACATGTTAAATATTGTGATGTTATGTAAACAAATGCTTTGTGGTAATAAAATCTTAAGCAACGAGACTGGACGGTATACTGGCTAAGAAAAGTGCTTCCCCATTTAGCCTGCGTGATAATAACCTGAACTGACAGTATCTGTTCCTCATCAGCCATAAAACAGCCCATGGCAGGACGTCTCGGGGAACTAATGCACATGCACAGCACAGCTCATCAGGATTCTAGACTAAAATATGCCCTTTAAAAATTCATGTCAGTTCAAAGTTGAATTTATACATTTCCAAGAAACAACTTGAATATTTGCTGGTTTAGCTTTTTTCAAGATTATACACTCCAAAAAATATTTCTTTTTTGAATTGCATATAAAATGTTCATCCATTTGGAGTACAACGCTACTATACGAACAAATATTGTGATACTATACGTGATGCATATGTCACTCATAATAAATGAAACTGTTATGAAACAGGTATGTTTCCTGGCACATTTTACTATTAACTACTTGCATCTATTTTATTTTATTTAAATAATCATATTTTCAAAATACACGTATTCAAATAGCTTAGAATCAGTATAAACAATTAAATGTATTCAGTTAAAAAGTATGAACATGGTTAATATATGGCCAGCTGTGGAACAAGTAATATTCAACAGTTAAAATTTGAGATTGAAACAGATTGGATTTATTGATGATAAATATATAAACCTAGTTATTGTGCATTTAAAACACATTTAGTTTATTAGTACTATTACAGACATTTATGTACGACTGACAAATATGCATCATGTTAAGTTTGTGTTAAAACTGTAATCCACATGAATGGAAATTTGATATGCAATTAAAATGCATAAAGTTTAAATTTAGGCCTATATATTTTTGTGATAGTCAATAATAAATCTAATTTCAGTGTCCTGTTTTGTACGGCCTGTTTCACATTAACATGACTTATAAGCGATTGTTGACATTCATTGCTATTAACTCTCTGAAGTGGACACATATAGCACTCAAAGCCACTTCTAATTAAATTACTGCTTTTGTACATAAGTCAGCAGATTCTGGCCATGGGCTGCAGACACAGAGGGTGAGTAACCTTTCACTGGTAATATACGGACAACGAGCTCAGAGTGCTGTGTTCAGCTCTCCAGATCCACTCATTAAGATCACTGAAGTGCGGAGTGAGGGAACAATCCATCATTTTACACTCAGGAGGGCCTTAAGCTACAGTGTGTTATTCTGTTTTAGCATGCACTACTGCTACAAGAAATGATGCTCTTAAAACATACGGATCTGCTGTTTGTGTTTGCTGAGTTTTTACATAAAGACTGCTGACTTGTTGTCTGGGTCCAAAAAAAAAAAAAAAAGGTTTAAGCATTAAAGGTTAGTTCACACAAATGCGTCATGGTGCTCATATGAACGCGTGCTGGAGATTAAAATTTTGCAAATAAAGTGGTTAAAAAAAAAATCGCAACCAGAGCACTCATAATATTGAGGTTAAACCACTGGAGTCATATGGATTACTTTAATGATGCCTTTACTACCTTTCTGTAGGCATTTGAATCCATATGAATTCGTAAAACTAATCCATGTGAATCGAGCGGTTTAGGCCAAATTTTCTGAAGAGACACTCAATCTCATTGGTTCTTGCTGAAGCTCAAACGTGCTGCGTAACACGAGAATGAATCTCATTGGTTCTTGCTGAAGCTCAAACGTGCTGCGTAACACGAGAATTAATCTCATTGGTTCTTGCTGAAGTTCAAACGTGATGCGTAACACAAGAATGAACCTCATTGGTTCTTGCTGAAGCTCAAACGTGCTGCGTAACACGAGAATGAACCTCATTGGTTCTTGCAGAAGCTCAAACGTGCTGCGTAACACGAGAATGAACCTCATTGGTTCTTGCAGAAGCTCAAACATGATGCGTAACACGAGAATGAACCTCATTGGTTCTTGCTGAAGCTCAAACGTGCTGCGTAACACGAGAATGAACCTCATTGGTTCTTGCTGAAGCTCAAACGTGCTGCGTAACACGAGAATAAACCTCATTGGTTCTTGCTGAAGCTCAAACGTGCTGCGTAACACGAGAATGAACCTCATTGGTTCTTGCTGAAGCTCAAACGTGCTGCGTAACACGAGAATAAACCTCATTGGTTCTTGCTGAAGCTCAAACGTGATGCGTAACACGAGAATGAACCTCATTGGTTCTTGCTGAAGCTCAAACGTGATGCGTAACACGAGAATGAACCTCATTGGTTCTTACTGAAGCTCAAACGTGCTGCGTAACACGAGAATGAACCTCATTGGTTCTCGCTGAAGGTCAAACGTGCTGCGTAACACGAGAATGAACCTCATTGGTCACACTGATGTGTGAGTTGATGAATGTTTATATGTGAATAAAAGCTTAAATTAAATCTGTTTATCATATAAAGCGATCGAGTCTCTTCAGATCCTTCGGACTAAACCACTCAATTCATGTGGATTAGTTTAACGATCTCTTTATGAACTTTTTGAAGTGTCAAAGTGGTTTTTACTTAGCTGTCAATAGAAGGACAGAAAGCTCTCAGATTTCATCAAAAAGATCTTTATTTGTGTTCCGAAGACGAATGAAAGTCTTACGGAGTTGAACGACATGAGGGTGAGTAATTAATGACAGAATTTTCATTTTTGGGTGAATTATCCATGTAAGGAAGTTTGTTCCAGACTTATTTACACACACTCTCGAATCAAACAGAACGTGGATTTGAGTTATGGTCAGTCACAGAAAGAGTTACAGTCAGTCACAGAAAGAGACATTGTTTTGGATTGTTTCAATAAACCAGTTTTTTTAAGCATATATGGCCTATTGCATGGTGTGGCTGCAGTTTTTGCTTCTTTTGGTTCCTTTTCACCATGTATTTGACATCAACTTTTAAGAGCTGTGATATTCACAAAGAGGTTTGAATTGGTGCCTTTTGTAGTAAAAAAAAAGTAGTGGATTATCATTTCCATGTGATTTCGTTGACAGGTGGAGCTCTCAGGAATTAAACTTCTGTTGAAATTGACTTGTGGTTTCTACAGATGCATATCAACAGTTATCAACCTTGGAGTTCATGGTATGTGTCTTAAATGGCTTAAATATTCTATGTGCAAAAATAATATTATTTATGTTGTTACTGGAGCCAGAATTACAAGCTGCACCTTTACATTTTGGTAGCTTTGAATTTAATTTGTATTATTCTAAATGTATATGTATTTGTATTTTCTAAACCAGCTCGTTCTCCTCCTTCAGAGTCTGAATGGAAACAAATGTCTCAGCAAATAGAAAACTCAAGTATTCATTAGCGGTTGAGGCTTCTGTCCTGGTTGGAGTTATTGATCCATGTGGTGTCCATCTCTGATAAAGGTTTAGTGGCTTACACACCTGTCTGTTATTAAAACAAAACAAATGTATTTTATTTCAGTTTGACCTTTTATTCTAAATAACAAAAAGAAACAGTGTTTGTTGCCATGCACATTCTGCTGGCAGATGGCGCTAAAACACACTGAAACTAATGGATGATGTTTAACATAACCAAACACAAGACTGTAATGACAACTAAACAAAGTTTTTTTTCGCTATTTAGTTCTTAAAACAGTTAAAATACATACTTTAACAGATGCTTTACAAACTACGGCTTTGTTGTTATAGCTATGATGAAAATAAAGGCCCAACCTACTCTAGGAAAGTCAATATCAATATTTAATAAACCAATAAGTGATTTTATGAAACCCAGCTTCATAGCACTGCCAGAGATGGCAGATCCATCCCATGATACCTCACTCTGGCTGCATCTGCCAATCACAGCCTGAGCTAATGACATTACCTATTCGTGGACCATCGACCGGCCTCATGCCTTTAAGTGGCCTGATCTGATAAAAAGCATTAAAACATTTGTACCGTGACACACACCAGCTCACCCTCAGCCTCCGCACTGGATTTATCCTTCTGATGCGTCTGGTTGTGCCTATATAAGATCTCTGAATATGTAGTTTTCCTCACAGAATGGTAATGGTAACTAATGAATTATCCTACAAGCATTCCTCTCATATGATTTGAAGCTCAGTGTCGTACAGCACATCATTCGCTGCGTGTCTGCCTCTGAGGACACACGTCAGCGCTCTGGAATCTCTCTCCGTCTCACGGTTTTCTCTCTTGTGCTGAGATAAGCTCAACTCCTCCGCTCTGTTGACTCTAAACAGTGTGTGTGTCTCCTCCTCAGCACTGTGGTATATCAGACAGACTGTCAATACACTGGCCTCTTTTCCCACAACACTCCTTCAGCTCTCACAGGAAGCAACCGCTTCCCTTCCATGACAGAGACTCGCTTTCATGCCAGTAATAATACATTTTTAAAAAGCAAGGTGTGAAAAAAGTGTAAATATCTGGTGGATTGAAGTGCAGTGTAGATATAGAGCATTTAAAAAATATATATATATATATATTTTTTTTTTACTGATATTCACACATCAGTTATTGGTAGTTTAAAATCAGGTCTACAGATTGATGCCATCTAGTGGGTCTCTAAAGAACAGCACCCTACAATGGCATTACAAGACTTCCACAGAGTTCAAAGGTCAACCTATGTGCAAAAAATATGTATTTATTATTTGCATATTTATTTGACTTTTTACGTTTAAGTTTGCTAAGACTGTAAGAAGCCTCTTATGCTCACCAAGGCTCCATTTAATTGATCGAAAATATAGTAAAAACAGTGCTTTTGTGAAATATTGTTAAAATTTAATAGAACAGTTTTCTATTGTAATATAATTAAAATGTAATTTATTCCTGTAATGCAAAGGTGGATTTTCAGCATCATTGCTCCAGTCTTCAGTGTCACATGATCCTTTAGAAATAATTATAATATGCTGATTTGCTGCTCAGGAAACATTTATTATTATCAATGTTGAAAACATTTTTAATATTTTTGTGGAAACTTTGATACATTTTTCAGGATTCTTTGAGTTGAGTAAACAGCATTTAATTGAAATACAAATATTTTACAATATTATACATTTCTTTACTGTCACTTTTGATTGTTGTGTCCTAACTGAATAAAAGTATTAATTGCACAAAAAAAACTAAAAAACTAAAACTTTTATTGTCTGCGTCCGAAATCACATACTCTCTTGAGTTGGTACTTATTTTGAATAAGTAATTACTTCACTACCACTAAAAAGTATATTCTAGAATATGTGTAGTATGAATGTTATCTGGACGTACTAATATTCACCATGTTGTCATTATCATGTGACCTATCAGCATCAGTTGGTTCACTTCACTGCCATTCACAAATCCTCTCCTGTGGCCTCATGGGATAGTAAAGTGTCCATCGTATGCACACTTCAGAATCTCACAGGAAGTATAGGCCATCCGGTTATTTTATGAGTACTGTGAATTCAGACATATATCACATACTGTTTTTCACCTATACTACTATATAATGAAATATGCAATTTCGGATGCATCGTTAGTTTTTCAGTTTATCCCACCGACACGTTTTTACTGTTTCCAAAAGTAAAAATATGATAGTTGATTCTGCATACTGGTTATCTGACACATAAAAAAAGCAAAACATTTGGCAATCTCTGTGACAGTCTTATAGAAATAGGAAAAACAGTTACTCATGAGTGATTAAGCTGGGTTTACAATCTGCTCCCTTTGTTGGGCTCTCTGCATGTGGGTATTTATTTTGGGATGCGAGTTTAATTATCCGAATGTGAAGGGTAAAGAGCGTGAGAAAGAAAACAAAGAAGAGAAAAAAATCAGTATGAACTGAATTTGGAACAGAGGAAGTAAAAACTGAAGAATATAAAGAAAAATGAAGAACATTACAAGACCTATGAGCTTAAGCTCATACAAAAAAAATATTCGTCCACAAATACGGCTACAATATTTTAAAATTACAGGCAACCACAGCTGGTATGTTTTTAGTTTTTTTTAGTTTTTTTTTACGGTAAATAGCTTGCAACCAGCTGCCAGTTTTTTACCGTAAACTTTAGTTCAATGCCGTAAAACATAAATATTTCTACCATATTTTTTTTTTTACGGTAAAGTACTGGCAACCTCAGCTGCCATTTTTTTTACCGTAAATTTGAGTTCAATTATGTAAAATATAAAAATTGCTATCGTATATTTTACGATAAGGTACTATATATAGTAAGGGTACATACTGTTAAGCAATTAACATGTCTTTTCCGTTGCTTTTTTACAGTTTTTTACAGTGTAGCTTCAGCTGTAAATGTTGAGTTGACCTGGCATTTGTTAAACATGAGTACAGACGGCTGGATGTTTTCCCATGGATTTCACAACTATTTTCACCGAGCTCATGTAAATGGTGCACTGGACAGCATTTCACAATACATACAGATGTCTCATACAAAATATTCCTAAATAAGCATGTTGCACTTTTATAATATCCGTCTTTCAAACTACCACAAACAAACACGTGCAATTTGAAACTGATGACCCTTTTGGCTAAAGTACACAGTGAAAACTTGTCTGACAGGAACTGGCTAAACAAACAGGGTCATATGGGAGGAGAGGAAAGATCTGGTGTGGATTCCAGCGAACTTTATCTCTGGACTGGGAATGATTCATTAAACACTTCTTTTATCTGTTAAGTTATTTCCCTGAACTTCACCCTGGACATCGTCCAGATACTCTTCATCTTTTTGTTGAAGGTATGTTATCCTCCTGAGACCCATACAATTTTTTTATTTTAATTTAGTTTTTTTTCATGTCATAACATTGTATAAAGCATAAGAAACAAATGGTAAAAAAAAAAAAAACATTTAAAAAAAATGATATTTTATTCATATGTTATGCTATGTCCTCTGTAGTGGACACCAGGACTCAGTTGTTTAAAAAATAAAATGACATGAAATTAAATGTATAGGCAAAAACAATGGGATTTGTTTTTTTCAATCACCAATACATTTTGGGGTTTCAGGATTTATTTTAACTAAAATTTGTATAAAGATGATTCTTAAGATATATAATGGAATGAATTGATACACAATTTTACTTTATGCAATATGTGGGTATGGCCATAAATTAATATTCCCATTCAATGCAATGTACACTATATAATGCGTACATTAATGTGTTCTTGGAGCAATATTTAATGAAAAAAGAAGTGTAATAATTGGAGTAATAATTTGCAACATTTTAATTATAATGTCTAATATTTCAAAGGAATATTGATGTATAATTTATTTCCATATTCACTTGTTGTGTCTCCCAAAATGCCTGATAAACATGATGTAAGTGCTGATGTCCTCTACAGTGGACGTGTATGAAATCAATGCCCTGTTCTCTGTAACAAAGTCATTTTTTGTTTTGAAACCCCATTACGTTTTCCTGAGATGTTGGTTTATGAAATACAATTTGAAAAGCAGTCCGATTTAAATTACAATTACAATATATTATCATATTTCCATAAGAGTGCTACATTTGATCACTAAATTAATGTCAGACATTTTTAAAGACCAAGGATAAGTTGTTTTCATGGTGAAACCTCCAAACATTTGGTATCTGTCCTGAATGTGCTCTTTACATGTGACATGTATGGTGTTTAGAAATTCACTAAAATATGATGTCCACTACAGTGGCCAAAAGTCTATTCCTGGGTCCCAGGAGGTTAAGGACAAATGATTTATACAGTACATTTAATATTTGAACCATTACCAGGGAAGGGGAATTTTAGACCTATTAAATATTAAGTCGCATTATATTCACATGAACATATTTAGCCATTACAAAGTATAATATTTTAACAAATGAACCAAGCTGCTCTTTATAGCTTCTTTCCTGACAAAACCACAAGAGCCATCTGTGAGACACAGCCTTCCTCTAGCCGTCCATCTGTGTGTGTGTGTGTGTGTGACAGTCTAAACGTTCATGCTGATATATTTAATCTCTGAGTTCTTGGTGGAGCATCACATGAACGCCAAAGTGACCCTGTACCGTGATAAAACCCAAACAAAATGGATGTCCTTCAGGCAATAACATTGGATTCACATAACGATTTCTGTGCACTTCCATTTTAAATTCACAACTATGTCACAACTATGAATCATCAGTGTTGCTGAGCATGAGGACAACCAGATGACAAACTAAGGTTAAATGACAAATGATCATAAATTCACTCCAGTGGCCTTCATAGGACAATACGGCCACACATTAATGAAGATCTGCAAAGCGGTGACCTTCTCTTTTCATCACTGTCTGGGTTGTAATCACATTTGCCATTTGCATAAGGATTTTAAAGGGCAAAGAGAGAGAGATGCTGAAGAAAACCTGCCTGAAATCAATAGACACACGTAAAGCCGGACAAAACACTGATAAACAAACTCACCATCAAGATGGGAACTAAAAAGATGTCGGATTTAGCACACCTTGCTTTACTTTACAAGATATATGATATAAAAAAATATAATCACACTTTAGTTTAGGGTACAATTCTCACCATTAAACTATTAAACTCAAACTCCTAATTACTGCTTATTAATAGTAAGGTTTAAGTATTGGGTTTAGGGATGTAGAATATGGTCATGCAGAATAAAGCATTAATATGTGCTTTATTAGTACTAATAAACAGCCAATATCCTAGTAATATGCATGCTAATAAGTATAGTGAGAATTGGACCATAAACTAAAGTGTTACCAAAAATGTTATACATATATAAAATGGCAAACTGGCTACTATAAAGAACTATTAAATTGTATTGATTTTGTTTTAACAGTAGCCTATGTAAAAATACATAAAGCTTAAAAAATATTTGGACCAGTGGATCATGTAGAATTCAAACTTCCTTTTGAAAGGAACTATTTAAAATATGCATACGTCCAGATATCTTCAAAAAAATAAAAAATAAAAATAATAATTTATGTGGAATAAAGTGCCATTATATGGATTTTTTTTTTTTTTTTTTTTTTTTTTTTACTGCAGTTACTGTCATTTCCTCTGAAGCTTGTCCAGACCAGAGGAAACAGAGATATTCAGGTCTGTCATTAAAGCAGTGTTCATCCTTTGACACGTTTGTTCATAGTTCACTGAAACCTCTCTGCTTATGTCCTGCGACCTGGACGCAGCTGTTCCCTGACACACTGCTTGATAGAAAATGAAAAGGATCAACAAAATAAGAATTAAACCCAAAAGACTTAGCTGGCAAAATATTAACGCAACACAGCAGCTTATTTGCATTGGATATTTCCTCATTCATACGGTTGATCTTGTTTGCCTCACATGACAGAAGTTGATCGTTGACACATTTACAATGAAGCATATTCCAATTACATATTTCGCTAGAACACACTTCATTTTGATAGCCAACGCAAACCATATGATTATGTCATTCTTGGAAGACAAACCTGAATGTTCGTTTAGTTTCAGTTAAGACAAACCTGTCTGAATAATATCCACTTAACAGTTAGTCAGCATAGCCTGAATCTAATTCCCACATAAAATAGTTCTCACAATTTACTCTTACACTTCCCCAATAGGCATGCTAATACTTGTTTATTAAAAAAAATAAAAAATGTGTCTGCTAGTATGGATTTATAAAACAAACAAAAAATCTAGACAGATTTTTCCTTCACAAAAAAATCTACATGAACCAAAGTGACATCTTGTGGCTACATACTACTCAGTAAACATCACAGATCAGCATTATAAACACTATAGATCTTACTAATATATGTAAGGCATTTTGTATTTAAGATAAGGATAAAAACATACAAAAGCTAATGATGTTGTGCCAGTGGCGTTTGCTAAGGCAAGCAGCTCGTATGTGTTTCTCAAAACCCCTAACCGTAAGCAATAAACTTGTGCTGGGCATAAATCACGCCTCAAATTTTGCATTTAATTCAACATTTAAATATTATTGATGAAAAATGTCATCATGACGACATTGCAGTGAACTATACCGCCCTTTTTTTGCACACCTAGCATAACTGTCAAGCATTATGATGACAGATTTGTTGTTGTTGTTCAGATGAAATTAAAAGCTTAATCCACTTATTAACTTTAGGCTAATTCATGACTCATGAAAAAAAAAAAAAAAAAGGGCAGGGATTTCAAATACAGCAAATGGCTACTTGGAAGTCACACCTTAACAAACTACCAGACCTGGAAGTTATCTCAGATTGTCTTTGCATATTGTCTATGGATGTTTTATGCATTTTAGACAAAGAGGCCAATTAACATGTTCCCTAACCTTAACATTTTTACATTTACAGGTGACAAATGCTTAGAGAAGCACAACCTGCATACAACTGGAGGCATCATTCATGTCCATATCCCAAATAAAACGGGAAGTGAAGTTTAATTCTTAGGAACTAACTATTAGTAATTTGTTTGGAAAGTATGGATCCTAAATCTGCCAGGGTCCTGTTTACTGTTTATCAAGCATGTGCATCAGCGAACACACCCGCTGCTGTGCTACCGAGGGCACGTCATGCTTTATAAGCACAACTGATTTGCATAGTGCGAGATCTAACAGTGACATGAAGATTTGAAATGCTAATGCCAGACCCGCTGTAATCCACAACAGCCCCTTATTGTCCTTCTACAGACGAATCATTGCATGCCAGCGTGTCCCAGCGACCGCTTCAGCACAAAGCCACTGGGTTTGTCCTCCTGCCATGCTGAAAACAGTGGAGTCTTTCTTTGCCATGTAAAGTGTGTGACGGAAATGACCTAGAAGCATCGTGCCCCCAAGAGCTGTTTTCACACTCATTTCAGATTGGCAAGTGTTGCTCCACAAAATCTCCTAAAAGAAGGACAATGTGAAGACAACAACTTGATTATTTGCATATTTTTTTTTAAATAGTAATAATTTTGCTTTCTAATGCATGGTATCAACTACTGTTTGGGCTGTTCAGAGTGTGATATATGCAAATTACTATGGATGCATATGTCATATATATGTGATTTTTATTTATGACAGCACAAATATAACAACATAGCAACAAAACATTGTGTCATCATTAGGTTTTTGGTTTTAGGCCGTTTCCTTGAACTGTTAGATTGTATATTCTTGTTTTCCTATTTTTGTTTATTAATAAAGTCTACAGCCTGAATACGTGACAAACATGGCATTTAGTGCAGTCAAATTCATTAATCGCATCTAACATAAAAGTTGTAATAAAAGTATAAATATACTGTCATTTCTACAGTATATGTGTGTGTATGTGTGTGTGTGTGTGTGTGTATATATATATATATATGCACAGCATATATTACATAAACCAATTTTTATGTTAGATGCGATTAATCGTAATCATTATATATATATATAGGCCTATATATATGTGTGTGTGTGTGTGTGTGTGTGTGTGTGTGTGCACTGGCCACTGTGAGTGCCTGTACCCATGACAACCCATGTAGAAAAGCAGAGCATGCCTCATGTTTTATAAGGGAAAGCCTCTACTAAGCATTTCTGGGACTATCTAACTACTACATGCTGATTTTTCTCAAAGAAGGAATGTTTACAGGATGTAATCTGTCTGTGTGCCTGTCCCTCATCTCTTCAGTGGGCTCGGAGGAATGCATGCAGGGGATGGAGTTAATCTGAAGGGGGAGTGCCGCAGGGCAGAGTCTATATATACATGTGGACCCTGGGAGGCTGCTGCTTTTAGGCACAGTTGGACTCTGTTGGAACACTAGAGAACACATCTATACATTTCACCAGACTAACGGTGAGTCTCCTTATTTTGTCTATTTCCATTCATTATCCTTCCCTTTCTCTTTTTTCATCTTTGGTTATTTTATTTGTACAACTTCAAAAACTTCATAGAGCCAAGGATGAATAAAAAAAAAAACACAAATAAAAGTAGCTGGCCAGTGATCTATGCTTTTAATTATCAGTTGTCATGAACAGTTGGGAGATGACACTTTGTGAGAATCATTGTGATGTGGATGATAGTCAATATTGACTTAAGTACCACATCCTGCCATATTATGTCCAAATAATACTGGATGTTGTGCTTAAGTCAATATGCTGACTGCCACAAAGCTCCAAGCAGCATTTGGATAGAAATAAGGGACGTGGCTTTGAACTTAAACAGTTCCTCTTTTTCAGAATCAGTTGGTTGGTTCCTTTCCTTTTTTTTTTCACAGAGTTGAACTATCAAAAACAGGGACTTCTTGTACAAATTGCTAGACTGGATTTCTTTTAAACAATTTTTCTACATTTCATTTCATTTTTTTTTTTTATGAAGTCATTTTCTTTCTGAAATCGGACACATCCTGGAGTTTTAATTTCAAAGCCATCTTAATTATTCTTACAAAGGAGGACTTGAAACAATCAGGATCATTGTATTGTTCAGTAAGTATTGTTTTGCTCCTAATTCCATTGAGATCAGAATGCTCTTTTAAAAGATGAATTGTTGAGTCATAAATTCCAAATATGAGTTCTACATGCTTATCATTCATAATATTAGCAAATGAATTCTCATAATTGTTCACGTAACCCACTAAAGCATTATGTAAGACATTATTGGACAGGAGCCAAATTAAGTCTATGATCTTTGAAATATCAAATGTCAGGTTTAGTCTTGTATATTTATTTGTGCTTATTTCTATGAGAAAATCTGAGTCATTTTGTTGCCTGCTGTAGAACATGGTTTCACCACAGGACAAGTGTATTGGTTTCAGATTTTCTCAGATCTGGGTGTGCCTTTTTTTCTGTATATTGAGTCTTGGGAAATTAGATACGAGTGTGAGATCATCTCCCTTGTGTAATCAAAGTGCCCAGAAAAGTCCTGAAATGCTAGCTAAAGCCATCAAATATATTCTCCCACCCAGTAACCCCTCCTGAAAACATCTGTTTTGCTATAAATCTGGAGTTTAAATGCTCAAATTATTCTCCAAAGAAGAGGAGAGAGCAGCTCTCCTATTCACACCGACAGTGTGCTCATAATAATAATAATAAACTGTGCTTTGAAGCACAAAAAACGTTTAGCATATTTGCTTTTAATTCTTATTGTAGACACCTGATCTCAATGATCTGCCTTTATTGTTGTATAATTTGCCGAGACTTAGCTGGCGGGTTGTAAGGTGGAACAGGACATGCCCAAACAAGACTAGAATTTTTTCTTTTTTTTTCTTTTCTTTTTTTTTTAATGGCTTGAGCCCATGGAAAACATGTATAAACGTACAAACACTCGCCCCTGTGGTCTGGCTGTCCAATTCATCTCAGGTTACTGTTAAGGTCTCATCCTGAGCAAACAAATATGACCCTTAGAAATAGCCGCATTGATTTCTGTATTGATTTTTATATTGTGGCTTCCACTTTATGATATATATGCCTTGATCTGTTACAGACAAGGGTAAGAAGGATAAGAAGGCCTTCTCTGCTTTGATCCAGGATGAATCGGGTGGAAGAATGGGTTTTGGAGAACAAGGACAAGATCGAGAAAGGAGTGGAAATCATGGGGCAAGGTTGCGAGGTTTTAGCAGCCACTGTGGGACAGTTCCACCCCATCCTGGAGGCCGTGTTTTTGGCCTCAGCCGAGATCCTCGGCAACCCGGATGGGAAGGAGGCCAAGTTCCTTGCTGAGCAGTTTGAAAAGATTAACCAGAAACTCGAAGGTATTCAAGATGAAATCGACCAAATCGCTTTGGAGATGCAGCGGACATCCATGAACAAGCAGAACTTTGACCGTGAGGCGAAGATAATCAGTCAGTATGAGAAGTTTCAAGAGTTTGTCAATGCTAAGCCCAAGTTCAAGGAGAAGAAGAAGGAGAAGTTCATAAGCCAGTATGAGAACACGGGTAGTGATCTGAACATTGATGCCTTGTACAATGCTGTGACTGGAGAGAATATCTCCGGAGATGCCATACTGGACACGGTGGTGACCACAGAGCAAAGGAGCAGAAAGCCAGTGGAGGAGTTCTGTGCCAGGCTAAAGAAGATATTCGTCATGGGAATTATAGCAGTCATGGGTCACGCCGCCCTGAAAGAGGGAGTGGTAGGCGAGGCCATGGTGAAGAAATGGCAGGATCGCATGGAAGACGTAGAGACACGCATGAAAGCGGCGGTGGATGACTGCATTGAGAATTTCCCCTTGCAGGCCAAAACGGATGTGGAGCATAAACTTCTGGAGCAACAAGCCAGCGTTGACCCAGAGTTTGCAGGATTAATACTGGATCTCCTTGAGAAGAAATACTACTGGGTTTCTTGGTCAGTTCGGGTGTTCAACCACAGTGGCATATTCTTCTGGAATTGGCTCGCTGGCAAAAAGTACCATGGAAGCGGTGGATGTGACAACTTTTTTGATCTTCTGACCCCAAACAACATCAGAATCGTGGTGTCTTTTAGTACAGACCCGAAACCCCTCAACAAGAGCCAGCTGCTAGATCAGATAGAGGCACAGAAGCTGAAGGGAAACATGCAGTCTGTGGCTCAAGCGCTGTGGAAGTCTCTTCCCGACACTTTGGTCCATGCCATTAGCTGCTATAAGCAAGTAGAAGAGAAAAACAACTTCCAGCCAGAATGTTTCTACTTTGCGAGGCACAAAAAGGCATACCTGTGCATTCATTCTGAATAGATGTGTGAAACGGCAATCAGTCTTCTCTATATTTCTGATTTTAAAAATGGTTTCATATTATCCAGCATTAGGTAAAGCAAACTGATTGTGGACATACAACGAGAAAGTATATTATTGCTGGTTCTTCACTTTATTTTCGCATGTCAAGGCAAAAAAAGGAATATAAAGATAAATATATGTCTGTGACCAAACATAAATGCATTCATTTCAGATGTAAATTGTATTGTTTTGTAGTTCAGAATGCTTTTAAAAGACCAGTTGAGTGGCGAAAACTTCAATGATAGACAGATTGTGGGGGTTTGTTGTTAGTCGTGGTGTTTACAATCAAAAAATCTTTTCATTTAAACTTTAGATTGTAGTCTTTTCTGGAAAAGTATTATTTCCAAATGAAAAATTATAGTAAGTAATCTAGATATATATTCTCTGTAACCCAAGAATCATGTCCATTTCATGTTTATGATATTATGTAATCGCAAATAAAACAACTATGATCTAGAAATTTGTTTCAAAGTATCAACAGTTTTTTATTTTTTTATTAAAGTTATGGACCTTATTCTAGCCTACTTTTTATTAAATGTACTGTATTTCAGTAAGTCACAGCCTTGTTTTCACTTGCAAAAATAAAAGGTTTACCTGAATAAGGTTCATATTTTAAGGGTAATGTATAGGAGACTTATAAAAGAGACTGAATATTTTAAATAATTTTCCTTAAAAAAAACTTAGGCTACTATGGTAACCATAGCAAACATTAAAGGAAATACTTAAATTCTTCTTACAATAATAACAAAATCTGAACTATGTATTTTTTGGTGGGATAACGTTACTATGGTAAATTCTAAGAAATAAAGGACAATACTTCATTCAGTCTCTTACAATAGTAACAAAAATTGTACTATGGTATTTTGGTGTAAACTATGGTAGCCTACATTTTGTAGGGGGTTAAAGGACAATACTTAAATATTTCTCTTACACCATAAACAAAAAACATACACAGGAATTTGGCTGGAAACTATGATAAAATGGTCAATTTTGTAAGGGGTAAAGGACAATACTTGAAATTCCTTCAGTGTGTAGTAACTTAGTTGAAGGGTGTGCCACGAGCTTAGAGAAGAACCAGCACATGATCAGACGTCGAGCGAGACAGATCAGCGTTTACTTTTGCTTTATTTTATTCTATCCCATTTGTGATCGATTGGAAGGTACTGCTAGAAGGTGAGTTTGTTTCATAACAGGGCTAATTTGTTCTCTAGTCTAGACGTCAGTTCAGTTCAACGACGGTCTGTACGCCGTGGTTTCAGTTTTTGCTCATGAAAAGTTTTTAGGGCGTTTCTCTTCACAGTCTGATGTCCGCCTGTGACATTTTCACCAGCTCGCTATGTTTTAAACACGAGCGAGTTATAACCGATCGATCATTAAGGCAAAAAATAAATAAAATAAAAATCTTCTCTTTAACGTTCATTTAAACTCATTTGTCTTCGTTCTGAAGAACTCCGAGGCAGCAGATCGTTGGGCTGCAGTCTAAACCAGGAAGTGTTTCTTATGTCAACAATCATTGTATTAACTTTGCCAGCCTGATATTTAACGACATTTTATCTTAAGGGAACATTTCTACATATGTGCCAGTAGAAATGTGGTTATAAAATACTAAATCCATATTCTGTGGGGGGGAAAGAGAACCGATTTACCTTTCTGTCAAGCTTGGTGCAGGTACGGGACAACTTTGAGTCAGTCCGTCGTTATCGCAAAATACAGAGCGACTTGTATCGTATCTTCATAAAGCCGTTTATTTTTGCGCAAATTACCAACTGTTATTATGAGTGTACACTGTCCCACGTATTATAGGAGTACCACGACTGCTTATCAAACAAACATACAAATAAATAAATAAACAAATACTATACTTTTATGCTTTTGTAGTAATACAAATATTAATTGTGAAAGATTATTCGAATCAAATTATGTGTAAAGACCACGAAAAGCACAATTAGAAAACAAGTTTTACAGACGAGCAGTCAGATAGATACCCTGAACAATGGTTTTTATGAATACAATATTTGATGGCCTGATTGAGAAGTAGGCTACTAATCGAATCAATACTTGATTCAATCAGAATCAAGCATTCAATGTAGGCCATTGCTATGTTCGAAATCCCCCCCCCCATACTATCATTCACTATTCCCTACAGTACTCCACTAATATAGTCCACTTGAAGGAGTTGATGAAAACGAGTGAGTGCATTCGGACACTGAGTGCGCCGGAAGTGCTTCTGATTTTGCAGTTTGTGTTTTCTGTTTAATAATAATCATTTGAAACACCAAACTGGCAGATCCCTAATGAGAAGATTTATCTTCAACTCTGCCATGGAAACTACTTGCATATTCACCTTAATTAAACAATGTATTAACAAATGAAAAAGGAATTTATGCCTGTATGATAATACGCTGGACCAGCGCAGTTTGGAAAATGGATGGATGGATGATTTGTTTCAGCTGTAGGCGCATCAATAGACATCGGTTGTACACTCGTTATTGCGGTGCATTGTGGGATGGAATGAGTTCACTCAATAACGTCCACTATATGGTTTCGGACACCACTACAAATGGCTGTCCCCTCAAATAGTGCCCTATTTAAGGGTATAGTGAGTGATTTCAGACACAGCCCATGAATCAGTCCTACACTGAATTAAAACACAGACAGCAATATAGTGTTGGGATCTCGGCCAACCCACTATGTTGCTGTCAATCAACTTGGATGTTTAAGTCATTTGAACTTAAATTACATTAAACTGACTTAAAAAAAAATGAGTTGGATCTTGTATAACTTATAAAAAAGTTTGCTAAAAATTGCTTAACTTATTTTGATGAGTTAAAGCAATATAAAACATTTGTTGACATAACTTATTGATCATATAATTGTTTACAGATTAGTTTTATCAGATGTCTTATAGGTATGCGAATGTTCTGGTTACATATTTTCAGCTACACTAACTGTAGCTAAAAAAATAAAAAAGATTTCATATGTGTGTTCATATGTGTGTTAAGAGTTCAGGCGAGGATAAAAGCTAATGGCCCCAATTAGTGTATTAAATTAGTCGTTCATTTTGTATGATCCATGGCATGCCAACATATCTTTACAATTTTAAATTACATTTTAAATATGCATACAAGTCTATTTTGGTTTGTAAGTAACATAATTGCTTGAATTTCTGGTATTTTGTAACACTGGAATTTTGTAGCTACTGCCCAGTCAAAAAGAGCATAATGTCTGTGTCTGGAGAGAAGCTGACATGGTGTTTTCCTTGTCTTGTTTCCATGGTTACTGCTGAGGTGCTTTGGAAAAAGGTTCTCGCTCAGCTAGTTAAACTACCCTGCTAATTATTCCCACACCTGTGTTGACACTAGCCAGAAATGTTAATGGAAAATCATCAGTGGTTTTGCCGGATATTAACCTAAAGAATCTTGCAAGCACTTTGCTATTTTCCCTTTACTTAGATTGCACAACATTAGTGATATAAATGCAAATAAAAACGTTTTATGCAAAAAATAAATTAAAAAATCACCTTTCTTACAATGTACCGAACTGTATCGTATCGTAACCCCTGTATCGTGATAGAAATCGCATCGCCTGATTCTTGGTGATACACAGCCCTAATTAACGTACCGTTTTATGGTATATCAAAAACATTTATTCAGGAAACGTAAGAGAATTATGGAAGAATAATATATTATACTGAATAATAAATAAATAATAATAATTGCGACTTTTTATCTCACAATTGCGATATATCAAGTCAAAATTGTGACTTTTTTTCTCAGAATTGCGAGATATGAAGTCAGAATTGTGAGAAATAAAGTCGCAATTCTGAGAAATAAAGTCGCAATTGCGAGATATACAGTCGCAATTCTGAGAAATAAAGTCGCAATTGCGTGATATAAAGTCAGAATTGCATGATATAAAGTCGCAATTGCGTGTTATAAAGTCAGAATTGTGAGATATAAACTATTCTGGGGTAAAAAAAAAAAACGTATTTTTTTCCTTAGAATTGGACTTTATATCTCACAATTGTGAGCAGTTGCGTGATATAAAGTCAGAATTGCGTGATATAAAGTCGCAATTGCGAGAAAAGTCAGAATTCTGACTTTATAAGACGCAATTCTGACTTTATTTCTTGCAATTCTGACTTTAGATCTCGCAATTCTCACTTTATAACACACAATTGCGACTTTATTTCACGCAATTCTGACTTTATATCTCGCATAAAGTAAACTCCGAACAGACTATGTAAACTCGCAATTGTGAGATAAAAAGTCGCAATTATCTTTTAAAATGTTTTATTCTGTGGCGGAAACAAGCTTCCATAGAGAATAGTGTATCAGCATTCTGTTTATTTAATGTTACACAACCAGTCAAAAGTTTGCACACACTTATTACTCAGTTAATTTTTCCACATTTTCAAATAATGCCAAAGACATTAAAAAGATTAAACAACAAAATTGACTTTGTTTTATAAAACAACTCATATAAAGCGCAAATCTTTAGATCACAAGACATGAAGTCAGTCAAGTGTGTCCAAACGTTGGACTTTTAGGAAGTGATAACATGACCTAACAAGCTACTTAACAAAAATAGTGTTGCATCATTATTATGGAAAAGGGGAAATCCATTCGAACTGTTTCCAATTGAAATGGTTGTCCTCTCTATTGTTGCATATTGCATACTGTGTGAGTAATTGTTCTTACATTATTTGCCAGTTCGTTTAGTGCATGTTTGAATTGAATGAATGTCTTTTATGTAAATGAAGGTGTGGTTGTCAGAACGAGCGAGCCTCTTTTAGCATGTGTACATACACCTGGTGTGTGTTGTTGAGGTTGTGTTGCTGCTTTTATGGTTTGTATAAAACATTTCTCATTTCCTTTATCTTTTTTTAGCAAGCCCACCCAGATTCACACTGACCGTTTAAAGATTCAGAGGAAACGAAGACTGACACATCATGTAAGTTTCTTTCCGTTTACCAGTCTAAGGAGATAAAGACAGTTATTCACTAAAGCAGTGGTTCTCAAACTTTTTACACCATGCACCTCAGAAAATATTTGGCTCTCCAAGTACCACCATAATGACTAATATTAAAATACAGTAGCATAGTAGGCCTAACTATTCAGCTACAGTTATGCACATCTCAAAAACCAGGCAGTTTTATTTATAATAAGAATATTTATTGTTGTCAGCCACTTTAAACATTGTAACAACACAGTTTTAACATCAACACAGTACTGTGTGCTGCTTACATACAGGTAATTTTTGCACCTAAAAGTGAAATAAAAACTGTACTTACAGATTAAATGAAAATGTATTGTACTTAAAAGTAACGTAACACTGTTGTTAGCACTTGTGCTCGGTTCACTCTCATCCTCTTCAGTTCTTGTATTTGAAACATTCTCCTCCTGATCCAAACTTCTCTTGCCAGATTGAAGCCACAATAGCAGTTTTGAACTTTTCATAATTTAATCATCCACCTAACATTCATTTATATTTAACCTTTTAACACACTTAAGTTAAAAAAATTCAGCTGCTCCCCAAGCGTAAGCTTTTCAAGGCGACCGTTATAGATCGTATTACTTTTTTTTCCATGGTGACGCGTCATTGCTTGTCACGCGACCACCTGGTGATCTGCTTTTATTTATTTTTTTATTCAAAATATTCACAAATTTGTTAGCTATAGCATTGAATCGCCTTTATAATGATCACGTTAGTTGGAAAAAAAAGCAGTCTGAATTTAGCAGTTGATCACGTTCTACTCACACCGGTGAGAACGAAATTCAGTGTTTCCTCTGCGTACCACTAGACAGAGCGTGTACCACACTTTGAGAACCACTGCACTAAAGGTTTGCATGTATAAAAACGTGTTAACTGGATAGCATGTGCACAAATGTCCAAGCTTAGTCTTTTAAATGAGAAGCTATTTCATATCCTGTTTTTGACCCTCTCTTTCGACCACTGTTTTGATTCAAGGCTTGGAATTCACTGCATTCAAGGCTTCGAAGTAAACGCCCACTGCTATGATTGGGTAACAGTTTTGCAGATTAAAATAATTTTCAACGTCTCCGCCATTACACGTGTGTCATTGTTTTGAAAACTTAAAATGTTGAAAAATATCTCGTTACGTACTTGAACCATTTGCCAAAAATGTATGCGTATTACATCTTGGTTGAGGCAAAATAAAGTTAAAGTACTTGGAATTACCACATTTATAGTTGACAAAGGACAAAGTGTTTCATGTAAACGGAATTATGAATGAATGTACCATTGTTTGTCACACTGTCGTTCTTATAGGCTAATCATAGTTCATCCTTTCGATAATGTGAAAAACGTAAACATTGTCATTTGCAGTATCATCATGTTTTAAAGGTGCTGTATGTAACTTTTTTACTCTACTAAAACATAAAAAATACCATAATATGTTTGCAGATATTTAGGAAACATGCTGAGTTCACTTTTTTTTTTTTGGACTGTGTGATCTCGCCCACTGCCAGTTCACCCAATAGTATTTCGACACCCCGGGTTGCCAGTTGGCAGGAAACACAGCGTATTGCAGACTTGGAAACGAGCAAACAAACTGAGCCAAAGATTGCAGATTCCACACAACTTAAAAAGCCTCGATTTCCATCAAAAAATCTAAAGAGCATTTTAAAACGCGGATAAATCAACTCATTAACTTACAAGTTAATCTAGTAAGTCTCCTCGCTTTTCGTTGTCAATTGCACTCGTTCCTGTTGCGTGTCCTCAAACTGGCAACCCGTGTGAGCGTCAAGTCTGAGGGGCGTGGGAAACAACGATCTCTGATATTTTGAATTTGGACTGCAGTACCTTATTTCGACCACTAAGTGTCATTCTTACAAACAGCACCTTTAAGTAAAATGAGACGTGTAATAATGTCTTACTGATGACAAAACAGATGATCTCGCTCACTTTTATTCAGAATTACAGCGATTGGCTTCGATCAAAACAATAACAAAAGAAGCGTTCTCTAAGGCCTCGTTTACACTGTCAGTGAAATGTGACCCAATTCCGATTTTTTGCTCATATGTGACACAGATCGGATGTGTTCTATGACAGTGTAAACAGGAAAAAAATGCATGCATTCAGATATTTCGAGATCGGTTTCAGGCCTCATTCATATGTGGAAATAAATCGGATATGTGCCAATGTGACTGTCATGTAAACAGGCAGATCGGATTTTCTGACCGAAATTTTGGACCGACCGCTCCTCGTTAAAGCCAATATTTAAACAGAATATGCTCCCACCCGTCCTGAGATCTCTCTCTCATACACAATAACTGAAGCATATGTGCAATGATGGCACTTTTCTTCCTCCTTCGCCTCATAATCATGGTGATGTTTGGCGAACTTCGCATATATCGCAGAGCTAGCATCAAGCATATTTCGCGTTCGTCCATCTGTGCGAGAGAATTTAACCCTTTAAGCATGCGCGATGTTTCAGATAGTATAGCAAGTGTAAACACATGAATCTGATATGGGTCACAGTTGAAAGAACGTGTAAACGGATGGTCCAAAAAATCGGATAAATGTAACAAATCAGCATTGGGCATCAAGACCTGCAGTGTAAACGAGGCCTTAGTGCTTTCTTCCGCATCCGATAATCCAATGCTTTAACCACATAAATGACGAAGCAAAGGAAAGAACAGCAAATCACAACCATTCACAGTTTCACTGCGGCGCTACTATATAAATACTCAGTACATATCAAACGATCTGTATCAGACAAAGCAGTAGTGACACTCACACTTGTGTGTTGCAACATTACTGTCGGATCCAATGTAGTCTTCACTGCATCATCTTTTATTAATTATTCATTAATTTTTTTATTCAGTCTCTCTGAAAAGCCTGCGTCAAACTGTGTCTTGTTTAAAAACGAATCCACAGTAAAATAAAGCAAACAAACTGATCTGACTGACTGTTAAAAATAAAATTCATCCACGCTTTCTTAATTTTAGGATCACAAATAAGGAAGGCACTGCCAAGACTGTGTTTTTCCACAGCTTACCACTTCAAAACGTAATCCTCAGAGGCGTCTATATTGTTTTGTTGCTAAAGTAAATCCTGTGTTTGTGTCTCCCGTATTTACTACACGACATGCGTGAATCAGTGGGCGGGCCTAAAGAAGCACTGATGTAGAAGTAGGCGTTGATCTTCTTCCACAGAGACGGTCTTTTGTATCCTTAACATTCTCTTTGAATGTTGAACGATCTCTTATATGTCAAAAGATCAAGGAAAATTTGATTTCTCAATTCATGACCCCTTTAAATGGTAAATTTCTAATTATGTACTGATCTTATTTTACACAGAGACATCTTGCTGTCGAAACTGAAAGATGGCGGAGCAGCTGCAGAAACTTGTTGCACAGAAGAAGGATGTTGTGGAGACCGTGATGGAAGTGTTTGAGCAGGGCGCAGAAGTGTTGGCCAGCATTGCTGGAGATCTGTTCCCTGTGTTCTCCATCGCAGCTCCGATTGTGAGGCTGGCGCTGGATAACGTGGAAAGCAAAGAGGCCGAGTACATGAAGGAGCAGTTCCAGAAGGTGCGAGAGCGCCTGGAAGTTGTCTCTGAAGAGGTCCAGCAGATAAACCAGGAGATCAAGAAGAGCGGGATAGATGCCACCTACTTCTCCGTGGAGGAGAATCTGACCAACCAATTCCGCAAATTCATGGACGTCCTGAATGCGAAACCTAAATTCAGAGATGTCAGAAAGAAAACGTTCCTGGATCACTTCAGTAGGACGGGGGGCGACAAAAACTTGCACACTCTGTATAATGCCGTAACCGGAGATAACTTCTCAGGAGAGTCTGTTCTGGAAATCACTCTGAATTACGAGCAGAAGAGCCGCAGGGCGGTGGAGGACTTCTGCGCTACGCTCAAGAAATTGTTCTGCGTCGGTTTGATCGCCTTACTGGGACACGCGGCGTTGAAAGGCGACGACGACGACGAGAAGTTGCTTCAAGATTGGAGCGAGAAGATGAATGTGGTCCAGTCTAAAATGAACGTCGTGATTGAAGACTGCATCAGCAGCTTTCCGTCGCAGGCCGAGCTGGACGCCAAACGCATCGTGAGAGACCAAAGCGACAAAAGCAACCAGCAACTGGCCGACATGCTGGTAGAGCACCTGAAAAAGAAGTACGACTGGGTGTGCTGGTCAGTCCGCATCTTTAACTCCCCCACAGGCATGTTCACCAACAAGAAAGACTTCCATGGATTGACGGGAAAGAGTCGCTTTCAGGTGCCGGTGTCGGATGACAAGCTAAACGTTGTGGTCTCGTACAGCGCCTCGCCTGAACCCGTCGATAAAGCCCGGATACAGAGCCTGGTCTCGGAGCAGAAGAAGCCCACGATGACGCCGATGGCCGAACTGCTTTTCCAGACAATCCCTCTCTGTGTGGTCCACACAGTCAAGACCACATGCAAAGATTTGGGCTTCTCCAGCAGCTTCTCTGATGAGCTGCACTTCTTTGAAGAGTTCAAGAACTTCTATGTCTTTCTTCATTCTGCTTAAACTAGGCAGGGAAATAGAAATACTATGATTCACACCATTAAACCCACAATAAAGAGTGTTTAACCTCTCTAAGGTTGGCACTTTTAATGACCAAAATCAACCAATGTAAAAAAAAATTGTATTTTTTTCCTAGTCTTAGCCTTTATCTAAGTTATAAATGGACACTTTTAATGTATCGAATTTGTTTTAAATATCAAATCTGGGCTTTTACTCCCTTATTAGTGTATCCTGGGTGATGGTAGCCTATCATTTAAGCTGGTAACACAAGTAGAGTAGACCGTCCACGTTCCCTGATTTTATGCAAAATGTTTGCACAAATGTGTTTAAAAGTTATGAACACTTTGAGGAAGAACTAATTACTAGATTTGACATTCTTTCACATCTTTGACAAAAACACTTCTAGGTATCTAGATATTCTTAACCTTGAGCTTATGTAAGGTTAACCTTAATATTTGTTTTGTTTTGTTTTTTAAATACTTTATTGTACGTTTTTGACATAATGTGCAAAGCAATAAGAATGAAAAATAGCTAAATAAATTAAATAAAATAAAGAACAAAAAGGTGGGCTAACATAAGCAAAGCATGGGAAAAGGTTTTTAAAGGGTCACAGGAAGAACGTAAGGAACATTTGTTTTGTTTGTCTGAAATAATCAGTACTTTTTTACAATTTTATTTTTAAGATTTAACTGGACAGGATTTATGATTGCAATGATGCGATCTATTATTGTGCTTTATTCTGCCTTCATGTGCTATCGGAATTATTGTAAATACTTAGTTTCCTAGGTAAAAACTGGACATGAACACCATCTCAAGTCATATTTACCACTGGGAAGCTCCGGGATAATTTTGATATCCAAGTTTCCGAGTTGGGCGCGTGCCATAAACTTTAAAGGAACCGTATGTAAGAAATGTATTTCAATTAATCATAAAATGGCCCTGATATGTCACTAGACATTAAGAAATCATGTCCATTTCAAATACTTATATCACTGACAACAGTAGTCCGGCCAGGATATTGTCATTTAAAAGTGAAGTTGCAGCCCCTCAACTGATGTTGATGTTGTCATGTTGTGTTTTGGCCTGATGCTCCACCCTCCACCTATCTACCAATCACGAAGTCAGTAGTGTTTCGGCATCCGGGTTGCCAGCTCTGCTCTAGTTACCACAGCTGCAGCTACAAACGTGTCGGATAAAAAATGTCTAACGTTACGAAACCTAAAAGACCTCGTTATGAATCCGAAATACGTCGTGACAAAGTCCGAAATAAAACAAGGATTTGTATAGGAAAAAAACGTACTGTGTAGGACTCGTCACTTGCCATTGGAAGCTCCTTGTAGCAGCCGACGTTCCTGCGGGATCCTGCAGCCTAACTGGCAACCTCGAGTCAGGGGGGAGGAGGAGGGGATACACCGCTCTACAGTCATTTGAATGTGATTGCAGTACCAGTTTTGGCCTCAATCTTACATACGGTTCCTTTAAATATGGCGGAGGGGAGAACGATTGCTGCTGTCACTGCTATTGTTTTATTCGTTTTTTCCACAAAACGTTAAAGTGCATATATGAATAATCATTTGAAGCGTTTTGTATGTTTTATACATTTGACTGAAATTACAGAATTGTCCACAAGCTGACTATAGCATGGTGAATAAGCTTTGCACAATAAATAGGGAAGAATAAACCTGGTGTCCACAATGATTCCAGTTCTTTACGACAACAAAGCACTTGAATGCGACAAGCTTGGACGAAGTGGGAAGTAGGATATTTCTAATAGCACATGAAGGCAGTATTAATGTGTTTCAGATTTACTGGCCCCTAAACGACATGTAAGAACAAACTTGCATGTGGGTACGGTCTCGTTCAGTCCAAGTGGGCAGTTCTTGGCCATAAGTTGCAAAGTAAACCAGACACAAGTGACAGAGTACTCTGTTGCTCCTAAACTGAAATGTTCAACACTGTGGGATCAGTACCATTTTTTTTAAAGAAATGAATACTTAACTTAGCAAGAATGTATTAAATTGATCAAAAGTGACAGTAAAGACTTTTATAATGTTACAAACGATTTCTATTTCAAATAAATGCTGTTATTTAGACATTTTTATTCATCAAAAAATATGACAAAAAAGTTTAAAAAGCACAGTTTTCAACATTTATAATCATCAGAAATCTTTCTTGAGCACCAAATCAGCTTATTAGAGGGATTTCAGAAGGATCACGTGACACTAAAAATTCAGCTTTTAATAAATGCAGCCGTTGTGAGAATAAGAGACTTACTGCAAAAACACATAACATTACAGACGCCAAACTTTTAAACAGGAGTGTGTTTGCATGATAAATAATCTCTGCTTCTTCTTTTTAGCGCTGAACGGCAATAACAGTCCTGGAGTCTAATAACATATCGTCAAAGCATCAAAGTAAACTCTATTTACTTCACTAATGGATGATTCCAAATGAAACTGTCAAAGTAAAATGGGTCCGATGTTTTCTTTGGTGTCTACAACACATAGAACAATATCTAGAATATATATAAAAAAAGCATTTGGTTGAGACCAGACATGATGTAGTACACAACCTACTTTTTTTTTTTTTTTGATATTGTTTAATAAACAATCCATCCATCAATCAGTCTACATTTCTTTTTGTATTTGTGTCTTTGTGTTTAACATCCTCACTGTTCAAACTTTGATGGCAGAGATACTACACAATCCCCCCCACCGCCACATTATTGGATTTGGACACATCAAAGATTCTGTTACACACTGTTTCTGATGAAATCTGATCACTTGTGAGCTCTCACAGATGAAAACATGTCCATACATAATCTGTTCTGCACTTCTTACAGTCTTTGGAAGGCAGCTCTACTGATGTTACTCGAACATTACACTCAGGGGTTTGTTCTGAATCAAACACCAGGAAGTGTTTTATAGATTACTTAAGTCTTTGATGTGCTATATTTTTGTTTTGTATATATATACAGTACAGGCCAAAAGTTTGGAAACATTACTATTTTTAATGTTTTTTAAAGAAGTTTCTTCTGCTCATCAAAAATACAGAAAAAAAGTAATATTGTGATATATTATTACAATTTTAAATAATTGGTTTTCAATTTATTATACTTTAAATTATCATTTATTTCTGTGATGCAAAGCTGAATTTTCAGGATCATTACTCCAGTCTATCACATGATCCTTTAGAAATCATTCTAATATGATGATTCATTATCAAAGTTGGAAACTTAGCTGCTTAATATTTTTTCATAACCTGTGATACTTTTTTAGGATACTTTGATGAAAAAAAAAAAAAAAAAAAGCAAATGTTTTAAAAATAGAAATCTTTTGTAACAGCAATATACACTACTGGTCAGTCATTTGGGGTCAGTCATTTTTTTTCTTTCTTTTTTTGAAATAAATCAATACTTTTATTCAGCAAGGATGTGTTAAATTGATAAAAAGTGATAGTAAAGAAGATTTATATTATTAGAAAATATTTTTTTATTTTGAATAAATGCAGTTCTTTTTAACCTTTTATTCATCGAATATATTAGGCAGCAGAACTGTGTCCAACACTCATAATAAATCAGAATATTAGAATGATTTCTAATCTAAAGGATCATGTGATAGACTGGAGTAATGATCCTGAAAATTCAGCTTTGCATCACAGAAATAAATGATAATTTAAAGTATAATAAATTGAAAACCAATTATTTTAAATTGTAATAATATATCACAATATTAAAAAAAAAAATCTGTATTTTTGATCAAATAAATGCAGGCTTGATGAGCAGAAGAAACTTCTTTCAAAAACATTAAAAATAGTAATGTTTCCAAACTTTTGGCCTGTACTGTATATTTAAGGAAATATTTTATAAAAGTTTGAAAGCCTCCCTCAGACTGCCATGTTCAGTAGTTAAAAATTTAACTAGAGTGATCATGACCTGCATATGCATACATACTGAATAGTTATTGGTATTCCTTGCATATGATGTGAAATGATGTGGCATTTCATTTACAAATGAAATGCAAGCTTTCTGAAAATGTCAGCATTATTATTTTGCTGTCTTGCAAGCACTGATATTTCCTTCATAAAATGCCAATCCAGTTCACCTGAAGTTGCATCAGTTGTTATACATGGGGCAATAATGATTAATACTTCAGTTTTTCATATTGTGGGAATCTACTTTTTGACAACAAACTAGTCGTCGCTGGACAATTGTGATGTTGTACGTCCTCCTTTCAACTTCGTGTTTCACTGGGTGAAATAGATTTACTGTGAAACACCCATCAGACCCTGTAATTATGCAGAGGAGCCACAAACGGATCTATTTTTATCTCAGGATTTGTCCCACCCTTTGACAGTGGTAAAAAACAAACCTAGAATAGAAAACAAAAATGCCAAAGCTTTTTATATTTAAAAGCAAAGACTATATTATAACTGAACAAACTACAAATGTATATGAAAACACTGCTAAATAACATTTGATGTATAGACGGAGGTGTTGTCAAGAAGACCAAACTTCTGAGACAAGACCAGATCATTGAGGCATGTTGAGGCCCCTTGGGTCTGATCTGGTCTTTGTCTTAAAGGATCTGGTCTTGGTCTCAGAGGTTTGGCCATGACTACAATTCTGCTTATAGATGGGAAAATGTTCTAAAATACATAATGAAATTAGTGATTGTGAAGAAAATCAAGGCAAAGCATAAGCAATACAAATATTTAACAAATGCACACCTTAAAATTGAAAACTTCAATCAAGGCAATAATTATGATAATCTAGCCAAAGTGCTATTATGCACACTAAATTGTTGGCATCTCCTCGCTGAAAAGACCTCTACCATTCCCTATTGCACAGCTGCTTCATCGGTCACGGAGGAAGACATATGTGGCGTTTCACCACATCTCCTCGTCGTCATACACATCTGGAGAGAGTAAATATAGCAGCTGTAGCAACTTGTGTCAGTGGTATTATAGCCAGCAACCTTTAGTTTACAGACAAAAGCTATGAAGACACTTTCAAAATCAATAAATTCCGTCTATTTCCTTCTCTGAAGACACACCAACAAACCATGATTTACCATTTGCAATGGCTTGTCAGAAACAAGTGGCATTTAAAATTTAGGCTGAGGGACATTCTCATTATAGAGTGCAATGTGCAAAAATATAATTTTTTGGGTAATACATTAAAAGCATTAAAGGGATAGAAAATTCTGTCATTAATTACTCACCCTCATGTCATTCCAATCTCGTAATACTTTCGCATCGTATCTTTGGAACACAAATGAAGATCTACTTGATGAAATCTGAGAGCTTTCTGTCTCACCATTGACAGCTACGCAACTACCACTTTGACACTCTTAAAGAGATAGTAAAACTAATCCATATGAATTGAGAGGTTTAGTCCAATTTTTTTCTTAAGACTCGATCGCTTTATATGATGAAAAGATTTAATTTATGGGTTTAATTCACATATGATCAGCGAACATAAACAGAAGCTCTACCGAACCTGCTTACGGAAGCTCAAAAGTGCTGCGTAACACGAGAGAATGAACCTCATTGGTTCTTGCTGAAGCTCAAACGTGCTGCGTAACACGAGAATGAACCTCACTGGTTCTTGCTGAAACTCAAACATGCTGCGTAACACGAGAGAATGAACCTCACTGGTTCTTGCTGAAGCTCAAACGTGCTGCGTAACACGAGAATGAACCTCATTGGTTCTTGCTGAAGCTCAAACGTGCTGCGTAACACGAGAATGAACCTCATTGGTTCTTGCTGAAGCTCAAACGTGCTGCGTAACACGAGAATGAACCTCATTGGTTCTTACTGAAGCTCAAACGTGCTGCGTAACACAAGAATGAACCTCATTGGTTCTTGCTGAAGCTCAAACGTGCTGCGTAACACGAGAATGAACCTCATTGGTTCTTGCTGAAGCTCAAACGTGCTGCGTAACATGAGAATGAACCTCATTGGTTCTCGCTGAAGCTCAAACGTGCTGCGTAACACGAGAATTAATCTCATTGGTTCTTGCTGAAGCTCAAACGTGCTGCGTAACATGAGAATGAACCTCATTGGTTCTCGCTGAAGCTCAAACGTGCTGCGTAACACGAGAACGAATCTCATTGGTTCTTGCTGAAGCTCAAACGTGCTGCGTAACACGAGAATGAACCTCATTGGTTCTTGCTGAATCTCAAACGTGCTGCGTAACACGAGAATGAATCTCATTGGTTCTCGCTGAAGCTCAAACGTGCTGCGTAACACGAGAACGAATCTCATTGGTTCTTGCTGAAGCTCAAACGTGCTGCGTAACACGAGAATGAACCTCATTGGTTCTTGCTGAATCTCAAACGTGCTGCGTAACACGAGAATGAATCTCATTGGTTCTTGCTGAAGCTCAAACGTGATGCGTAACACGAGAATGAACCTCATTGGTTCTTGCAGAAGCTCAAACGTGCTGCGTAACATGAGAATGAACCTCATTGGTTCTCGCTGAAGCTCAAACGTGATGCGTAACACGAGAATGAATCTCATTAGTTCTTGCTGAAGCTCAAACGTGCTGAGTAACACGAGAATGAACCTCATTGGTTCTTGCTGAAGCTCAAACGTGCTGCTTAACACGAGAATGAACCTCATTGGTTCTTGCTGAATCTCAAACGTGCTGCGTAACACGAGAACGAATCTCATTGGTTCTCGCTGAAGCTCAAACGTGCTGCGTAACACGAGAACGAATCTCATTGGTTCTTGCTGAAGCTCAAACGTGCTGCGTAACACGAGAATGAACCTCATTGGTTCTTGCTGAATCTCAAACGTGCTGCGTAACACGAGAATGAATCTCATTGGTTCTTGCTGAAGCTCAAACGTGATGCGTAACACGAGAATGAACCTCATTGGTTCTTGCAGAAGCTCAAACGTGCTGCGTAACATGAGAATGAACCTCATTGGTTCTCGCTGAAGCTCAAACGTGATGCGTAACACGAGAATGAATCTCATTAGTTCTTGCTGAAGCTCAAACGTGCTGAGTAACACGAGAATGAACCTCATTGGTTCTTGCTGAAGCTCAAACGTGCTGCTTAACACGAGAATGAACCTCATTGGTTCTTGCTGAATCTCAAATGTGCTGCGTAACACGAGAATGAATCTCATTGGTTCTTGCTGAAGCTCAAACGTGATGCGTAACACGAGAATGAACCTCATTGGTTCTTGCTGAATCTCAAACGTGCTGCGTAACACGAGAATGAATCTCATTGGTTCTTGCTGAAGCTCAAACGTGATGCGTAACACGAGAATGAACCTCATTGGTTCTTGCAGAAGCTCAAACGTGCTGCGTAACATGAGAATGAACCTCATTGGTTCTCGCTGAAGCTCAAACGTGATGCGTAACACGAGAATGAATCTCATTAGTTCTTGCTGAAGCTCAAACGTGCTGAGTAACACGAGAATGAACCTCATTGGTTCTTGCTGAATCTCAAACGTGCTGCGTAACACGAGAATTAATCTCATTGGTTCTTGCTGAAGCTCAAACGTGCTGCGTAACACGAGAATGAACCTCATTGGTTCTCGCTGAAGCTCAAACGTGATGCGTAACACGAGAATGAATCTCATTAGTTCTTGCTGAAGCTCAAACGTGCTGCGTAACACGAGAATGAACCTCATTGGTTCTTGCACGTGCTTGAGCTTCGATTTACCACAACTAATGTGTGAGTTGATGAATGTGAATAAAAATCTTTAAAGAAGATGCCTTAAAACCTTGTCTACATAGGTAGCTCAGAAGATTTTAGAACAGAGCTACAGTTTTGTACATCTCAGTTTATTTAAAATGAATTTGTGTACAGTTCAGTCTCAGTTTTTCACATTTCCTTTCACTTCTACTCAGCTAAAGGGTATGTGGGATCTCAGAGGGACTTTTTGCTCACTGGTTTATTTCTGTGCAGTCTTGCATCATAATGCAGGCTTAGTAAGGGTGACTTGCTTGTTTTCAGGCTTTATTGGAGTTCCAAACAGTCATAGTGTTTGGCTCCATTGGCAAGAACACAGGGCCTAAATATGACCGCAGAACGGCAGCAGGCAACAATATAATAAGTTATGTTTAGGTTTTTGGGGTTTTATTTTTTTTAAACAAGCAAGTCAGGTAATGGAGTCATTTTTTTAAGGAAAATTGACCTATTAGCAAAGTTCTTTCCTCTAGAAATGTGCCCAACCAATCACAAAGAAAGTGTCTGACTGCAGTCTGCTCAACCTCTGGAGGATCATGAACTTAAGTCTCCTAGTAAATAGCTTAAGAGATTCTTTTAATCAGAACAAAATGACTTTTCCATGAATATGATTTGGCCACAGTGCCTCACATTGAGTCCGGCCCCATCAGGTGACCTCAGGAACGCAGAAAAACATCACGTGCATCAGGACGGTTTCGCGTGAGATGCAGAAATACATTGTGCAGCCATTTATCGTCTCAATGTTACCTTAGTTCTTCCTTAATGCGGTCTCCATTGAAATAATTTCATTTTGGACCAATTTCACCCTGAAAAAGATCCAATAAATGTTTATTAGGTGAGTGGCTCCAATAGCACACAAGCTCACCCAACAGGATTGGATGTGGAAAATCCTCAAGATGCTGAGATTCTTCCTGGTCTGATAAACTGAATATAGAAAGGATAAATGTCTACATAGAGAATAAACTAGAGAGGAGCCAATGGTTCTTGTTCAGAGATGTTCAGTTATATTGCATGTGCTTGAAAATAAGCAATCAGATTTGGCATTTCAGTGAAAAATGTCAATAGTGACTTATTCATTTTACACTGGAATATCAATTGAATAATATTGTTCAATAATGCTGGCATTATTTACACATTCTCATGTTGTTCCAAACAGAAAATGTATTAGGTGTGTCATGCATCAAAAATATAGAGACAAATAAAAAGGCGCTGAGCACCAAAACACCCATTAAAAAAAAAAAAAAAATTCCCCTCATAGGTCATGAAACCTCATTGTGCAATATGTCAACTTGGCAAATTCATATTTATAGATTCAATTTATATTTATACTATCTGAAAGTCCTCGTACCTTTGAAACTCACTGTACACACACTATTCTGTGTCTATCATTGCTGTCTTTCCAAGTACTGATGTTTGGCACCAATGACAGAAGCTGATTCTGGTTAACCGAAAGGAAACTGGCCTATAAAATAAGCAAAGAAAAACAAATAGTTTCTTGATTCAAGCGTTCAACAGCTTAAAATCCATCTGGACTATAAATAATAAGATCACAGAGCACAAAGGCAATGTAAATCATTACATCATTACTGAAATGTAGACAGCTGTAAATGAACTGTTCATGGAAACCATCTCACAGCAAAGGAAAAGTGCATTTGTATGCATATGAAATCACTATATTCTGAAGATGGTTTCAGCTGTTTTGAATTAGTGAGTCTTCTGCAAGGAACAAAAGTGGGAGCCAGTGATTCAGCACCACTGTAATCCACAGGTAGAGATCTAAAAACAGATCCCCCCTTGATTCCTTGGTTTGTTCCTGGTCAAGACAGCTGACATCCCAGTGACTAATGTAAGCGAGAGGAAGCACATGTAACTGATTACTACAGCAGGGCTAATTATATGCATCTTATTTCATTTCAGTCTTCTCACAAAAATAATTTCAACTTCAAGTTCAATTTTTTTTTTTCATCTTTATTTAGTGACAAGTCATCTGACAGTCAGACAATTATTATAGCAAAAGAAATGTGTAAAATAAATTTTTTTTAGTGCAATATATAATAAGGTGCGCATGATAAGTAGGTGCTGAAATTATAAACTCACTTACAAGATTTCATTTGCTTTTAGCATATTAATCTTGTCAATGACAAAATTAACAAGTAAAAGTGGTAGTGAATGTAGTCAAATGTAAGCCCAGCCTTGAAGGAATGCTTACATTTACACACCACAAAATAGATCCTTTATGTTTATAGCTTTTCGGTTTTGATATTTAGGGTTTCGAGCTCTTATGGGAGAAGTGTTCATGGTGAAAGTTCTTCCCACTTTTGATAACATTTAGCTTGAAGTTCTTTACATTAGCCTTGGCACAGCTATGTACCCTCTCTTAACACTTGAGGATATTAACACCACCTGCTGGCGGAATCAGCAAATAGCCAAAGATATACTGATAAATCAGGTCAAGTCACTGCTGTTCAGAATGTTTTGTATCTTTGCATGACTAAACGGAGAGAAAAAAAAGAGAATTGATGGAAACTTGTAATTATTTTAAACTTAATACAAAAGGAACAAATATATACAGTACAGGCCAAAAGTTTGGAAACATTACTATTTTTAATGTTTTTGAAAGAAGTTTCTTCTGCTCATCAAGCCTGCATTTATTTGATCAAAAATACAGAAAAAAAAAATGTAATATTGTGATATATTATTACAATTTTAAATAATTGGTTTTCAATTTATTATACTTTAAATTATCATTTATTTCTGTGATGCAAAGCTGAATTTTCAGGATCATTACTCCAGTCTATCACATGATCCTTTAGAAATCATTCTAATATTCTGATTTATTATGAGTGTTGGACACAGTTCTGCTGCCTAATATATTTGATGAATAAAAGGTTAAAAAGAACTGCATTTATTCAAAATAAAAAAATATTTTCTAATAATATAAATCTTCTTTACTATCACTTTTTATCAATTTAACACATCCTTGCTGAATAAAAGTGTGGATTTATTTCAAAAAAAGAAAGAAAAAAAATTACTGACCCCAAATTACTGACCAGTAGTGTATATTGCTGTTACAAAAGATTTCTATTTTTAACACATTTGCTTTTTTTTTTTTACTTTTTATTAATCAAAGTATCCTAAAAAAGTATCACAGGTTATGAAAAAATATTAAGCAGCAGAACTGTTTCCAACTTTGATAATGAATCATCATATAATGAATGAGTAATGATCCTGAAAATTCAGCTTTGCATCACAGAAATAAATGATGATTTAAAGTATAATAAATTGAAAACCAATTATTTAAAATTGTAATAATATATCACAATATTACTTTTTTTTTCGTGTATTTTTTATCAAATAAATGCAGGCTTGATGAGCAGAAGAAACTTCTTTCAAAAACATAAAAAATAGTAATGTGTCCAAACTTTTTGGCCTGTACTGTATATAAAAAGCGGTGATGACAAAGTTCTCAAGTCATTTATTTCAAAAAGCATATCTTTTTTTTTTCTAGAAATAAGTAAAGAAATAAGGAAAACACTGTATAAGAATAAACATGCATCAATGTATAATCTGCTTTAAGTCATCGGAGTACTATATTGAGAGGCGGTGTATATGCTGTATATATTTGTGGCTTTGTATGTTCTCTCTCTCTAACATGCAGGAGCGACAGCGGCGTCTTCCAGGAGCGGCTTGTGAAGTTCTGGATCCTCCACCGACTGCAAAACCACAAACAAACATGAACACACACAGCATCTGTCAGAATCACTCATGATCAAAGTGGATTTGACTGGTGATGATGATAATACAGTACCTTTGCATCTTCATCCTTCTTGCACAAAGCTTTCCCAGTCAAAACACAGAAACTGATGGTCACACAGAGCTGAAGGACCGACAACACTATCATCATGATATCTAGTCCTCCGATGATCATCTAGAGGTGGAGAAAGATCAGTGTCACTTGAGGAAAGAAATACAGTAGAAACACAAATTTGAAATATAATTCAACAACCCTCAACAAGTGATTTTACACCATTTAATAAATAAAACAAATATAATAATTACCCGAATTGAATATTTGTAGTGCATGCAGATCTCCGTTCTCCTAATCTTTTCAGAGGAAGGCGGTACAGAGGTACCGTAAGACGAATAATAATAATCGGTATCGCAGTATGGATCGTTTCCCTTAGCCAGGTCCACTGAATACAGCACAACAGCTGTGATAGCCAGTGCAGCGCTGACGATGTTCAGAATCATTGCAATAACCAGCTGTAAAACACAAACAATCCAAAACACACGCTCAAAATTATTTTTCTAAACCAGAACAGTCCTAAAACGTATGATATGGCTTTGATAGACACTTACCAGACAAGGACTGGGAAACTTAGCTCCAAGAATAGTCACGATTCCAGCAAAAAGGACCTAAAAAGCAAACAAATAAAAAGTGCAGTGCATTCAAACATAGTCATTCCAATGAAAGGTGGAATTCAGGTGTAGTGACCCACCGAATATTCATGTTATCCTAAAAATGCATCAGAATTAAGGACATACAACACAAGCAATTAAACTACACAACTATTTTACTACACATGAAAAGATTTAGAAACATAACAACGAGTAAAATAATTCTTACCACACCACCGATCCAATAAGCAGCTTTAGTCTCTGTAATGGTGTTCCATACCCAAACACTTTGAATCAAAATCCCAAACACAATATTGATGACTCCAACTATTATCTGCACAGTCTATGGAATAAAAAAAATAAACAATGTTGTTTGCACATCTCGAATAAAAATAAAATAAAATAAAAACTTTACATGCTAAAGTCTTCAAATGAAAATATCTAAAAGATGTTTAATTGTTTAATTCACCCCAAGAGCTGTGTGGATGTTCGTCAGCTTTCCTTTCATATTCTGAGATACGAAACACACTGGACTGCAGCACAGAGAAGCCAGAATCTGACACAGTACGGGCCATTTGCTCTTTGGGTTTGAGGAGACGGTGATGACCGTCAAACCCTCACCCTGAGACACTGTCATAGACATGATGCAGACGGAGGTGATGGACTTCGAACTTCCCACAGGTGATAAAGGCCAAACTTCCTGTGTAAAGACAGATAAGCAAATAATCATACTAGTATATCCATATTTGGTATCAATACATCAAATCAAACCAAGCCGTAGAGGAGAAACAAACAAATCTTGGTCACACAAATGGCACCTTTAATGTCTTGACAAGGACCAGGACAAAAAGATACAGTTCAGTGAACAAATGATGACATAGCAGGGCATGTTGTCACAACCGTGCTTTTTAGGATAATGTGCCATAATGCTCTTTATTGTTGACACACTTTTTAACAGTGTCAATGGCGCCCATCAACTGTTTGGTTACGGGCATTCTTCAAAATATCTCCTTTTGTGTTCAACAGACGAAAGAAATTCATACAGGTGTGGGACTTGAGGGTGTGTAGGCCTACATTATGAAATTTTAATTTTTTGGGTGAACTGTCCCTTTAACAATTATGATAAACAAAATTCCCAAAATGGAACGGATAAGCACGATTTATCCAACATAATTTTCAACTAATACACAGTTATAAAACAGAGAGAACCTGCAAGAGATGAGAAGAGTTAGTGTAACTGATTTTTGAATCCAAATGTGTCAACTTGCCCTATTCCTAATAGAATTCATAGTTAAGGACATTTTTTCCCACTTTTTCAAAGACAAATTCTAAAATACATTGGATTATTGCACAGCTGTGGTCTGTTGTGTTTATCGACCAGAAATGGAACTGCGTACGATCATCTACTTCCAGCGTGACGCAGAATTGATACTTTTTCTATTTTATTTCAGAGAGCTCTTAAGAAACAACCCAGACTTACCCTGTGACTAACAGTCCAAAGTGCAGGAACTAGATTTTAGGGAAATGTCGACACTTTGGGAAAATGTCAGCATAAAATGAACTCTACAGAACTGGGCTGGCCCAAAAACAACGATGTCGGTGAATCGTTCGTTTGAGTCGTATATTTTAAATGAATCTTCTGAACCGGTTCACAAAAACGATAGTCGCGGCCAAAGATTCATTCTCGAATCAGACTGAACCGTCGACAGTCTTCCAAATAAGAGTCGCTTATTGCATTTTATTTTAACACAAGAACAAAAAGATTTTTATCCAAGAGATGTACATTAATTTTTAGCATTGTTTAATGTGAATAAAAATTATATTTAGGTTGGATGTGGGACGTCATAGATCACGTGATCACGTAAATGAATCACTGAATCAATTCTGTGAGCCGGTTTTTTTTTGTTTTTTTTAAATGAACTGTTCGAAAGGAACAACTTCCCATCATTACCTTCCAGCCTAGTTTTTCCCGATATGGGCGGAGCTGTTTTCCTGACAGTGTTCTTGCCATAGACGGTATATAAACGGTTCTTGCTTATATAGAACTTAGGATGGTATACGCACCAATGTAATTACAAACACTACGCCTATGCAACTAATGCTGCAGGAAAAATAAATAATAATAATAATAAATATAGCTACATAAAGGTCTTGACTCGTAAATGATTTGAAAAGGACGTTTAGAGACTTTGAACATTTTAGCTCAAGGTTCTGTGTGACAGTCTAGGCCCTCCCATTATTTATCAGGCTCTGTTCTGCCTTCACACTCTCTAGTCTACAGCGACTGACTTGTAATGTGATACACAAGCCACCTGGTGGTGAAGTCATGCAAACCTCCTCAGAGAGATGTTGTTTTTTTGTTTGTTTGTTTTTTGTTTTTAAATCTCTACTTGTTTTATTGGCCCCTATTTTAATATAATTTTAAGATAGACGTTTCTTCATTTCCATGTCCTTGACAAAAATTGAAACATTGGAAGGTTTTCTAGTTTATTCAAAGTCTAAAGAGGTAGAAGACTATGGTCTAAAAAATCTAAAAAGCCGATGATGCTAGTCATTTATAAAAAAATTAAATAAAATAAACAAAAAACAGCCAAAGTTAACATTTAGTAAACATCTTTAAATACAATTTGTTTTAAAGGATAGAATAAAGATGTTAAGACTGAATAAGGTAAGATTGAATAAGGTAAGAATAAAGATGTAGCTTGATGGTATTACAGAAGGTGTACACTGTAAAAAGTGATCAGTTCACTTACTTAAAAAAATGAGTAAACCCATTGCCTTAAAATTATTAAGTAAATAAACGTAATGCTAAATTGAAAAAATTAAGTTATGTGAACTTGATAATTCCACATTATTTATTTTTTTCGATTTAGCATGAAGTTTATTTATTTAATAATTTTAAGACAACGGGTTTCCTAATTTTTTTTAAAGTCAACTGATCCTTTTTTTACAGTGTAGGCTATTAAGATGGTAGATTTCACCACTAAAACGAGACCCATAATGCCATTTGATTACAAGAAAAAAAAAGAATAGCTATGTATAGGCTATGTTGTGTCTTGCTGTCATTTATTTTAGGTATGAACTTATACTTTTAAAAATTAAAAAAATTTAATTGAGCAGAATGAGAAAGTCTTACAACACCACCGAGCCAAAAAGCAGCACTGAAAATGAGGATCAAGTCAAAAGAACGCAATGCAATGTTTATGACTCCAATAATTATCTGTACAATCTATAAAATAAAATAAAATAACTATATTTAACAGTTAGACTGAGTTTTATTGTCAGGAATCTCAAATGTGACATCCAAAATTAAAAACACTGCTGAAAAAAAAACGATTAATTTTTTTAAACTGACATCAAAGAAAATATCTCAGAAAATTTAACATAAGTCAAGTCAAGTCAAATAATTTTTATTTATATGGCGCTTTTTACAATACAGATTGTTTCAAAGCAGCTTTATAGAGATAACTGCAAAAAAAATTGTTTCCAGAAGAAAATAGCGTCACAGTCCAGCTTAAGCAAGTTCAGTGATGTTTCATTTTTGTTATAAAAAGTTATCAATTTAGTTCATTTATATATATGTGTGTGGGTGATTCAGTCCATGTGCTGTGTGAACATCCACCACCCTCCCTTTCATAGGTTTGAGGTGATAGTGATGACGTCAAACCCTCACCCTGAGACACTGTCAGAGACATGCGTCAGCTCTGATCTACAATATGAAACTGAAGACTGCAACATATGCATGTGGAGGAGTTCAACCTTCTTACAGGTAATAATGGCCAGAGAATGTCTAATAAGGGGAGAAGTTTCACTCTCAGTAAACTTCCGGCTTCTGAACTGGTTGCAGTTCCACTCTGGTTCCATATGAGGGCGCTCACAGGACGAGTGCAGAATGAATGGAGGTCTATGGCGCTATACCCATCAAAATCCACTTTTCTCAGGATATAATTTTTTGTCTAGTAATTTGAATGTTGTATTCGAAAGGGGATGCAAAGAAATTACACATTGGGTGTTTTTTAGAGTCACTTATTTGCTTTAAAAAGTCTTTTAAAATGTCAATGACGTCATACACATCGTACGACCAGAGATACTGCTCTACGCAATCCTTCAGTCACTTTAGTGCTTTCACGCTCTGCACTTTCTTTTCTCTCGAGGCATCGACAACACAGCTGACACAGGTAAACACACAACACATGACACAGGTAAACACACAACACAGCTGACACAGGTAACTACACAACACAGCTGACACAGGTAACTACACAACACAGCTGACACAGGTAAATACACAACACAGCTGACACAGGTAAACACACAACACAGCTGACACAGGTAACTACACAACACAGCTGACACAGGTAACTACACAACACATCTGACACAGGTAACTACACAACACAGCTGACACAGGTAACTACACAACACATCTGACACAGGTAACTACACAACACAGCCGACACAGGTAACTACACAACACAGCTGACACAGGTAACTACACAACACATCTGACACAGGTAACTACACAACACAGCTGACACAGGTAACTACACAACACAGCTGACACAGGTAAACACACAACACAGCTGACACAGGTAACTACACAACACAGCTGACACAGGTAACTACACAACACATCTGACACAGGTAAACACACAACACAGCTGACACAGGTAACTACACAACACATCTGACACAGGTAACTACACAACACAGCTGACACAGGTAACTGCTGACACAGGTAACTACACAACACAGCTGACACAGGTAAACGCACAACACAGCTGACACAGGTAAACGCACAACACAGCTGACACAGGTAAACGCACAACATAGCTGACACAGGTAAACGCACAACACAGCTGACACAGGCAAACACACAACACAGCTGACACAGGTAAACACACAACACAGCTGACACAGGTAAACGCACAACACAGCTGACACAGGTAAACGCACAACACAGCTGACACAGGTAAACGCACAACACAGCTGTCACAGGTAAACGCACAACAAAGCTGACACAGGTAAACACACAACACAGCTGACACAGGTAAATACACAACACAGCTGACACAGGTAAATACACAACACAGCTGACACAGGTAACTACACAACACAGCTGACACAGGTAAATACACAACACAGCTGACACAGGTAAACACACAACACAGCTGTCACAGGTAAACGCACAACAAAGCTGACACAGGTAAACACACAACACAGCTGACACAGGTAAACACACAACACAGCTGACACAGGTAAATACACAACACAGCTGACACAGGTAAACACACAACACAGCTGACACAGGTAAACACACAACACAGCTGACACAGGTAACTACACAACACAGCTGACACAGGTAACTACACAACACAGCTGACACAGGTAACTACACAACACAGCTGACACAGGTAAACACACAACACAGCTGACACAGGTAAACACACAACACAGCTGACACAGGTAAACACACAACACAGCTGACACAGGTAACTACACAACACAGCTGACACAGGTAACTACACAACACAGCTGACACAGGTAACTACACAACACAGCTGACACAGGTAAACACACAACACAGCTGACACAGGTAAACACACAACACAGCTGACACAGGTAAACACACGTGCTAGAAGAGTTTTTGTTTTGTTTGTTTCTGGTCCCGCTTCGGATGCCACGATGCCATCAAGCGGTATCTCTGGTCGTAATCAGTCCTTCACTGACCAATCAGTGTTCATTAGCAGAATGCTAGCGTGTTATGGGCAACAACAACTCAACCTGTAAGAAATCGAAAGGACATAAGTACTCGTTCATTCAACTTTCAACCTATAACCCATGTTGAACTTGCAAAACCTACAATCAAATCTGAGATCTGTATTCTACCCATCACATTTTCAAAAAAACATCATTAATATGATTTATAAGCTAAAAAAAATAAATAAAAAAAAGATGTCCCCACACGGTCAAAAACGTCTGGTATTACTGTAGAAAATTAAAAGGAACTTTAGGCTGACTTGGCTGTTGTGGTGCGGTGGGTATATTAAAATTCATTCAGTCATCTGTCTCTTTTCTCAGTTTATTTTAACATTTGGAGTACACATTTCCCATTGATGACAAACGCTTTTAATTGTTTTCTAATTAAACCATAAACAAATAGAAACAATTAATGTAAACACATCAGCACAGTGTGAACTGAGGACAACTGGCTATTTCATATTGTCAATTTTTAATCAGATAAGTTGCTCTCGTTGTTTCTTTGCCATGATATTGGCTTGATGTTTTAAAATGTTAAAGTACAATTGAGATTTGATATCTATGGGAGAGGGGATGTTTTTCAGTCAATAATTATTTGGGCTGCTCGTCACACAAAGCTATCAAATGGGTTTAGAAGAGTGCACATACTGTATGGACTATTTAATGGATAATTATGGCCATTTACATATTTGGGTGAGCAATATAATAATACAATATATATATATATATATATATATATATATATATATATATATATCCTGATTCCTACAATCTGCAAAGAAAGATGCCATTGTAATTGTTAGGTTTAATGAGAAACAATATTCCAACTGTAAATAAATGTAAATTGTAAATGTTCTATGAAGATCAGGTTTGATCTAAAAAATAAATTAAAAAAAGATATAAAAAGGATTGTGTGATCTACAAAATAAAGAAAAAAGTAATTGATGTCATTACGCTCAAATGTCACAGAAAGTAATTTACTTCAAAAAGCAGGCCTTTTCTTTCTAAAAGTACCAAATATATTTGTGAAAATACTAAAATATGTAACTTCACGTCTATGGTGCAGATGGCAACATTTCATTTATTTATATATTCTCTTTTCATGGAAATGCCACAACAACAATCCAACAAACACAACAAAAATACATTCCATGACAAAAAGAACAGGAGTAGAATGAAGGGAAAAAAATCGTATAAACTCCTACCCCATTCTTATATTAAGAAAGTTACAAATTAGATGGCCTCACCGACATAACAAAAAATAACAACGGCAAAAAAATAACAAAATAGCCCAGACCAGATGTAATCTACTTTCAATTTTAACAATTTTTTTTTATTTTTTATTATTAATTCTGGTTACACAACACTAAACAAACAAAAACAAACACAACAATAATACAATGATGACAACTCGTGTAACAAAAACAATGACGAGACCATCATTGTTGTTATAATTTGAACAATTTTCACATTCATCTTTGTACAAGTTAAGTATCTTCTGTTTATACTTATATTTAAATTGAAGAATATTTGAACAACATTTTAGATCATTTTCTAGAAAATTCCATCTTTTCACACCAGAAACTGAAACACACATTTGTCTTTTAATTTACATGAATCATTTCACTTTCAATTACAAAAACCAAGAAAAATGTGTTCAAATAAAAATATGTGTTTGTCATGCAGGAGCGACAGCGGCGTCTTCCAGGAGCGGCTTGTGAAGTTCTGGATCCTCCACCGACTGCAAAACCACAAACAAACATGAACACACACAGCATCTGTCAGAATCACTCATGATCACAGTGGATTTGACTGGTGATGATGATGATACAGTACCTCTGCATCTTCATCCTTATTGTACAAAGCTTTCCCAGTCAAAACACAGAAACTGATGGTCACAAAGAGCTGAAGGACCGACAACACTATCATCATGACATCTAGTCCTCCGATGATCATCTAGAAATGGACATCAGTGTATTATAAAAATAAATTAAAATACACACAACAATTTTTACACTATCTGAAAAAGAGAAATAAATCAAATCATTACCTGATTGAGATCCCTGTAGTACAAACAGGTCTCAAAGTTACTCTCTCCTTGGGCACGCTGATAAGATGAATGATAATAATAACCTTCAACACAGTCTGAACTGTTTCCCATTGACAGGTCCATTGAATACAGCAAAACAGCTGTGATAGCCAGTGCAGCGCTGATGATGTTCAGAATCACTAGAAATACAAGCTGTGAAACAAAAACAGTAGAAATGACTGATGCTCGGTAAAAAAAACAAAAACAAAAAACTCTTGATCCACACGTACCAGCCTTGGACTAGGAAACTTGACTGCAAGAACACACATGATTCCAACAACAAGGAACTAAAAGGCAAAGCAAACAAATAAAACATTGGTTTATCCAAACATGCTTGATTTGACATTATTCTAAAGAAAGGGAATTATCAAAATGTGAATTACAACTTCATTCTAGTAAATATCAAATGAAAATAAATGCCGAAATAAAGAAATAAATGTAGGGCATTCTGAAAGCCACATGTCCTTAAAGGGATAGTTCACCCAAAAATGAAAATTCTGTCATCATTTACTCACCCTCAAGTTGTTCCAAACCTGTATGACTTTCTTTCTTCTCCTGAACACAGCTCCTGAAGAAGGTTGGTAATTAAACAGTTGCTGGTCCCCATTGACTTCCATAGTATTATTTTTTTCCTACTATGGAAGTCAATGGGGTCCATCAGTCGTTTGGTTACCGACTTTCTTCAAAATATCTTCTTTTGTGTTCAGGAGAAGAAAAAAAGTCATACAGGTTTGGAACAACTTGAGAGTGAGTAAATGATGACAGAATTTTCATTTTTGGGTGAACTATCCCATTAACCAAGATCAATGTCATATATAATTTACTTTTTGAATGAGCTCACTCATTGTACTACATGAACTCATTTAGAAACATAAAAAATGATCAGAATGAGAAATAAGTCTCACCACACCACCGATCCAAAAAGAAGAAACAAAGCCAAAACAACCCATTGTGATATTCATGACACCGACTATTATCTGTGGAATCTATGGAATAAGAGAACAATGTTTGTCCCAGTTTTACACATGACAAAACACCTAGTGTGAACTGTTTTGTAAATCTGATAATATCAGCAAAAAAAATATTTAAGAATCTAACTCACTCCAAGTGCTGTGTGGGTTATTGCCAGCTTCTCTTTAATATCCTGAAATACAGAATTCATTGGACTGTAGCATAAAGTACAAAGAATCTGACACAGTATGGGCCATTTGCTCTTTGGGTTTGAGGTGATGGTGTCAGTCACTCACCTGAGACACTGTACGAGTCATGTTACAGCTGTGAACAAATGGAAATGGATATGGGCATATTCCACTTCTGGTTTCTGAAGTTTTGTTCTCCACCAACTGTAAAACCATAAACAAACATGAACACACAAGCGGCTCATGATCACAGTGGAGAAATGATAGCTATAAGGATATAACGATAACCATACAGCGTCCAACAGATTATAACGCGTGCTATGGTATGTCTTCTGCTGCTTTAAATTCTCAAGCTCTTTAAAGAGGACCTATTGTGCTTTTTTACATTGTCATCTTTCTGTAGTGTGTAATGTTGCTGTTTGAGCATGAAAAAGCTCTGCAAAGTTAAGTTACAAAGCACAAAGTCCCTCTAAGTGGAGTTATACTCTACATCAGTGTCACCGTTTCTGAACTCCCTGAAACGCCTCGATTGTAGTGTTGAGTTTTTTTCCGGAAATGTACGTCACAATATTCTTCATTTAAATAATTCCCACCTAATGCTGCGTTCACACCAAACACGAATAGAGCATCTGGCGCGAGTGATTTCAATGTTAAGTCAATGTAAAGACGCGTTTACGCGTGTCTGGAGGTCTTGCGGTGCGAACGAGGCGTTTAGCGCGGCGCGGTGGACGTGAATTCGCCTCATTGGCGCATCCAGTTCGCACGAATGACGCGAATTAAGCGTCTGGCGCGATAGGCGCGTTACACGCAAATGATTTTATTTGGTGCTTTTTGTGAATTCACGCGTTTGACGCGACGTCTGTTCACGCAGTGTTAACCAATCAGGAGCCTGCTTGCTGCTGTCACGTGGTGAAGTGACGGGATAAACTCCCGCCCGGAATCACTCATTCAAAATGGAGTAGGAATATACTGTAGCAGAATATAATATTCAATATAGCAGTTAACTGATGCTGCGTTCCAGGCAGGTTTTTGAGCACGTAAATCACGACTTCAAACCACGACTCACGACTTTGTAGCGTTCCAGGCCAGTCACGGCAAACTTTTTTTTCTTAAGCATGATCAATGCTGTAAAGTTCAGGTTTACGTCACCTTAACATTTCCATGCGGCAATACACTTTCACGTCAGCAGCCATGTCACCCTGTAGCCCAAGACCGGTTGCCCACTGAAGCTAAGCAGGGCTGAGTCTGGTTAGTACCTGGATGGGACACCTCCTGAGAAAACCGGGTTGCTGCTGGAAGAGGTGTTAGTGAGGCCAGTAGGGGGTGCTCACCCTGTGGTCTGTGTGGGTCCTAACGCCCCAGTAAAGTGATGGGGACACTATACTGTCAAAGAGCACCGTCCTTAGGATGAGACGTTAAACCGAGGTCCTGACTCTCTGTGGTCATTAAAAATCCCAGGATGTCTTTCGAAAGAGTAGGGGTATACCCCCGGCATCCTGGCCAAATTTGCCCAGTGGCCCCTGTCCATCATGGCCTCCTAATCATCCTCATATATGGATTGGCTTCATCACTGTCTCCTCTCCACCAGTAAGCTGGTGTGTGGTGGGCGTTCTGGCGCAATATGGCTGCCGTCGCATCATCCAAGTGGATGCTGCACATTAGTGGTGGTTGAGGAGATTCCCCCCTTCTATGTAAAGCGCTTTGAGTGCTGAGAAAAGCGCTATATAAAATGTAATGAATTATTATTAATTATTACAACATACTTATTGTTTCAGACACATAACATTGTAATACATAATCGTGTGTGTATTATTATCATTATTATCATATTATTATTAATTTGACTGCAACGTTATATTGTCCTAAAGTGTATTCTCACCGTGTACCGCCTGCAGAAACACTGCATCCGTAGGGGCTGCCATTGTTGTTTTGTATGGTTTCGCGGGCTATGTGACGTCAGAGCTCGTAACTGGGAGTACATCGATCTAGTACGAGTTCACGGGTGGGAAGTCACGGGTTTGACTGCCGTTCCAGTGCACTTTCACGGGTATAAGGTTGGAAAAACACGGGTTACAGGTTGCCTGGAACGCGGCATGAGTATCACTAGAAAGAGCACCAACAGTGGTATCCGTACCACAGTTTGAAAAACATTGATAGTTTTTCAATATTTAATATACTGTATTTAAAATTTCATATACAATTTCTAACCGAAGACAGATGGACAGGCGATGCGGTAACTCTCTCGATGAATGCTCGATCAACATCAGCCATCTTGCAAACAGACAAGCGGATTTCGCCTCAGACTTTTGCTTTTTACGTGCATCAATTTCACTCTGGACGCGCGAATGGATTCAAAATGTTCAAGCGTCCAACTAGACGCGGTAGACGCGAATTTGACGCGCTATTCGCGTTTGGTGTGAACGCTGCATTAGGCATGTGCAAAAAAAGGGAAGACGTTAGTATAGTGTTGTCGCCATGTCCAAGGCTGCATTTAAGTGTTCTTTTTAAAGCCCCTCCCTAATTCCCTCTGTCTCGTTCACTCAGATGTATGTCATTGCTTACGTTGCATGAGTGCTCACTACTAGTGGAACCCTATTGGGTTTAATTAAGTGCGAGCACTGCAAGTTGCTGTTGTGACGTCACAATCGTGTTACATTGTGGTCTGTGGATCTACCTGAAGTATACATGAGTAAACTAGCTCCCTCAGTCAAAAATGGGTTAGGGTTAGTGTTAGGCCACTTGGTGAAGTTGAATGCAATTCAAAGTGTGTCTAAAAGTGGAGTTAAACACAGCGCAAGAGACCCCAGATTTAATGCAGTTATGGTTAGGGGCATCACATTTCCGAAACACGCTCAAAACGGGTTGACCAATCACAACACACTGGTCCAGCCGACCAATCAGAGCACATTGTGCTTTTCGGAAGGAGGGGCTTCATAGAGACAGGAACTAAACAGAGCGTTACTGATAGACTGGAAAGAGAGGAGCTGCAACAATAACAAATATGTGAAAAATAATGTGTTTTTAGAACCTATTCTAGTAGAATAGAATTGTAAAAGGGCATAATATGGCCTCTTTAAAGTTGGGTTGATTCCGATTGGCAGGCAATGTTTTTATCATTCATCAGCTGGAAAAAAAATTGATCTGAAAGTGATTCCAACAATATTGTTCCTCTGTGTTGCTATTGTTACAGCTGTGGTTTTAGACTTTCCCATTCTCATAGATTTAGAATGATCAATACATTTTATAGTTATCGTCATAGTTATTGTGCTTGGTGTGAACCGGCCTTAATTGTGGTGATGATACGGTACCTTTGCACTCCCACGCCTCTTGCACAAAGATTTTAAAGTCAAAAGCAAGAAACTGACAGCCACGCAGAGCTGAAGAACCGCCAACACCATCACTGTCATATTTAGTCCTCCGAAGGACTCCTAGAGAAAAAGATCAGTGTGTAAAGTCATTAAAAGAAAACCAATTAAAATACAGTATGAACACTAGCTCTAATCAAGGCAAAAATGTGAATTTAAACAATAACATAGTCATTACAAACACCTGTGGCTATTTCTTTCAGTGTGGAATACGAAGAATGTTAAATTTGTACAATTAAGGAAAGTAAAGGAGATGGGTGCTGTCAAAATCCGAAATTTAGAAGAAAAAAAAGTATCATAAATCCAACTAACAGACCAAAAATTAGGTTGTTATTCAGTAATGAATAATGACATTACAACTAGTGGTTCAACCGATCACAAAACTCACGGTTCGGATCATATTACGGTTTTTGAGTCACGGATCATTTTTCAGATCAGCAAATAAACTAATTATACGCACTGATAAATACAATATAACAAAGTTACAAATAAAGTAAGGTAGCTCGCACATCACGTCCAGATCGCACGCACACAGACACATTCAGTAGTGCAGAAACTTACTGTTAAGTTAACACTGTTCAGTGATTTATCAATAAAATAGCTTAGAAACTGAAAAGTTCTAGCATCACTTTCTTAGTACAGGGTTCCCACACCTTGGTTAACTTCAAATTCAAGGACCTTTCAAGGACTTTCCAGGTCCGATACCCTCAAATTCAAGGACTTAATGAGGGAACACATTTCAAGTGAGAGCAAGGTTACATCGTGTTACCTTGTAAGACACATTGTTACAGTTTTTATGTGTCAAACACAAATATGCTTTTTCATATGACAGAGATCTGATATTCTATTAGTCGTATTTCTGTTTTGCATAAAACTTAAGAATATTCAGTACATCCTACACTGTATTTTAAAATGATCTAATATTAACTTTTGCATGGATTTTATTGAAAAGAGCTTAGGCTCATGTAACCAGCCTGTTTTCCACTTACACTGTAAAACATTTCTAACCTCTCCAAGTCAACATTTTCTAGTGACTGGTCACATCAAAATTTTTTAATTGGCCCAAGTGCAATTCTTGTTGCAATAGTCTGTTAACATTGGCTCAATGAGAAATAATACATCAGACTAATTGAAAAATGTTGATGTTATCAGTCACTAGAAATGTTTTACTTGGGGATGTAATTTTTTTTTACAGTGTAACGTAACGCGTAAATGTGCGTAATTAACGTAAATCAAGCAAGCTAGTATGCATAGGTCACCAAGTGTTGGCGAAATAACACATTAGCGGACCGGAGGGAATAATATAGATTTTTTTCCAGAAAACTTCTTACACAAAATAAATTCAAGCACTTTCAAGGACCTGTATCTATGTATGTTTATTCTCAAAAACTTTCCAGGGCCTTGACTTTTTTTTTTTTCCAGATTCACAAACTTTCAAGGATTTCAAGGACCCGTGGGAACCCTGTTAGAAACTAAAACCCACAGCTTCACTATTAGTAGAGAGACGCTGCCAAGTCGAATTAATTTACACGCATTTGCTCTCACACTAATGCATTCATATAAATGTAATCTTTACTGTGCTACTTTATCTGTATATGATTTAGAAATCTGTGAGAAATATAACGACCCAAAGACAAAAGAATTTATGTAGGAGCAATAGCCTTGTGGCAGCGCTGAATCATATACCATAACTGTGTACAAGACAACCCGCCTCAGAGTCTCAGCTCGAGGTTCAGGCTTATTTGTTCATTAATGACGTCATCAGCGACTAGTCGTCAACGACTCGACTTTAATCACATGAATGTCGACTTAAAAATATCTGAAGTTGTTTAACCCCAAGTGTGCGGCTGTGCGCAGAGAAAACAGTGCGCGAACACTGAATTTAGTTATTTTTCCTTCTTTCTTGCGCAGGAATCGTTTGCATGTGTAAATTGCTGAGACAAAACACATGCAAATTATAAATGTTCACTTTATGATGGTTGAACTTTGCAATTAATCAGTGAATCAACCGCAAGCCACAATTTAAATTGTAGGCTATATTATATCCCCTAACCCTAAACCTACACATCACAGAAAACTTTATGCTTTTTTTACATTTTCAAAAACAAAAAACATAATTTAGTATGATTTATAAGCTGACCAAAAAATGTCTCCACAAGGACAAGGATTTCTGAAATTCCCATCTTTGTGGGGATATTTTGTCCACATAACGTAGGGTATACCTGAACCACACACACACACACACACACACACGCACACACACACGAACATCCATTCATTCATTTTACAGCATGAACTGATTTAGAAACATAAAAATCTTACCATCCTGCTGGCCCACGCAGATGTCATAAAAAAGAAGATGAAGCCAAAACAGCCCAACACAAAATTCATGACTGCAACTACTATCTGTACAATCTATGAAACAAGAGAACAATATTTGTGCCAGTTGATGGACCTCCAGCTTTTAAACATGATATGCCAAATCAAGAGTGCATACAGAACATAGGCCTACTTAAGCATCTTACTTTTTTTTTTTTTATGAAATCAAGATTTCAGTCAGTGCAAGTTTCTCACTCACCCCAAAAGTTATCTGGGTGTCTGTCAGCTTTTCTTTCATATCCTCAGATACAAAATACAGTGGACTGCAGAAGAGAGAAACCAGAATCTGACACAGTCCGGGACAGTTGCTCTTTGGGTTTGAGGTGATAGTGATGACCGTCATTCCCTCAACCTGAGACATTGTCAGAGACATGCTGCAGAAGGAAGTGATTCTTCTACCTGCCCACGTACAAAGGTAAAGACAAGAGAAACGAGTAGGCTTAATAATCACCGAAATGAAAATTTTCTTATGATAGTTATGTGAATACATAACATTTAATTTCACCTTCTCAAACAAGTTCTGGAATAATCATAATTATTCAAAAGCACTGTTGACTGTCGGTTTCTCGTCGACTGCATCAACGTGTTTTTTTGTTTGTTTTGTTTTTTAACAAGGAAGTGAACATCGACCTGCGAATGTTGGCTATAAAAGCAAGTTGTTCAGATTCAAGTCACTGTTAACTTGTTTTACATTTCACATTGTACTTTTTTTTAAGTAGCACGTGAATTTCACAGATTTTAAGAAACACAAAAAAACTCAGACTCACCTTATGATGAATAACTTGTGTAACTTTCAGTCCAGACTGAGAGTTGACTTTCCTGATCTAGTAAAGGTAACGTTAAGGTTGTAAAGGTTGGGCTGGTGAAAGTAATAAAGGTTGGGCTGTTCTGTACCTGTCAGTGTTTCTCATGCGTTTCACATTGCCGTGTTCCACTTGAAATTTAAATAATAGTCATGCCGTCACTAAAGACAAAAGAAACACTGTTGACATTAACGAATTTTAAGACACAGCACGCCCTTTAAAGTATTATGAAACGTATAACTGAGAGGCTCCACTGCATGTAGGCAACGCATTGAGGATGGCTTGTGCTGTTTTCAGAAATCACATGATCGATGCATCTTTCTGTTTCATCACTCTGTGGTTGTCGGAACTTCCATCACATTTGGCTTTTTTTTTTTTTGCGCAAAGTTTTTTAAGAAATATATTATAATTGATCTACTTTGTGGGTAATTTTTGGACTGTTGATTGGGATTTTACAGAGCCCCTTAAGGGGATATTATGATGGGGGTGGATGATCATTGTTTTGCGTTCGCAAAGTTTATCAGGGGAATGTAATAGTTTTGCGAGAGAAAGCACTCAAATATATATTTCCTCCCATCTGCCAGAATTTTTTTTATATTTGCATTAAATTTCTATAGGCTTCCTGGTGGTTGTATATTTTAATGTCCCCCTGTATATTTGATCACCAAAATCAACGGTGAAAATCAAAATCAAAATCAAAATAAATTCTTCTTCATGACTTAAATTAGCCTGAATGTAACTCTACACCCTTTCTTCATTTAGTAGGCAAATTAGCCCCGCCTCCACTCAATGAGCTCAGAATACCTGATCAACTCGCATAACTGTACAGTAGTAAACGCTGCATGATGGCAAGTGGGAATACTGGTTTGATTCAGCCAATATATGTTTGAACCAGAAACTGATTCAGAGGAAGTAGTGGAAGAGTGAATTGTAGCCTACAGGCTTGTCTGTCTACAAGTCGATGCATCAGAATGGTAATGCGTTTATGTAGGCTATCGCTCTCTACAATGTCGGACACATAACAGTATTTAATATGATTAGCATTTTGCTTTACTATGTTATCAAACAGCTAAAAATGTGTTGCTAATAATGTTACACAAACCATGTTCCCATTCACCTCAGACAGCTGCCTTCAAAAATCAGCATCTTAGAAATGCTTTAAAACAAGTCAGAATGTCAGTGGAGAAAAAGCTCATCATAATATCGTAGTATACATCATATACATAATTCACTCGCTATATTGCTAAATGTACATGATTATTATTTTTCATATCAACAGCAGAATATACCTGGATAACCTGGCCTCTCTTGAGACTCCCCTGCTTTGCAGCTGTTAATGATATGCTAAAACCCGGCCCCCTCGTGACGTGATTGGTTACAAGGTAGTTTGTGATGTAAGAAACACTGTCCATTTCAAACTGAATTTTTTTTTAGACTGTCTTATTTTCAATGACAACATACTCAGCTATGGTGTTGACATGAATTTGTACACAGTTTGTCTTAAAGCATAACACCACATAGACATATAAACATTAAAACTTGACTTTCATCAGAGCTGGCGCTGTTGTCGATGCTCCATGGCTTTGAATCATTTCTCCTGTCCTCGGAGCTTCATGAGGCTTCATTTCCCCATCTAAACCCTGTTCTGGATTTATTTAGTTAATTACTGGGTTTAAATCCACACTTTTTCTCCTGCAAGTTTTACATAAAAAAAAAATGGTGCATCTACTCAATGTTTTTCTTTTCCATACAAATAAATGGGTATACTATTGTAACTACAATTAAGGTAATCCATTAATTTTAAGGAATTATATTAATATTATAAAAAATAAAAATAAAGAATAAAAATCTGGTTTATGTTCAGGTCAAGATAAGATATTTAGAAGAATGTTTTTATCCATACAATGTTAGTGGAGTTCAAAACAACATTCTATATAGGGTTGACTTTCATTGTAGGAAAAAAAAAAAATATATAAATATATATATATAAAAAAAGTTTTGAACTACATGAGGATGGATAAATAATGACAGACTTTTTTTGTGAACTATCCTTTTAATTTTGCGCTCAAGGGTTGTACTTGGTTGCTTTGGTTTGATTAAAGGAGGTACAACAGACTTTAGATATCCTTGAAAGGGACTTTGGTGGTACTTGGCCTGAAAATTTGCAAAACTACTGCTTTAGATAAAAGCATATGTGAAATAAATACATAAAGGTTTTTCTAATTGTTCTACAAAGTGAAAGATATAGGGAAGTTGTAATAAATATACAAAAAGGATTGATACCAAAGTGTTCCAATCATTTATTTAAAAAAAAAGAACAGCCCCAAAGATCACAACAAAATTGAAAATGGCAATAAAAGGTGACACCCATTAATCTATAGAGAGAAAAATAAGTCTAATTAAACATGTCATTTAATGAGTAGTGTTGCAGATGGAGGGCATCTGATTTAAATCATTTCACTACAATATTGAGACATGAAATGCCATTCCATTCCATTAAAAAAAAAAAAAAAAAAAAAAAAAAAAAAGAGAATAACTGTTTACTATGTGTGTGTTATTGTCTCTCTAACATGCAGGAGCGACAGCGGCGTCTTCCAGGAGCGGCTTGTGAAGTTCTGGATCCTCCACCGACTGCAAAACCACACACAAACATGAACACACACAGCAGCAGCTCTCAGAATCACTCATGATCACAGTGGATTTGACGGATTGTGGTGATGATGATGATGATGATGATGATGATACAGTACCTCTGCATCTTCATCCTTCTTGCACAAAGCTTTCCCAGTCAAAACACAGAAACTGATGTTCACACAGAGCTGAAGGACCGACAACACTATCATCACGATATCTAGTCCTCTGAAGGCCATCTAGAGGAGGGTAAATATAATGATTTTAGATATACAAAGACAGTGCACTCATATGAGTCAATTGCCAACTGTCCCAAATGACACACTATACACTATGCACTTATACACTATGTACATGCACTAAATAAGCTTTTTTTTAACACTATTTGAGCACAAAAAACAACATTTGTGGGACAGTTAATGTTGGATTTTGTTGCTAATTTGAAATATGTTTTTTAAATGTGAGTGTTGCGAGTAGTTTTTAGAGATTTATGAAGATTTATGTAAAGAGGACTTTGTCTTGGATTCCCGAAATAGAAGGTAAAAACTCCATTCATTTTCTCCTTTAAACTGTGGAGAAACTGTGAGCTACAAGGTTGTTAATCGATGGTATTTGCTTCTGTTGGAGCCGTCAGCCCACATTATTGCAACTTATTTTGAAAGTAATCTTTTTTGATGAATCCGTGGTGAAAAACGACATTACCTTTGATGACCAATCAAGTTGAAACAGACAAAACAGCTCTTTAGCTCCGCCCACTCCCATGAAGCACTGCGAATGACTAAACCGAGTCGGTCTCCCTATACGCTCTAAAAATACTTAAAAATGTGTATATATCTGCATATTTTGCAATAAACTTAAAACATATTATTTTTATTTTATATAATCTTAAATGAGTAGTTTAATTTGATTATACTGTTCACAATGCTTCAAAGAACTGTAATTTTTCCCTCATTAAAGCTGTTAAGAACACAGTCTTGTACCTTTGTCTGCTTTTCAAATACTTTTTTGCTTCAAACCAAAGTTTGTGTTATGTTATGATTCACCTCGTAGCTGTTTGACTTGTTTCATGGCTTTATAGCTCTTTAACAAAGACTTTTTAAAAATCAATGGGAGAAATGAATGGAAAAAATACTTCTGGAACCAGTGGCGCTGAAAAATTGGCCAGGCTTTGTTGTTGCACTCTATAGTTGGCCAGAGACATTGCAAAAATGGCCGCTGAGTAAACAGACTTTCCTTGAAAGGGACTTAGAACTTGGTTCATATATGAATCACTATTATGGTGCTTTTTCTTTTTTTTTTTTTGGAAAGAAGTGACCGAGAAATTCCATTTTGCATTTTTGGAAAAGTACTAAATCTTAAACTGAGTATGTTTGGAAGAAGATTTGATGAACAGTAGCTTGTCTTACCACCATCTAAACAATCATTACCTTAATGAGATTCTTGTAGTACAGACAGGCCTCTGCCATACGTCTCTCTTCAGGGGAAGGCGTATGGTAACGATCATAACTATTATAGTTATAGTCTGAATAGCCTGAATAAGAATTGTAGCTTTCGGGACAAGAATCGTAGTAGTATCCAGAACGATCAGTTGCAAGGTCCACTGAATACAGCGCAACACCTGTGATAGCCAGTGCAGCACAGACTACATTCAGAATCATTCCGATGACCAGCTGTAAAACACAAACAATATATTATATATATATTTAAACGTGCAAATATGGACCTGTCAAAAACACAGATTCCTTTGATAAACACTTACCAGACAAGAAGAGGGAAACTTAGCTGCAAGAATACACACGATTCCAGCTACAAAGAACTAATAGACAAAAGCAAACAAACAAAAACATCTGTGCATTTTTTATTTCTTTCAAATTTGCTTTAGATTTTGGATAAATCAAAAGAATGATACAAAATGAGGCCCAAGTCTTACCATACCGCCGAGCCAAAAGGGTCCATTGGCCATTATATACATGCTCCAGTATAAGCCAAGGCATACAAACATGATCCCCACCACAATATTAAGGACACCAACTATCATCTGCACAATCTATGGAACAAGAGAACAATATTTTTTATGCCACCAGCTATCAAGAATCTAAAAATAAGAATATTCCTAGTTGGCACAATGACATTGTAAGCCAACCAATCAAATTTTTGCCTTCGCTATGGACAGGCGAATTACTTCACGACTTTTCCAAAATGTTGTATATTGTTTGAATAAATTGAATTAGCTTGCATAAATATATTTGCAGCTAAAATGTAACTTTTCTCAAAGTTGTAGCTTGGCACTAATATAATTTTGACTACTCCAAAAACTGCATGTTATATTTTTGTTTGATTTAGGTGTTTTAAAAATGTTTCTAATACATTGTACTGACAAAACCAATTGCAACCAAATTGTGAAATGCTGTAAAACATTTTTAAGCATCTTAAATCTTGGGTATCTTTCCTACCCCCCGGTTTCACAGGCAAGGCTTAAGTCTAGTCCCAGACTAAAATGCATGTTTGGCTGAGCTGTCTTAACTGAAAGCAAATTGCACTGACAAATCTTAAAATATACAGTATTAGTGCCATTGTTTTGTCTCAAGGTGCACACCAGTAATGTTTTTTTTCTAAGGCATGTTTTTAAAATGCCCTAATTGAACTAAGGCTTAATCCTGGCTTAATCTAAGCCCTGTCTGTGAAACTGAGCCATAGTGTTTAAATTAAATCTATCCAAAGTAGTCTAAAATGACATGGCCTGAAAATCAAAAAGGGTGTTTTGCAATTACTGTAAGTGTCTGACTCACCCCAAGAGCTGTGTGGATGTTCGTCAGCTTTCCTTTCATATTCTGAGATACGAAACACACTGGACTGCAGCACAGAGAAGCCAGAATCTGACACAGTACGGGCCATTTGCTCTTTGGGTTTGAGGAGACGGTGATGACCGTCAAACCCTCACCCTGAGACACTGTCATAGACATGCTTTCCACAGGTAACAATGGCTGATCCTCCTGTTTCTTTACTGCATGAAACAACAAGGACAACAAATGATTACTGGTCATCATTTTTGTATGTACATAAATTCATCAGGTTTGGAGGATACAAAGCAACATTTAACACTTTAAACAGACTTTTAATTATAATGATGATAGTATGTAAATACAATAGGTGAATATGTTTATTTATCTAAACAAATTTAGACCTGAATCAAAGTTAAAAGGAGGAAACAGGGCAAAAATCCAACAGCTTGTGTTTTCTATAAGGAAGTTGTGGTGCTGCAGTCTAGCGCTGTTTAACCATTCACAGTTTGTTCATTAATATTACAATTATTGTCTTTTTGTTTTTAAGTTTATTATATTATTGTTCATTATCTGAAGAAACACAGTGTTATCTCAAACTCACCTTGTATGGCACGTCTATACAAGGTGCTGATTCTAAGAAGAGTCTCAGTCCAGAATAAAGATGCCACGACTCTTTGCTGGGGTTTTTTTAAAGCGGAGTTTTGTTTTGTTCCAGTAAGTGACTTCCTCATAGCGTTCAAACAAGTATAACAGGAATGTTCTTGTTCTTGTTCATGATGACTTGAATTACTGTTTAATATGGGAGATGTAAGCAATATTGTTATTTTTTTGTTATTTTACCAATGTTACCATCACTTCACAATGTTGAATCATATAAAAGAAAGATTTAATGGTTTTAGGGCGAATTTGAAATGCACTGTAAATAATTGATTATTGTATAGGCAAACAGCGCCATCTATCTGCTGTTTATTGCTATTACGGTAGTAGAGCGAGACTTGGGCTGCGTTCCAGTCCAAAATTGTCATGCCCTTCACTCGCTAACTTCCCTCCGTCTCGTTCACTCGGATGTACGTCATTGCTTACGATGCACGAGTGCCCACTACTGGCGGAAACTGCGGCGGGCTGAATTGGAACGTCCTAAGCCCTTGATCACTTGGAATCAGCTGTGGAGTTGATTTATTATTTAAAAAAATTTCCCTTTAAGAATTTGTTTAATGCAGCATCCAAATGTATATAGGTGTGTGTGGGTTGTTTTAAATTAAAAATATATATAATTAATATATCATAGAGTTGTTTGTTGTGGTGGTGATTAGACGAGATTTGTGGTGGCGTCACAATCGTACTGCATTGTGGGACATATAGGTGCCTGAAGTGTACATATGAAGTAGACTCGCTCCCTCGGTCAAAATCGAGGGAACAAGGGTCTGTCCATATAAACTTCCCTCGTCCACTTCACGAAGTGGAACGCACTTCAAAATGGCGGCGGGGATTCCCCCGAGGGGAAGTGCTTAGGGAAGTTCGCAAGTGCGTGTCTTAAAGTGGACTGGAACGCAGCATGGGGGTCCACTTTTAGACACTATGCACTTTCCCTCGGGGGAATCTCTGAATAAAAAATAAATAAAAAACAATAAAAAAAAGAACTATGATATATTATTGATATATATATATTTTTATTTAAAACAACTCAAACACACCTATATACATTTGGATGCTGTACTTAAAGGGAAAATAATAAATCAACTCTATTGCTGATTCCAAGTGATCAAGGGTTTAGGACTGCGGACTGCAAGAGAGGGGCGTAACAGGAAGTGGGCGTAACTCGAAGGGGGCGCAACTTGAAGGGGGCGTAACTTGAAGTTGTCCAAATCGCTCAGAACCACATGATATGTAAATGTCATACTCAAAACGAGATGTTGTCGGCAAGATGCCAACTCGTATAGAGAGAACGGTAAGAATATTTTCCCGAGATAACCGTGTAAATCGAAGTGTAGCCTATAAGTCATATTGCCGCTTTTTAGATTGCAGCAAGGGCAGAGCAAAGCGTTTGGAACTTTGAGCTTGTCAATCTGTCTCGCTGAGTGTCTCACAGATCAGCACAACACAGTAGGCTAGTAGATCGCCCTGGAGTGGTCACTTGCCATTATTAAAATATAAATGCATGGGTAAGATATCACCTAATAGATGTAAATGCATAGATGTCGCCTAATTTATTGTTTTCTACCAGTTTACAACTGTTTCCTCTTTATTTTGTGTGCAGCTGTGGTGCTTGTGAGTGATGATTCCTCATTTGTCCTTTATCATGTGTCCTTTATCCTAAGTTATGATTCAAGTCGAGGTTCTAGTGCTAAAATAATTTTAATAATCATAATATAATAATTACTTCTACAGTAGACTAGTGCTTTGTTTTAGACAATAAGTGTTTCTTTTAATTTCACATTTTTCTTGCTGTGGTGGCACAACACTACTAAAATGAATAAGGAAACACTGCTACCAGAAAATTTCATATAATTATTTTTTAAATCTGAACATGTTTTATGCATGAACCCGTCTCTTCTTTTGTCAACAGGTTTGGTAAACTGGAACACATTTTCAGAGGAGCATATAAGGACCTACATAACTCTGTATTTAATATCCTGTTGCATTCAATGCAATTCTCTCTTCAAAGACTGTGAAACCTACAGGAGATGTGGACTGAGGAGAATACTACAAGGATTATATTCTACTGTTTTTATGTGGCTAGGGGCACTCTCTGAGATGGGATTTTCTATTGGATGTAATGCTGCAGCAGTAGCCCAGAACAGACAATATTAGTGCCAGAACATATTAGATTGGGTTTGCATAAACCCTCGTTGTGTTGCCTTTCAATTAAAAGATTTTGTTATGAGTGTGCTTGTTGTTCATTTGTCTCAAAAGTATCATAAGATTTGTTTGTCAGCGGTGCATTTGGCTGTTCATTAATGCTGTTGACATCAGTCAAAAAATGTAATCATCAGCAAATCAGGTGTTTTCAGCAAAATCAGATGTTTAAAATTATTTATTTAAAAAAAAAATAAAGAAAAAGAAATAAAGCCCAATTCCAAAAGGATATATTAGTGCTGGCTCTACACTCTAGTTGAGGTGGGACGAATAATTTATAAAACAATACATTGCAATATGGTTTCTTGCAATAAATTATCAGTACCCTGGAGCTAATGCAGATTGCAGCTTGCTTTACTGTATACCAAAACAAGCATTTCGGTTCTTGAACAGCTAAGAGTCAGTTCAATCAACTCTAGTATGTTAAGTTTATGTTAAACTCTTGATGACTTTGATGAGATACACCGACCGGTCTGAAACTTGAAGGGGCGTAACTTGAAGTGGGCGTAACTTGAAGGGGCTTAACTTGAAGTGGGTGTAACTTGAAGGGGCGTAACTTGAAGGGGCGTAACTTGAAGTGGGCGTAACTTGAAGGGGCGTAACTTGAAGTGGGCGTAACTTGAAGCGGGCGTAACTTGAAGCGGGCGTAACTTGAAGGGGCGTAACTTGAAGGGGCGTAAATTGAAGTGGGCGTAACTTGAAGGGGCGTAACTTGAAGTGGGCGTAACTTGAAGGGGCGTAACTTGAAGTGGGCGTAACTTGAAGCGGGGTAACTTGAAGGGGCGTAACTTGAAGGGGCGTAACTTGAAGTGGGCGTAACTTGAAGTGGCGTAACTTGAAGGGGCGTAACTTGAAGGGGCGTAACTTGAAGGGGCGTAACTTGAAGGGGGGTAACTTGAAGGGGCGTAACTTGAAGGGGCGTAACTTGAAGTGGGCGTAACTTGAAGCGGGCGTAACTTGAAGGGGCGTAACTTGAAGCGGGCGTAACTTGAAGGGGCGTAACTTGAAGGGGCGTAAATTGAAGTGGGCGTAACTTGAAGGGGCGTAACTTGAAGGGGCGTAACTTGAAGTGGCGTAACTTGAAGGGGCGTAACTTGAAGGGGCGTAACTTGAAGTGGGTGTAACTTGAAGCGGGCGTAACTTGAAGGGGCGTAACTTGAAGCGGGCGTAACTTGAAGGGGCGTAACTTGAAGGGCGTAACTTGAAGGGGCGTAACTTGAAGGGGCGTAACTTGAAGTGGGCGTAACTTGAAGTGGGCGTAACTTGAAGGGGCGTAACTTGAAGCGGGCGTAACTTGAAGGGGCGTAACTTGAAGGGGCGTAACTTGAAGGGGCGTAACTTGAAGGGGCGTAACTTGAAGGGGCGTAACTTGAAGGGGCGTAACTTGAAGGGGCGTAACTTGAAGTGGGCGTAACTTGAAGTGGCGTAACTTGAAGTGGCGTAACTTGAAGGGGCGTAACTTGAAGGGGCGTAACTTGAAGGGGCGTAACTTGAAGTGGGCGTAACTTGAAGCGGGCGTAACTTGAAGGGGCGTAACTTGAAGCGGGCGTAACTTGAAGGGGCGTAAATTGAAGTGGGCGTAACTTGAAGGGGCGTAACTTGAAGGGGCGTAACTTGAAGTGGCGTAACTTGAAGGGGCGTAACTTGAAGGGGCGTAACTTGAAGTGGGTGTAACTTGAAGCGGGCGTAACTTGAAGGGGCGTAACTTGAAGCGGGCGTAACTTGAAGGGGCGTAACTTGAAGGGCGTAACTTGAAGGGGCGTAACTTGAAGGGGCGTAACTTGAAGTGGGCGTAACTTGAAGGGGCGTAACTTGAAGTGGGCGTAACTTAAAGTCTTGCAGGCTGCAGACAGATTGGAGATACATCACATGTGACGTTTCCAAGTGGTCAAAATATCTTAAATTTACAAATTAGTACTACATTGCAAATGATATTAACATGTTAAGAAGCTTTTTTATGTAGGCCTATCTGGAGTCGAATGCATCCTGCTTTTATTTTAGCCTTATAAATTATTGCTTTGTTCAAACAATACATTTAGTGTGGATTATTTGTGTTTTGTGTAAGACTCACTAATATATGCGCCAAACAACAATTATTCTAAATCGTGCCGCTTTTGTTCATGATTTATAGTAATACTGTAGATAAAGTGATGGAAGCTAATACCAAGAGCATGCATTTAAAAAAGTAATTAATTATAGTTTAATGTAGTCTTTTCAGCAAAAAGCTAATGAGCCATTGAAATTGCAATGCTTTATTTAGTTCAGAAACAATGATCATACACCATATCAGACAGTTAAGAATGTTAAAACGACACAGTTAAAGAATGTTAAAACGTCTGTTTAACAATTCTCAATTATCTGATAAAAATGACGAGAACATACATTTCTTGATAAACCCATGGGAAAAAGTAAAGACTGAAAAATCTTAGGTCCTATTGAATTTGATGACCATTTCAATCAAGTCAAAACTTGGAAAATCCATGGCTATGATCCCAAAACAAGGCTTGGGATTCTTTTTAAATTCCTTTGCAAGATGATCATACAACCAGGGATTGATTTCCTCTGCCAATGTTTTTGGCATTAAACAAACCCCCTTATATGTACCTAAGCTCGTGCCACTCGAGTAGCTCAGACTCAGAACAGAACTCGTTTTTGATTGACATTGATTAGCAGCTTCTGCCAGATGCTTTTTAATCTTTCCCACTTTGTCTTGGACTTTAGTTACTTTATAGTCTCCTCTGTTGTCAGTTTCATTCAAAATAATACCCATCTTAAAGCTGTTTTTCTGAACAAAAACAATCTTTCCTCTTACTTCACCAATCTTTGGAATTGACTCCTTATCCCAGACATCTTTAGCATTTCTAATCATGTTTTTAACTAAACTCTGAACTTTTCCCTTAGGAAAAACGGGCTTAACTCTGAGAAGCACTACCTCCTTTCTGAACTTAGTTAAAAATGACTGTGCTGAGAACTTTTGACAATGATGTCCATTGGTAACTCGGTCCATGCATAATTTTTAATTTATAGCCAGACACTCTGAGGTCGAAGTAGCATATCCCAGCCTTTAGCTGGTCCTCTAGTGACCATGCCTGACATTCTGCTGTTGCTCCTCCATAAAGAGCCATGGCTTCATGGCTACCAGGAATAGTGAGGGTAGAAATTCACTTTTCATCATCCAGATTTTCCATCCAATTACTATTAGTGTCAGGTGGACTGGCTTTTTTGCATCCATTAAATGTTTGTTTTTCGACTTCGCTTTCTTCAGGGTCCAGAAAGTCATCATCTTCTCCTTCTTCTAGATTTTGCCCATTACTCTTGAGCAGTCTGTGGAACAAAACCAGAATATCAAGTTAACAATGTCCTTGATAATAATAATAATAATAAAAAGTGATTCTTCATATTAAAATGCATAGAACTATAAAAAATATTAAAATCTTTTTTTCTGGCACAAAGCAAATAACAAATTTTGCACAAAAAAAAAGGAAAATATATGATTTCGTTTTTAACTATTGTAAGCAACAATGATCCAACATCAGCCTATACGGTCCCCTCCATGATACACTGTATGATAAAAGCATAAACTGACCATCAGTTGTTCTTTAGGTGATAACATGCAAAAATTAAGACATCCACGCCTGCGATTAAAAGGCATTTGAATATGACAGAAATGTCACATGGTCAGACAATATTTGATGGTCTTCTTTTATCAGTGTTTGGTGAAGATTAGTTGGAAATGAGAGCCAGTGGTCAACCTCACCAAATCTTTTTTAGATCTGGAATGATGTTTATGAAGTGTTTCTGCTTGTTTCATACAAACCAAAGTTTCCAACCTATGTGATTTCAACAAGTCATTCTGTACAGTCATGAAGCAGACTCCTCATTTGATTATTATTATTATTATTTTCATACTTACAACAGCATTAGAATAAACAGAGTTTTCCCTGTAATTATCTTCATCTTTACCTGTGGTTAGCAGAGAATAAAACAATACATTAGTAAAACGTATATATCTCTAAACAGAAAGGTGAATTTAGAAGGTTCCACAGACATTAAAATAAAATATACTGAAATGACTTTTCTAGACACAAAGCAAATGACAAATTCTTTTTTTGTAAAATTGTGTAAAAAAAAAAAAAAAATGTGTGCAGCGATCACTGCCTTTATTCCCATTGTGACCCAAAATTTGAAATCATTATTTCACATTATATGGACAGAGTCCAAAAAAATTTCCCTTCGGGGACAATAAAGTATATCTTAATCTTAATCTTAATCTTAAAAGCATAAATTGACCGGCCAGTCCACCTTCTCTTCAGTGATAACATGCAAAAATGAGGACAGCCACACACCTGCGATTAAAAGGGACTTGAATTCGACAGAATGTTTTATGGTGTTCTTTTATCAGGGTTGGTTACCTCAATTCTTGAACTGAAATTTAAATTGTCTCCACCATATCAATGAATAAGGCCGGGTAAATGGAAACAGTATAATGGTGCAGTATAGAAACCATGAGCAAATACTATCACTAAAGGTGCTAGCCTATATCGTTATTGAAGCTGCTTTCCTTTAATTAAAGACTGATCCTTGTGTAAAACTGACATTCTCAAAACTGGTTAAAACAACATTTTGAAGGCCCAGACTACACAGCTAAATCTTTATGCAGAAGCTATAACACACATAATTGTTGTTACTCTGAAATGAAACAAACAATACAATGCATAAATTTAGAATAATTATTTTTGATGAATCATGACTGAAAATATGTGCACATGCATGGTTACTGAATATGTTTTCTGCTTCTGAATTACAACCAACATTTTGTTTTCATCATGAAAACGTCTCGGGTTACGTATGTAACCCTGGTTCCCTGAGAAAGGGCACGAGACACTGCGTCGGTGACGACACTATGGGAACGCCCTTCAGCGTAGCACGTCTTTCATGAATGAAAACGAATCCAATCCTATTGGCGTTGCGTCATGACGTAGCGTGTGACGGCATATACGGATGTGTACAAAAGCACGCCGGCACACTGAAAAGTCAGCTTTGCTATGAAGCAAGTCGCTCCAGGCGGGGTGAGGCATGGCGAACCGACGCAGTGTCTCGTTCCCTTTCTCAGGGAACAAGGGTTACATACGTAACCTGAGACGTTCCCTTGGAACTCGAACTGCGTCGGTGACGACACTATGGGAACGAGATACCCACTATGCCACAACGAAACCCGCCTGTCCCAGTGTGAAACTGACTTCAGGCACAACTAGGACGAGAACACTCGTGTGCCGGGTGTAGAGGGAAGGTCCAGACTGTAGAATCTCATGAATGTGTGCGTAGTGGCCCAGCCAGCTGCTTCACATATATCATGGATAGGTGCCCCTGAAAGGAGGGCTTTGGAGGACGCCATGCCTCTAGTAGAGTGAGCCCTCACGGCCATAGGTGAAGGCAAATTGCGCACCTGGTAGGCCAGGGAAATAGTCTGAACGATCCAGTTGCTGATGGTCTGTTTAGAGGCGGGGAACCCTTTCTTGGGGGACCCGAAGCACACCAGCAACTGATCCGCTTTCCTCCACTGTAAAGACCTCTGAACATAAATGCTCAGTGCTCTGACAGGGCAGAGCAGATGAAGTCTACCGTCTTCTGCCGTCACATGAGGTGGGGGATGAAACGCTTGCAGAACCGTAGACCTAGCCATAATGGCTGGCACCTTAGGGACGTAGCCTAAACTGGGGGCAGGATGGCCTTGACTCTCCCAGGAGCAAACTCCAGGCACTGAGGAGATACCGAGAGTGCTTGGAGATCTCCCACCCTCTTAAGAGAGGTGATGGCAAGGAAAAAGGCCATCTTGAGAGTCAGGTTCTTGGCCTCGGCCGACTCCAGGGGTTCGAAGGGGGCCTCAACCAACGCTCCGAGGACCACTGCCAGGTCCCAGGTGGGAACCCTGGTGCGAGTCGCAGGTCTCATCCTCCAGGCTCCTTGGAGGAAACGTACGACCAGCTGATGCCTCCCCAGAGGCCCATCACTCAGAGGAGCGTGGAAAGCCGCAATGGCAGCCACGTAAACCTTGAGCGTGGACGGGGTAAGCCCAGCAGAGAAGCGGTCTTCTCTGGGTCAGCAGAGAAGAAATATGTTCAATCAGTCAAATATGGACTACTGTCTGGCTTAAATAACATCACAAGAAGTCAGTCTTGTATGTTTATCAAGTTAATGTTCAAGGACTCTTTGTCCAGAAATTTGTTCAGTATAGCTCAAAAATTGACTTTTGTACTGCTGATGAAACACCAGAAAGATTCTACGAGAATGTATAGAAAATTCAAGATCGATTACTCTTGGGTCAGAAATATGTGCAGCAGGTCAAAAATGGACTACTGTCTGGCTAATACAACATCACAAGAAGTCAGTCTGTATGTATAGTAAGTTAATGTTCAAGAACTCTTTGGACAGAAAATATGTTCTGTAGGTCAAAGAGGGACCTCTGTATGCCTGATTTGACACATAACATATGTGCTTTCACATTGCTAACTTATTCATTTTTGCTTTGAAGGGAAATTATTGCATTTACCCTTTGCGTTACAATGCATAGAATAAACTACTTCATACCTCATGTGCAATGAAAAGATAACATGAGTGTTGCATTGCACAAACGATCTAAGAATTAGCGTTGAATAATAATGTATTATTATATCTAACTATATCAGTTAGATCTTTTTATGCAGTGGAATGTAACTCCAAAAATGGTATCTCTTCAATGCACATCGGAATGAGATAGTTACGGTATGTTTGCAATGCACTCATAGCTTTTATGTTATTCTTCAATGCACAAAGTTAGATTGTGTGTGAAATTCAATGCAACTGCACAAATTGTATTTCCTCAAAGCACAACGCAATGCGTTTGGGAATGAGTTAGTTCTGGAGAGCAATGCAATGCAATGCAAAAAGTGCATAACCTATGTTATTCTTCAATGCACAATGTTAGATCGTTTTTCCAATGCAATGCAACAAAACACATGTTATCTCTTTAATGAACATATGGGAATGAGTTAGATCTGGTGTGCAATGCAATGCAATGCAAGAAGTGCATAGCCCATATGTTATTCTTAAATGCACAACGTTAGATCGTTTGTGCAATGCAATGCAATGCAACAAAAAACACATGTTATCTCTTTAATGAACATGGGAAGGAGTTAGTTCTGGTGTGCAGTGCAGTGCAATGCAAAAAGGTCATAGCCTATGTTATTCTTCAGTCCACAACGTTAGATCGTTTGTGCAATGCAGTGCAACAATATATATGTTATCTCTTTAATGAACATGGGAATGAGTTAGTTCTGGTGTGCAATGCAATGCAATGTGAGAAGTGCATAAACTATGTTATTCTTCAATGCACAACGTTAGATCGTTTGTGCAATGCAATACAACAAAACACATGTTATCTATTTTATGAACATGGGAAGGAATTAGTTCTGGTGTGCAATGCAATGCAATGCAAAAAGTGCATAGCCTATGTTATTGTTCAATGCACAACGTTAGATCGTTTGTGCATTGCAATGCAACAACACATATGTTATCTCTTTAATGAACATGGGAATGAATTAGTTCTGGCAAGAAGTGCATATGTTATTCTTCAATGCACAACGTTAGATCGTTTGTGCAATGCAATGCAACAACACATATATTATCTATTTAATGAACAAGGGAAGGAGTTAGTTCTGGTGTGCAATGTAATGTTGAGGCACATCATTCAGAAGCTAGGGTAGCATTTAAGGCATGGGTGCATGCAGGCAGACCTAGAAATGGCCCGATCCTTGAGCATAAAAAATTTACTAGCTCAACACTCAAATATGCCATCCGTTACATTGGTAAACATGAACAGGCTATGAGAGCAAACTCAATGGCTGAGAAACTTAGGGGTAAGGATGTTAATGGCTTTTGGAAGGAGGTGAGAGCTCTGAATAGGGCCAACACATTGCTTCCATGTGTCGTGGAAGGGGTGTCTGGAGCTGAGAATATTGCTGAGCTGTGGAGGCAACACTACTCCGCCTTATTTAACTGTGTTAAAAGTGATCCCTATAGAGTGACAAATATTGCTAACAGTAGTCCAGTGATAATCACCTCCAGTGAAGTCTGCCAGGCAGTAGCACAGCTATCTGACAAGAAAGCAAGTGGGTTAGACCACATTACAGCAGAGCACCTTAAGTTTGCTAGCCCTAAGGTGGCAGTATTGCTTGCCATTTGCTTCTCTGGATTCATGACCCATGGTCTGCTACCTGAATCTATGTTGTCTGTTACCCTTGTGCCAGTTATTAAGGACAAGGCAGGCAAGGTTGGGAGTTTGGATAATTATAGGCCAATAGCCCTAGCCAGTGTGATATCCAAAGTACTGGAAAGTATTTTGCTTGATCGTTTAGGTCCTTTTATTGGTACCACTGATAATCAATTTGGCTTTAAAGCTAAGTTTGGTACTGATTTGTGTATTTATGCTCTGAAGGAGGCAACTCATAAGTACATAAGACAGAACTCATCCATGATAATTGGGTTTATTGATGCTTCTAAGGCCTTTGACAGAGTCAATCACCATAAGCTATTTGAAAAACTGAGACAAAGGGGTGCCCCTGATAGCATTATAAGAATCCTGGCTTACTGGTATGCCAACCAGAGTATGCAGGTTAAATGGGGTAATATAGAATCTGCCACTTTTGGGGTAAATAATGGGGTACGTCAGGGGGGGGCTACTTTCACCAGCCCTCTTCAACTTTTACATGGATGAGTTATCCCATCAATTATCAAGTTGCAAAACAGGGTGTATGATTGGTAGCACCTTGGTTAATCATTTTATGTATGCTGATGATTTGGCCATTTTCTCTCCCAGCAGTGCTGGTTTTCAGCAGCTACTGAATATCTGCTCTGAATATGGGGTGAAATATGATGTGTTGTACAATGCCAAAAAGAGTGCTGTATTGATATGTAGGACAAAAGGGGACAGAGATCTTTGTTTTCCAGACTTTTATCTGTCAGGACAAGTGATGAGTGTCTGTAATAAAATTAAATATCTGGGTCATTACATTACAGATCAGTTATCTGATGATGAGGATTTGTACAGGCAGCGTCGCATATTATATGCCCAAGCTAACATGTTGGTAAGAAAATTCAACATGTGCACGGATGATGTCAAAATTTGCCTGTTTAAAGCATATTGCACTCCTTTGTATACTGCTCCTTTATGGACTAAGTTTAAAAAGGCAAGTATGCAGAAGCTTAAGGTTGCTTATAATGACTGTATGAGGATACTGCTCAACAAACCCAGGAGCTCCAGTGCAAGTGAACTGTTTTGTAATGCAGGGGTCAGTACCTTTCAGGCATTATTAAGGAGACTCATTTACAAATTTATTTGTCGCTTGAATGCCTCCAAGAACAGCATTGTTATGCGGTTGGTAAATCCTGGGTTTAGTGCCATACGATATCAATCTTCACTGTGGAAACACTGGTATAACTGTCTTTTATAGAAATGTTTTAGTGTTGTTTCTCCTGTTTTTACCTCTTTGTATATGTTTATCTTTCTCTTTTTCATGTATGTTGAATGTCATGTCTCTGCCTTCTGAATGGACCATGAGTCTGGAATAAAAGTTGATGATAATGCAAGAAGTGCATATATGTCATTCTTCAATGCACAACGTTAGTGCAATGCAATTCAACAACAACACATATGTTATCTCGTTCATGAACATGGGAAGGAATTAGTTCTGGTGTGCAATGCAATGCAATGCAATGCAAGAAGTGCATAGCCTATATGTTATTCTTCAATGATGCACAACGTTAGATCGTTTGTGCAATGCAATGCAACAACACATATGTTATCTCTTTAATGCACATGAGAATGAGCTAGTTATTGTATGCATTGCAATGCAACAAGCGCATAGCTTATATGATATCCTTCAATGCACATCGTTGTCTCTGCAATGCAGTGCAACCTCACTCATGTTATCTCGTCGCTGCACAATGGAAAAAGTCAGTACTGGGATGCATTGAAATGCAACAAGCGCTTAGCTTGTATGTTATTGTTCTATTAACATTGTTAGATCCTGTGTTCAGCACTTTTCTTAAGGCACAAATGAATGAGTTATTTCTGGCATGCATTGAAAAGCATCGTGCATAGCTTAAATGTTTTTCTTAAATGCTAAATCTTAGATTGTGTGTGCAATGCAATGCAACACTTATGTTTATCTCTTCTGTGCACACGAGGCTATTCTATGCATTGTAATGCAATAGCTAATGCCATCATTTCCCTTCAATGCACAAATGAATAAGTTTGTTGTAGTGTGCAGCAGTGCGAAAGCACATATGTTATATGTTTCATTGCATAGATGAAATAGTCCTCGATCTTGGACTTCCTATACATACTCATAGACTCATTCTGATAATTAATAAGCCATATATATGTCCATACCTTTTGATCTAATTTCTGGTCAAAGGGTCCTCAAAAGTTTTTAAACTATATAAAGTTATAGACTCCTTCTGATTATAAATTAGCTATACAGAGGTCCCCTTTTGACCTACTGAACATATTTCTGGCCAAAGAGTTCTTGAACATTATCTTGCTATACTACAGATTGACCTTGTGATGTTATATTAACCAGCCAGTAGTCCATTTCTGACCTACTCAACAGACTTCTGGCCCTAGACTACTCGATCTTGAATTCTGTAGTATTCTATCTGTAGTATAGCAGTCGAATTTTGTAGTTCTTTTTGTGCTCAGGTTACTACCCGAACCCCGAAGTTACGTAGTGCCAGTAAAAGCGATACAGACCCCGTCAGGCTATGGCAGACGTGTCATTAAACCTATGTTATATCAGGCAGACAGTAGTCCATATTTGACTGAAAAAGATTTTGAGCAAAGAGTTCTCAAAAGTTTTTAAACTATATAAAGTTATAGACTCTTTCTGGTGATAAATCAGCTATTCAGAGGTGCCCTTTTGGCCAAAGAGTCCTTAAAGATTAACACTATACATTCAGATTAATATCTTCGGATGTTATATCATCCTGACAAAAGTCCATATTTGACATACTGAAAAAATGTTCTGGGTCTTGGAGAAACTCCAGTACTGAAGCAACCGGGCAGTTAACTGGGTCCAATTCACGCTCTCTGCACCAAATAGAAAATATATTCCACTTCAGGCCATACAATTTCCTCATGGAGGGAGCTCTGGAAGTAAGTATAGTCTCAACCACTCCTGCTGATAGGCCGGCTTCTAGGTACTGTGCCCCCTCAGGGGCCAGACCCACAGTTTCCACAGCTCGGGCCGAGGGTGGAGAACTAAGCCCTCTGCCTGGGACAGCAGGTCCCTCCTCAGAGGGATCTGCCATGGCGGGCCTGCCAGGAGTGATATGATATCCGAGAACCATACTCGGACCGGCCACAAGGGGGCTACTAATAGTAGGCTGACCCCGTCTCGACGGACCCTTTCCAGAACTCCCGGGAGCAGAGCGATCAGGGGAAAGGCATACAGACGTAGCTCCCTGCTCCCTGGTTCTGGTCCCCCGGGACATACATCGCCCTGAGAGACGACAGTCTCCACTGGGACCACAGGAGGATCTGATGCGCCAGTCTGCACAGAGGGCGCGACCTCAGACCCCCCTGCGAGTGAACGAGTGAACTTCCTGTTCTAACACCAGACCCTGCTCTGGGTGCACTGAAGTTCAGACCACCCCGTTGAATTTTGGTGGGCGGACCTGGAACTGCAGTCGGTAAGAGGAGCTGGATGATGGCTGTGACTGATTCTCTCTAGCAGCCACCCTCCTAGACCTTGAACGGCATGGGAGATACTGCCTGAATGCTTCACTCTGCTTCTTTGTGTCCTGAAATCTGTCGACGACAGCATTAACCGCCTCGCCGAACAGACCAGAGGTAGCAACAGGTGCATCAAGGAGGAAGGCCCTGTCCTTCTCCTTGATGCCTGAGAGATTAAGCCACAGATGCCTCTCCGTGGTTACCAGTGCTGCCATAGATCGACCGATGGCGAGGGCCGTCTCTTTGGTAACCCGGAGAGACAGATCTGTGGCTTTGCAAAGCTCGGCTATATCCTCCATTTTAGGACCCTCGCCTTGATCTATGTCTCTTAACAGGTCGGCCTGGTACGCCTGCAAGATGGCCATCGTGTGCAGGCTCGCACCAGCCCGACCTGCCGCCATATAAGCTCTGCCCACCAAAGCAGATGTAGTACGACATGGCTTGGTGGGCAGTGCCGGTGTTTTAAGGGATGATGCAAGGTCGGGTGAAAGATAACTGGCCAAAGTTTCCTCAACCCGAGGCATCATCCCGTATCCGTTCTCTTTAACCCCCACAATGTTTTACTATAATTTAATATTGGGGGGTTAGACAGGCGCGCTGAAAAGGGCCTGTTCCAGGATTTACACAACTCGTTGTGTAAATCCGGGAAGAACGGTAGAGACCGGCGTGGAGGCTGTGCGCGGTGTTTCAGGAAGCGCTCGTCGAGTTTGCTAACTAACTTCCTGCCTCTCGTGTGGCCAACTAATATCCAGTTTTGCCACAGCCCGCGTTACAACCTCCAAAAGCTCATCATAACTGGGTGCAGACTGGATAGATTGTTGTGTCTCATTTAGATCCCCCTCCACAATACTGTGCACGTCTAATTCCTCAGAATCAGACAGCTGCAGCACTGGGTCTACATCCCGAACAGGAGAAGCCGCGGGGCGGGCTCCCAAACGGGGGATAGGGGAATCTGAGCTTTCAGATGAGGATCGGGAAAGTGCCACGGCAGTCACTCTTTGCGAGCCCCACGATCTAAGCCGCTGCATCGCCTCGGCGGATGCGGGACCTGAACCGCGGGGAGCGCATCTGGCCGTCCGCGGAGAACAAAGCCAGGCGGGAACGCAACACTCTTACTGAAAGAGACTCACAGTGGCCGCAAGCAGCCCCCTCGAGGGCTGCCTGGGCGTGCTGCATTCCCAAACAAGACACACACATCTCGTGTGTGTCCCCAGCCGTAATGTAACGAGGGCATGGGCACACGCACTTTTTAAACTGCTCACTTGCCATGATATAGAATATATGTGACAGACAAACAACACCAAACACCGAACTGATTTTCACACACACTTGCTGAATAGCAAAAAGCTGACTTTTCTGTGTGCCGGCGTGCTTTTGTACACATCCATATATGCTGTCACACGCTTACGTCATCACGCAACGCCAATAGGATTGGATTAGTTTTCATTCATGAATTCAGACGTGCTACACTGAAGGGCGTTCCCATAGTGTCGTCACCAACGCAGTTCGAGTTCCCTCGAAAGGGAACTGTAACCATGTTGTGACAAGAAAACCACAAATCATGAAATAGCTATCACTGAGATGACCCCTCATGATTTTATCAAGGTCAAACCTCACATAATTTGAATCTTTCTTGCAGGAGTTACTTCATGTTGAGATCATATGGAAATTATTATTATTATTATTATTAGTAGTAGTAGTATTAAAAATACATATTACTTAGGGTATATTTGAAAAGTACATTTGAAACTTGTTTAATTTTTTTATTTTAATTAAAACATTCAAAAACTATATTTATCTTTGCTAGCACTATTTTACATTTTATTACAGTAATTAAATCATAACATTTGTTGAAAATAATATGCATGACATCATGTCATCAAACACATGAAATCAACAAAAAACACAAATTACAAAAAAAAATGCCATACTCATGCTAATGTTGTTCCAAACCCATAAGACAACAAAAAAATTGTTATTATTGAAATAACATAACACACATGAAATATTTGTTTTTATATCATTTACCAGTTTAAAAATTCTCAATTATCTGATGAAAGCAATGAGAACATTAATTTCTTGATGAACCCATGGGGAAAGGTAAATCTTAGGTAGGCCTATTGAATTTGATGATCTTTTGAATCAAGTCAAAACCTGGAAAGTCCATGGCTATGATCCCAAAACAAGGCTTGGGATTCTTTTCAAATTCCTTTGCCAGATGACCATACAACCAGGGATTGATTTTCTTTGCCAATGTTTTTGGCAATAAAAAAAACCCCATATATGTACCTAAGCTCGTGCCACTCGAGTAGCTCAGACTCAGAGCAGAACCAGTTCTACATTGATTAGCAGCTTCTTCCAGATGCTGTTCAATCTTTATCTCTTTGTTTTTAACTTTAGTTACTTTATAGTCTCCTTTTTTGTCAGTTTCAGACAAAATAATACCCATCTTAAAGCTGTTTTTCTGAACAAAAACAATCTTTCCTCTTACTTCACCAATCTTTGGAATCGACTCCTTATCCCAGACATCTTTAGCATTTCTAATCATGTTTTCAACCAAACTCTGAACTTTTCCCTTCATAAGAAAAACGGGCTTAACTCTGAGAAGCACTACCTCCTTTCTGAATTGATTTAAAAATGTCCTGACTGTGCTGAGAACTTTTGACAATGATGTACGTTGGTAAATCGGTCCATGCATAATATGTGATTTATAGCCAGACACTCTGAGGTCGAAGTAGCGTATCCCAGCCTTTAGCTGGTCCTCTAGTGACCATGCCTGACATTCTGCTGCTGGTCCTCCATAAAGAGCCAAGGCATCATGGCTACCAGGAATAGTGAGGGTAGAAATTAACTTTTCATTATCCAGAGTTTCCATCCAGCCAATTTTATAATTTGCAGGGAGATTGAGTGTTTTCCCATCATTAAACACTTCTTGTTGACTACTCTTGTGCAGTCTGTGGAAAAAATAAAATCAGAATACCAGGTCAACAATGTACTTGTCACATGTTCTTCATCACCAATAAAATGTATAGCTTGAATCTGCTGTAATTTGCTTTGGATAAGTGTCTGCCAAGGGCCAAATGAATAAATGCAATGGGAAATAACAGACTTCATCTTAGAGTCAAAAACTAGAGGAATCCAAACAGAAACAGTTTGTTAGGAAGGCTGGCTCTTAATCAGGCTACTTTTGAATAGAATTCAGAGGAGAACACAAGTAGAAATTCTGACATCAGTGGTGCACAATAAAATTTGATGTGAAATCCTATTCCTTTTTTACAACATCTGAATGAACCTCACAGAGGCAGATAAGGACATCATTACATCATCAACCTGCCCACAGGAATTCACAATGAACATAATAATGTAATGAAAGCATATGGACACAGATAAGACCTGTAAAAATAGCTTTATATTAAATCCCTTACTGTAAGCACTTGTGGTGATCAGTATTTAATATACATTTAAAATAACATTCCCTTTTTGTATTAATCAAACCCTAAAAACCTATACCCAATTTTAGAATATTAAAAATACATGAATTCAACGTTTTATACTCACAGCAGCATCAGGATACACAGGATTTTCCCATGAACTCCCATCTTCTAAACTGTCGGAGGCTAGCACACAATAAAACAATACATTAGTACAAAACTGCATTTACAAAGAGGTTTTAATGCGGAACAGAGGTGATATCAATGTATTTACACAGAAACTATAGTTTGAGGAAACAATGGTCATTTTTTATTATTATATATATATATTTTTTTTTTTACTGAAAAACTACATTAGTTTAAATTTAATGACTACATTAAATTAAGCTGACCTTTAAAAACAATTGTTACTGTTACAACAACAAAAAGATAAAATAATCTTGAAAATAGTGTCGATTGCTGCAGTGTTTTAGTAGACAAGTGTTTACAAGTAGAGGGAGCAATAAGATCTCATTGATATCATGTGATTGGCCATTGGCCTGATGTATATTTGCATATAATTGCCGCTAAAAAGTTGTACATTTAAACCACACTTAAAGTTTATGAATGTCCTTGCATTATTTAACCCAAATTATTAGATGAAGTATCATTTCCCTTAAATAAAAAATAAATAAAAAAGTATCCATCAAGATAATTTTATTAAGATTTAAAGTAAATTCCTATGGACACTATACCAGTGTGGACTAACCTACACAAAAACTCAGATACTCAGAATTAGGAACACACATGTTTTTAAAACACATAAATTTTTTTCAAACAGTGTAAGTTTATAAGACAGTCAAAAAAATAAAATTTTAAATAAAAAATATTTAAGGCTGATCAATCAAAAGAGTGTACACAACTACAAGCCAAGTATACTTAGAATAGTTCATTATAATTATATAAGTATATCTCGATCAAAAGATTGAGTACAAGTATAGGCCAAATATACTCAAGTATAGTTTCTACTTAAGTGTAATTTTATATATTTATAAGTATATTTCTGAGACATATATAAAAGGTAGACTGAAAGTATACTTTCTTATTTTAAGTTTTAAAGAAGAAGCACACTTGAGTACCCTGTATACTCTTGTTGGCTTAATGTTTTAGTTTTTCTCAGTCGCTTTGGTGCTTTTCTCAGATCACAATTTGAAATTCTCAAAACTTCTTGTTCATCCACCATACCATCTAGTGTCTATATACGTGAAAAGCAATTTCTCATTCTTTTGAACAACTAACAAATACTTTAGTACATTCATGAAACTATGTACAGTTGTCTTCTGTTTCCTATCAATTGCTTATGTCAAGTTGATCCAAATATATCATTCTGGTGTTATGTTCAATGGTCTTCTGGGGTCGGGAATTCAACATATGGTATCATTCATTTTCCTGTGAATTCCATGGGCCAGAAAATACAATTACAGATGAAGCTTACCCTTTCCTTCCTCTGTGTGTCTGTAAGAATGTCAGATGTCTGGTGTTTCAGCACTGGTTTCTTCTTCCTGCTGCTCGTCGAGATGCTCGTGTGTGTGTGTGTGTGCTCCTCTCTCACATTAAAGGAAGCGCCTCTTCTTATAGTCGGTGTAAGTGAGGGGCTGACACACACTTGCTCTTGGGGTCAGATCTAGGCATGGGCAGGGGTGGGCTGAGCCTTGCCCACCTTATCGGAACAGATAGTGTTAATCTGTTGTTGTTTTATTGTATGATTTGTGCATTGATTAAAAACAATCTTGAGGTGGGCTGTGTGTTGAGAAGTTTGATGAAAGGCTGCAGAATGCCCAAACAAAAAAGAAAAAGTATATAGGCTATTTTTTTTTATTATCAAGATGTGAATTACGGAGTGTTGTAAATTACTTGTAAGTAGTAATGTACATTTCTATAGCTCTTATTGATTTTAAAGTGTCATTTGGCCACCAGCACCACTAAAATGGACCATTGTCCTAATCTATTACACATAATATTAATATTTACACATTATTTCTGTAATGTTATGTTTTTTTTCTTGTTTTTTTCTTATTTTATAAGTTTTAGTTTTAGGGTCCTGTCACTTTAGTTGGTCTAGTTCAGGAGTATTCGATTAAAGTTCCAAGAGATCCGGTCTCTATATTTCCTTCTGAGTTTAGTTTGCACTTGTGTAGCCTATATCCACAAACACATACTGTTCAGCACAATGCTAACCACCAACGCTACTCTTCAGCACAATGCTAACCACAAACGCTACTCTTCAGCACAATGCTAACCACAAACGCTACTCTTCAGCACAATGCTAACCACAAACGGAACATTAAACACTTTATTGAAAACATAAAATAGCACATTTATGGTGAATTCCAAAGGTGTTTTTGCTCCGTTGAAGGGTACTTCGGGAAGGGAACGCCATTTGTAAGGACATTCCAAACAATTGAATCTCTTCACGAAGGGCTCTTCCACAAGTTCATAAGCGAAGGGAACATGCGATCATCACTTTATTGAAGTAATTTAATCATTTATGCTCATGTGACCCAGGGTGGCGAATCCTCACAATTCATTTTAAATAAAGATATGGTGGGAGAGTTGGAGTTATATCGTATTTAAACAGAATAATTCAAGTTGTTTTATTGTGTTGTAATATACACACATTTTCGTCATGTAGCTATTTCATATTTAATTTAAAATGTTGAATTTATGTTTAATGCTTTACTTATAAAGTTAAGAGCAGATTGGGAACACAAACACTCATGAAGCATATTTTAAAAACTTCTTTACAAATGTACATTTATTTGTATATATAATATTAACCGCAAAAATAAGACATCGCTGCCTGTTTTGTTATGGTAACTTTCCTCATGAAGCTAATTAGGAAAATACGCGGTCTTCAGTTTGCTCCCTTCGCCAAGTGCATTCCACACAGCTTCATTATTACACACAATTGCCCTGCTCCCTCCAAAGTCCCCACTTCAAGGGCTCTACCCTTCAGAATGAGTAGGGCATAGGGATGCTCCCATTCGATTGGAATTTACCCATACTCTCCTGATCAAGCCCTATGCTAAGCATCCTGGGAAATCCAGTGCCCTGTTTCACTCAATGCAACAAAAATGATTCATGTAGTTCCAACACAAATGGATTAAGCTATCTTTACAATTTACAAATTACATTTCATGTGATGTAATAAAATTGAGACAAATGACAATTAATATATATATATATATATATATATATTTTTTTTTTTGCTTTAGCTCATTTTTTTAATTAACTAAAATCAAACAATTAAAATATTTTTTCTGTGGTGTGTTGTGTGTTTGGGCCTGGGTGTCTGAATCCTGGCACTCCTGAACTGTCTGGTTCAGAGTTGGGATCCAGATACTGCTGCTCCATGTTTTTGTCTCTTTTTTTTAGCACATGGTGGGGAATCACATCTTTCTGCCCAGTTCATATGCTCATGTGTTGAGTTTTGCTTGAGCACAGGGATGTTGATCTTGTTTCATTGGCCATATGCTTTTGTCTTGTTCATTATGAGCACATGGTCTGGGTGTTTGTTCCCTCACCATGTGCTCTTGTCTAGTCTTATGAAGTTTTTATTGTTTTTTGTTTTAATTCTGAGCTCATTAAAGACCCATTGATTTCTGCATATGAGTCATTTTCTCATCCATCAACCCACACCTGACACTGATGTGTTATATCCTGTGTGAACTAAGATATCAGCTTGTGTGTGTGTGTGTGTGTGTGTGTGTGTGTGTGTGTGTGTGTGTGTGTGTGTGTGTGTGTGTGTGTGTGTGTGTGTTATAGGGCTTAATGCTCAATCCCGATTTTTTGAAAAAATTCGATTTTTTTGCAAGGCCGTTCACATTTCGAATTATATGCGACCTTTTGTGATCTCCTGTGTGAACGTGAAATGACCCAGAAGTGACCCGCATGCGCAGAAGAATACTCAACGGTCAACGACGTCACTTGTTGTTTGCGGAACACACACACACGCACACACGAGCGCGCGAAGCGACCGTTACACAAGAGCCAGACAGCAGCCGCTGACCTATCTAATATCAGATTCAGCACAAATAAGTTAACATAACATATATAATGGCCGTGGGCTTTTTTTATTTTATTTTTTTATTAACGGGCTCGTCGAGGTCGACCCGTTCGGCAGATTTACCTCAGCTCGACGAATATGCAGTCCGTTTTCAAACCGACGACTACTTCAACGCAGGATTATGACGTTTTTCGCGTATCAATGACGTGCGGGTCGGATAAATGCGACCTGGCCGTTCAGACTGAAGTCGCATTTGAAAAGATCGGATATGTATCGGATTTGGGACCACATACCCAAGGCTACGTTCACACTGCAGGCTGAAACGACCCAATTCCGATTTTGTTGCCCCTATGCGACCTGTATCTGATCTTTTCATGACAGTCTGAACGACACAGATCCGATCTTTTCAAATGCGACCCAGGCCACTTGGGTATGTGGTCCCAAATCCGATACATATCCGATCTTTTGAAATGCGACTTCAGTCTGAACGGCCAGGTCGCATGTATCCGACCTGCACGTCATTGATACGCGAAAACGTCATAATCCTGCGTTGAAGTAGTCGTCGGTTTGAAAACGGACTGCATATTCGTCGAGCTGAGGTAAATCTGCCGAACGGGTCGACCTCGACGAGCCCGTTAATAATAAAAAAAGAAAAAAAAAGCCCACGGCCATTATAAATACGTTATGTTAACTTATTTGTGCTGAATCTGATATTAGATAGGTCAGCGGCTGCTGTCTGGCTCTTGTGTAACGGTCGCTGCGCTCGTGTGTGTGTGTGTGTGTGTGTGAGAGAGAATCACGGTTAAAGTTTAGCTACTTGCCTACTTCCGCAAACAACAAGTGACGTCGTTGACCGTTGAGTACTCTTCTGCGCATGCGGGTCACTTCTGGGTCATTTCACGTTCACACAGGAGATCACAAAAGGTCGCATTTAATTGGAAATGTGAACGGCCTTGCAAAAAAATCGAATTTTTTCAAAAAATCGGAATTGAGCATTAAGCCCTGCAGTGTGAACGTAGCCCAAGTGGCCTGGGTCGCATTTGAAAAGATCGGATCTGTGTCGTTCAGACTGTCATGAAAAGATCAGATACAGGTCGCATAGGGGCAAAAAATTCGGAATTGGGTCGTTTCAGCCTGCAGTGTGAACGTAGTGTGTGTTATATCCTGTGTGAACTAAGATATCAGCTTGTGTGTGTGTGTTATATCCTGTGTGAACTTAGATATCAGCTTGTGTGTGTGTGTGTGTGTGTGTGTGTGTGGTTCAGGTAAATTTTACATTATGGGGACACAAATAAGAATAATAGCTTATAGATTTTTTTTTTTTTTTTTTTTTTTAAATATAAAAAGTTTGATAGTTTTAGGTGTCTGGTGTATCAGACCACTGATGGTGGTTTCTTCTTCCTGCTGCTTGTCGAGATGCTTGTGTGTGCTCTTCTCTCACATTACAGGAAGCGCCTCTTCTTATAGTCAGTGTAAGTGAGGTGTCATTCATATCTCTCTAAAATGTTCATTTGGCTGTTTACAAGCACAGCAATGCCTGAGTTTCAGAGTCCTGTCACTTTGGTTGGTCTAGTTCAGGAGTATTCAATTAAAGTTCCAAGAGGTCCGGTCTCTTTATTTCCTTCCCAGTGGAGGTCCGGACGATATTTTCTGGAATAGTTGTTCATTTACATCTGGGCAGCAGTAGTAGCCTACTTCATAAAAGGAAAAAATCCTTAACAGTCAAAATAGTCATCAAAGATGAGGATATTGAGCTATAATGACCATCAAAGTCTTTTAAATTACATGGTTCATATAATAGTATGTAAATGAAGCTATAAGTTGTGAAATCAAGCATTTCTCGTTCTTACTGTTTTTTAGTTAGCTTATGTACTAGGATAGCATACATCTACCTGATTAGCCTGCTAGCTTATTTATATTATATTAGTTATGTTTTTTTATTCCAATATTCCCAATTACATGTTTCAAATGAATGGTGTTTGTGTGTAGGCCTACTTAGCATAACAATTAATTTATAAAAAATGTATTATAGTATTGCTATATACCATACCACATTGCAATTATTATGTAACATTTATATTAAATTAATATTATACTATACTATAATATAATATAGAATAGTATGTTACAACAATATTTATCCTTAAAAATACATCGTAAGCATGGTTGTGTGTCCATTTTGTTTTATTATGCAATATATAGGCATTGATTTTATATTTCAAGCATGTTGTTTGTGCACTTCATGTAATAAACATCATACAATAGTTATGATTAGTCAAGACATTGTGACAACTTCTGACCAGGCATTACCGTGTGGGTCCTAAAAGGAGACCCGATTTCTGAGGGGGACTCGATTTCTCATGACTCCGCCCCCTCATTGCTACAATTCTCCTCCACCTTCAGGGGCCCATTAGCCTGGTTAAAGGGATACTTCACCTCTGGAAAGATGAATGTGTATTTAAAATAGGTCATTTATGTAGAAGAAATGTGAAATTATTTTTGAATTTGGAGCTTTCTAGACTGAGAAAAGCCAGAAAATGTATTTTTGGCTTATGTGGATGAAAGACAACAACTCCCAGAATGCACTTGCTTCGCTGCCCTAGGAGGCCACTCCCAAGCCGCGCCTACCAGTTAGAGAGCGCAGTTGAAAACAACAAGGCTACTAGTGAGACTCTGACGCATATGAATCACTCATCCGTCCATAAGGCTAGCTACCACCGGAGCTTGAAATTCATTTCACACAAAATGTCTAACGTTAGTTAGTTGGCGAACTCATTAATGAATTACTCCTCATTTGTATTTCTTTCGAAGTGGTGAATTATTGCATGGTTACGTTACCGGGATGTTCAGTCAGATGCGGTGCGAAACTAGGATGGTTCACAACACAAACGTCCGTGTCCTCGTCTGATTCACAACACAAACGTCCGTGTCCTCGTCTGATTCAGAGATTTCGTCCAGGAGAAATTGGCATCGTTTAAATGCTTTGCAGCAGACGGACTCTATCTCTGTGTTCGTAGCGGTTCGTAGTTGCATAGTGAGATCACCGGCGCCACCAGTCCGCCCCCAGCTCGAGCCAGTCTGGGCTTCTCGTCCGCGACAGGCAGGTCTTCTGCCTCGGCTGCTCTTCGCTATGCGGCTTGTAAAGGTAGCCACAAACACCTGATTCGAGCATCAGACTTCCGAAATCCTCTTCTTCTACATCATATTGAGTAACGTTACCCTCCGCTATTGTCATATCTTCACAGCTTGCTCCACAGTGCCTGTTAGCTTAGCTTCCAAACAAGATGGAGGATATTGCTTTTAGTTTCAGAAAGTGAAGTCCCACCCACTGATCTGTAATAGGCCTGTAGCGTGAGCGGGTCCCGCCCCCTGGAATAATGAGGAGCTAGTGTTTGTAGTCTCTACACTTTTCAATGAAATGTGACTTCCTGCTTATTATGACGCAAAATGATGATTTTTACGTCATAATAAGCAGGAAGTAAAACACTTAAATCCTTATTTCTCCCATCTCAGGGAAAAATTAATGAAAAATCCACGTTTATTATAATATATGACTGGGTTTCTAACAATACAAAGCTTAATGCAAATGGGTGAAGTGTCCCTTTAAAACCAGACCATTCTCAGTAACTGAGTTATGTTCTGGCAAAGCTTCATTAATAACTCATTTCCAAAGGGGCGTCACCAACAGACATCGCTCAAATGCCTCTGGGCGCAACTGGATAGACCTAAAACCAATCAGAGCGATCGTCATCGTGCAAAGCCATATGCTGCGTCCCAATTCGCCTAAGTTACACTACGCCATAAAAGTATGTACTCTTTTTGTTACTTGAAACGCAAGTAACTTTGTGGGCAGGTCTTGGGCGCTGTTGCTATTATACCGGCGGGATAAATGACTCTTGCGCCCGATGCAAATCTAAAATGGGTTGGTCTGAAGTAGCTTCATTATTCATAGGTGTGGTTTGGGCGTAACGTGAAATAAACCAATCAGAGCGACATCTCACATTCCCTTTAAGAGCAGGCGCGCAATATAATATTGCTATTATAACGGCGGATTTGCCAGGCGCACGCCAGGAGCGGTTCACAGCCGAGGAGACAGACGTTCTCGTCAGGGCCGTAACACACAGAGAAGTGACATTGGGGATGGAGAAACACACCCAAATTAGCTTCGGTTAAACAGGCGTATAATAATTTGGGTAAATGTGTTAAGCTAGATTTATGCCTATTTTTCACATCTTTATGGACACAACAATGATTTCCCTCGTGTGTTAATATTTTTCCTTGTAATAATGTATGATTTGCAAAAATGAAAACTGCTGCTTTTGTGTAGATGAGAGAATCAAAGTGTATGCGCGTTGTGCACATGCATTGATTATGGCCAAGCATGCGCCCTTAAAATAGCATATGAATAACATGCGCAACGCGCCACTGACTTTAGACTATAGGTTTTTCCTGGTCAGTGGTGGAATTGTTTTCTAATCCTGCAAAATAGCACCAGGGAACGTTTGCGCCGAAACACGCCTCCTCTTTTCGCTAAACCGCCCCCGGGAGCACAAGTTCATTCCCAAGTTTACCCGCGTGCGTCTGTGGAGGGAAAAGTCCGCTGTGCGCGGGTGCAAAATAGGAATGATACATGTGTCGGTGTACAAAGTGAATTGCACTGGGTGCAAGATAGGGCCCTAAGTGTGTAAAATAAACTTAAATTATCTTTTAAAATTATATAACCTATATGTGTTTCACATTCTTTTTGTTGCAAGAAAACATAGGCCTAACTTTTGAAAGTGAACAGCAGTGTTTTACTGTAGCATAAGAAGTGTTATTTTTACATCAGTGTAAACCACGGGGTTTAGGGTTTCAGGTATGCCTACATTAGGATTATTCAGTTTCTGTTCTTAAATAAACCTATGTAAAAATAAAATACTGCAGTGCTTAGTTTTCTCTGTATGAATTAAATATATAGGATAGGCTACTGATTCTTATTAAAGCTACAAAAGTTATTTAGAGAAGTGAGTGATTTTCTCTTAGTATGTTGTTCATGACCCCAGTTATTGCAAGCCGTTGCGATATGGATATCGCAATATACATTTGCGATATTTCAATATATTGTGCAGCCCTACTACAGCTCCCATTTAGCTATATCAGATCTCAAACTTACCCCCAGAAGAAGTTCCTACCTTAATTATGCCACGTGGAAACTGACCAATTTCATGTGGGTTAAATCCTTAAAGTTGCAGTCTTTTTTTCGGCCGATTCGACGTGTTGAATCGGCATCGGTGAGAGAGAGAACTCTGATTGGCTGTTCAGCTGAGTTAACGAGTCAGTGCACGAGAATAATAGCAAAACAGCGAGCAAAGAAGTCAATAAGGTACAGATAGAAGGCTGTTCATCTTAAGCCTGGAACACACCAAGCCGACGCCGACGAACTAGCGCTGATGAAAGCCGACTGTGTTGTCGCCTCGCGTCGGGGTAAAAAGCTGCACTTGAACACACAGAGAGAACTACTGCCGACTGTCAGCTAGAATGCGCGTTATGCGCCTGCGTGTAAATGAGACAACTGTCTATTTCTGCAGATATATTCGTCATTCAAAAAGGGAAACCGACGCTGCCGGCTGCAGATACACAACCCGTAAACAAAGCAGTGCGTGCTTACCGTTTTGAATATCAATCCTGCTAAACACTTTCTTTATTCCACTACGCTCGTGTTAATATTGAAATATTCGCCAAGGAACACTCAGGTAAGATTACGTAACATTAGAACAGCCTTCTATCTGTACCGTTTTGACTTTGCTCGCTGTTTTGCTATTACTCTCGTGCACTGACTCGTTCACTAAGCTGAACAGCCAATCAGAGTTCCCTCTTTCACCGACGACCCGACGCCGATTCAACATGTCGAATCGGCCGAAAAAAAGCCGACGAGGACTAGTTCCAGCCGACGGTGCTGAACACACAGAGGAAACCGTCGGCCGATGCACAAAAACTGCCCGACGGCCTACCGTCGCCGGCTTGGTTTGTCCCGGGCTTAAGAATGACAGCTAGTAGTCGAAATAGCTACTGCAGTACAAATTCAAAATATCGTAGATCGTTGTTTCCCACGCCCCTCAGACTCGACGCTCACGCGGGTTGCCAGTTTTACGACACGCAACCGGACCAACCTATCAGTGCAATTGACAATGAAAGCCGAGGAGCCTTACACACACACTGTAAGTTGATGAGTTGATTTATCCACGTTTTAATATGCTTTCGTACATAGAGATTTTTAAACGGATACTGAGGCTTTTTACATTTATGCATTTGGCAGACGCTTTTATCCAAAGCGACTTACATTGTATTATCCTATACATTTATACATAGGTATGTGCAATCCTCTGGGATCGAACCCACAACCTTGCGCTGTTAACGCAATGCTCTTACCACTGAGCTACAGGAAAGGCTTTTTGGTAAGGCTTCATTCTTAAAGGGTAAGTCCATCCAAAAATGTGTATTCTCACATAATTCATTAATTACTCACCATCGTGTTGTTCCAAACCCCTAAGACCTTCGTTCATCTTTGGAACATAAATTAAGATATTTTTTATATAGGCTATCCAAAATCTTTCTGCAATATATTTTTGCAATAGCTATATTTAATTCATACTGCTACATTGTAACACCTAACAGACAACGAAACAAGTTTGTTTAACTCAAATATTAAAGGTAATATTAACTCAATAACTGATTATATTTAGCAGAACTCAGATTGAATAAAGTTACAGCAGATTTCTAGTTCCCATCATGCTTTTCTTCTGACTGTAGAAGTGTCATTTGTGTTTCTGATCAAAAAGATTATAGATAGATTGGTAAGTGTTTATTGTCATTAAGTTGGAATTTAAAAGGGTTTTCTGTTTTCTGGTATGTCTGAGTTTTGGTGGCTTAGTGAAGTGCAGAGCCTGCGGTTAGGTTGAGATGGCCTAATCTGATCAAGACTAATTGTTGCTTTATCTATAAACTTTGGCTGTACTTCAGAACAGTGATAGTATCTGTGGTCTGTGCTTATCTGTTATAACACGCATGTGCTCTGCAAATATTAACGACTAACAAGCTAGCAGTTAACAGTAAGTGATTTTGTCAGTTTTATGCTATTTAATAATATTTGAGTGGATATGATTAATTTAAGAAATATTGTTTTTGTGTATTGTATTAATGTCAGTCGTTAAACATAAAACAGTTACAAATAATTTTGTTATCATTTTCTGTTTTAGGTGCTTCACGGAAGACGTTTTGTTCTCATTATCTTTTGTCTTACATATTTACACCGAGTGGGTTTTAAACTCCAGTATTATTGGGTTTTCGTGCTCTTAGTGAGCTTCCCTTGTTTTCTGATCACATGTGAGATGATGATGCACTTGAAATATTCACCTAAATACGTATCAGTTTTTGTTGAATAAATAAAAGTGTTTGAGTCCATCTCTATCTCTCTTGTGTTTACGTCTGTGTTACAATCATTCACTCACCCTCAAGTTGTTTTAAACCTGGATTCTTCAAAATATCTTCTTTTGTGTTCAGCAGAAGAAAGAAATTCATACAGGTTTAATAATTTAATGAATTATTATTATTGAACCTGTATTAATTTCTTTCTTCTGCTGAACACAAAAGAAGATATTTTGAAGAATCCAGCGAGATGCATCAAATTGATTTAAATAGAAAAATAAATAAATTGCTTCCCTCAAGTGACATTGTCGCAGCAGTAGCCATTAACAGCTCCTTGTCTTCACTCGGCCATGGTTTTCCAAATAAAACCAGTGCTGCGTCCCAATTCGCCTTATACTACACCCTAAAAGTATGTACTCTTTTTGTGAAGAAAAAGTACATACTTTTGAGTGTGTAGCAAAAGAGTAGACAAGCTTTGGGACATACTACTTCGTCATCTTTAACGGACAGATCTGTCGCGTGCGTCCTGTCACCATAAACTGCCCTGTCAATCATCTTGTCACAGTTAAAATCCTCCATTCAATCTAATTTCAATCCCGCTAGACTCGCGTGTCCTCCATGTCTGTAGTTTTTTAACACTTTTCACTCGTGTTTGTAGTTCTAACCGAATCCTCATCCAACGCGCGATGGGTTGTGAGCAATATTAGCCATTACAGTGCGCATCGATCTGCACTTCGGATTCTGACCGGAAATAGTAGACCATCCGGGTATCTTTGTAACACTCATTTCAACATACTACGATTTGGGACGTACTAATTCTATTTTCGAATACTATTTAGGACGGATAGTATGAGAATTGGGTCGCACCACAGGTTTTTTGAGTTACTGTTGCCTTTCTATCAGGTCGAATCAGTCTAGTCATTTCCTCTGATCTCTGACATCAACAAGGAATCTTCGCCCACAGAACTGTGAGGGAAAATCCCAGTAGATCAGCAGTTTCTGAAATACTCATACCAGCCCGTCTGGCACCAACAACAATGCCACTTTCAAAGTCACTTAAATCACCTTTCTTCCCCATTCTGATTCTCTGTTTGAGGCATGTAGAGAGTGTCTATATGCCTAAATGCACTGAGTTGCTGCCATGTGATTGATTGTTAGATATTTGCGTTAACAAGCAGTTGAACAGGTGTACTTAAAGTGGCTGGTGAGTATACATATCTACTAATGATCATGTGAAGATATACAAAATATTAATTTTCTAGCATGCAAACTGGTATTTTCTGGTATGTCTTAGTTTTGGTACCCATTTTGGTGAAACGTAGAGCCTGTGGTAGTTGAGGCCTGGCCTAATCTGATCTAGACTGTTTGTTGCTTTATCTATAAACAATGGCTGTGCATACATTTTCTATCATGCAAACTTAGTGCATGTAAATGCCAGCAGCCATATCACCCTGTAGCCCAAGACTGGTTGCCCACTGAAGCAGGGCTGAGTCTGGTTAGTACCTAGATGGGAGACCTCCTGAGAAAAACCGGGTTGCTGCTGGAAGAGGTGTTAGTGAGGCCAGTAGGGGCTGCTCCCCCTGTGGTCTGTGTGGGTTCTAACGCCCCAGTGTAGTGACGAGGACACTATACTGTCAAAAGAGCACCGTCCTTCGGATGAGACGTTAAACCGAGGTCCTGACTCTCTGTGGTCATTAAAAATCCCAGGATGTCCTTCGAAAAAGAGTAGGGGTGTAACCCCGGCATCCTGGCCAAATTTGCCCAGTGGCCCCTGTCCATCATGGCCTCCTAATCATTCCCATATACTGATTGGCTTCATCACTGTCTACTCTCCACCAATAAGCTGGTGTGTGGTGGGCGTTCTGGCTCAATATGGCCGCCGTCGCATCATCCAACTGGATGCTGCACATTGGTGGTGGTTGAGGAGATTCCCCCCTTCCATAATGTGAAGCGCTTTGAGGACCCAGAAAAGCGCTATATAAATGTAACAAATTATTATTATTATTATTATTAATGAACAAGTGAGAAATTACGTATTGCTGCCATTTTCACAGTTATTACTCAGTGAGAAAAGATTCATCATAGTTTGCACTTGTGTAGCAATATAACCACAACCACTTCTCTTCAGCAGAATGCTAACCACAAAAACGTCAGCATAACATACATTCTTTTAAATGTCAAATATTTAAAAACACATAAAATAGCACTTAATTTCAACCTTTACTCTCCTGATCCCTATGCAAAACATGTTGGCTCACATTTTCTACAGTGGCTGACTTGTATGTGACACAAGCCACCTGGTGGTGATACATGCAAACCTCTTCTTATACAAGTTAAAGACAGTTCCATGTCCCTGAAAAAGCAAAACTTAAACTCGTCAACTAAAACTGACAATTAATACATTTTTGTTAACTAAAATAAAGCTGAAATAAAATATAAATATTAGATTAAAAACATAAAATAAAATTAGAAATATTGCCTGGCAACGAACTAAGTTGAAGCACTAAAATAACTAACCATAAATAAAAACTGAAAAAAGGAGAAAAAAATCAATATACATATTTATTTAATTTTTTACAAAGTTTATTCTACACAGTGTGTCCAAAAAAGATTGTATGGGAACTAAATAAATAAATAAATAAAAATCATGAAAGCCAGTGCATGAAGACATTTGCTTAAAATGAAGCCTAAAAAGTGCCCCTTTTTTTCTAAAAGTAATTTTTTTTTGTTTTAAAAGAAAAGGTAAGAATAAAGACGTAGATTTATGATTTGGTATTGCAGATGGTGACATCATTTTACTATTAAAATGAGAGACAAAATGCCATTCCATTACAAGCAAAAAGATTAACTTTGATTATTTTGTGTGTTCATCTTGTCTTGTGAAGTTCTGGATCCTCCACCGACTGCAAAACCACAAACAAACATGAACACACACAGCAGCTCTCAGAATCACTCATGATCACAGTGGATTTGACTGATTGTGGTGATGATGATGATGATACAGTACCTTTGCATCTTCATCCTTCTTGCACAAAGCTTTCCCAGTACACAGAAACTATCATCTAGTCCTCTGAAGGCCATCCAGCTGCACCAAGAACTTTGACAGAATTGGCAGTTTATGAATTCAAAACAAAAAAAAAGAAAAAAAAAAGAAAAGAAGGGAAATAAATGGCCATGAAATATGCGTATACTGTGGAGGAATTGTTTTTTTAATATGATTATTAATCAATCATTTTTCTTTTGAAGTTTATATACAATTGTATAGGATTTCTCGTTAAAACAAATATCTTAAAACAAATATTTGTAACTTTGATCATTTTAAGATATATCTTTTGAAAAATATCAAAACTGACCATGTGCATCATTTTTGCATTGCACAAACACAGTCAATGGAACGTAGGCCCAAATGAACACTGTAAAAAATGTCTAACCTCTCCAAGTCAAAATTTTCTAGTGACTGGTCACATCTACATTTTTTAATTAGCCCAAGTGCAATTCTTGTTGCAATAGTCTGTTAACATTGGCTCAATTAGAAATAATAAGTCAGACTAATTGAAAAATGTAGATGTTATCAGTCACTAGAAATTTTGGACTTGGGGATGTAATTTTTTTTTACAGTGAAGGTTTTCAGGTAAAATTTTAACTTTTGTTGTTTTTGTGAAGAAATTATGAATAAAAACATTAATCAAATGTAACATTTTAAAATATGACCAATATCAAAATACATTGCTAAAAATAAAAAATGAATCACCAATTAATCAAAATCTAAACTTCTAGTTGTTGAGCCATAGATGTTTTGCCCATGCCTGTTTTATTTTTATTTTTACCCAAAAATGAAACTTCTTTCATCATTTACTCATGCTGTTGTTCCAAACCCAAGACAACAAAGAATTGTTATTATTGAAATAACATAACACACCTGAAATATTGCTTTTATATCATTTGTCGGTTTAAAAATGATCAATTGTCTGATGAAAGCAACGAGAACATTAATTTCTTGATAAACCCATGGGAAAAAAGTAAAGAATGAAAAATCTTATGACATTAGGAAAATGTGCCGTCACATTACATCGCTAAAAATCATTTAGTAGCCTTACCTTTCCTTGTTTTTGAATAAATAAATAAAATTGTATAAAATACTTTTTAGAGTTTTTCTCAATCTTTTCCACTGGGCAAATAGTATTTTTAATTGCTTTATATTTTTAATGGAAACAGACCTCAGACCATGAGTTCTGCTATTATCATGCACTTAGCAATCCTCGCTGTAAAACATTAAAACACAGCATGCCACCGGAAAAGTGTTCAAAAGCATAACATCCACTAAATATTTATATTTATTAGAATATAAAAAATGTTTTAACTTCTCGGTAATGATTTCGCAACCCAGGCTCATTGGAAATACGTTACTCTGACTGAATGGCATATTTAATCTAAATGTGTATCAGATGTAAAACATAGTTTAAATTATTATTGTATTCGTTTAAACTGTTATTGTGAACATGTAGCCTAGGCTATAGGCTACTGTATTTGCGCGTGCTGGTTTGTATATTATATCTGACGTCACACAGTAAGTATGCAGTATGATCAGAGTATGATAGAGATAGTCGGTCGGTTGGATTGTAATTATGAGCGGCACGTTTCTCCAGATTGTGCGTAAATGAGAAGAGTAAGTATATCTGCTCCATTACTCGTGATATTGTATTTCTTTGTCAAACCAGCTGTTATTTCTGCTATTTGATGTGGATGAGAGTTAGGAGTTTAAGGGTCGCTACACGACCGTTGTGCTAATTATATCCACGTTTGTACGCTTCGGCTCACCTGACTCAGTACGTCGGGTCAAAATATGTCACATCGTGTTTAGACATGTTTATACTTTACTACTTGTTGTTAGGATTGTTCAGTACGGTACTTTGTGGATGAGTAAAATAAGAAGTAAGTTAAGTGGTGTTAAATATTATTATCTGGACCGCTATCGAGGCTTCTCTATCAAGGCTTTGCTAGCTCGAACGGAACATAGCATCCGGTCAGGGGTTTTCGCTATTTATTTTACAGTGTAGCCAGGTCAGTAGAGGGCGCTGCTGAGGGTATCAGTAGAGGGTGTAAGTTCCCTTTAAATATGTCACTTCCTGTTGGGTGGAATGGGTGGAATGGCTGCAGTGTTTGAATTGTTTGGCATGGTCGGTCGCTGGAAGAACAAGCTCTGTTGGTTTGTTTAGACGTGTGGTCTAAATACCTTAATGCTGAGAAGGTTTGACTGGATGAGTGGTGGACACTGGGTTACCATTGCAGTACACTGCACAGAATTTACCGTAAAGGCCCTCACATTGGCTATGTTGAGTGGGATGAGCAATGAATATGAATGATTGTACTTCCTGTGGTTTCTGAAATCAGCCAAAAAGCAATTATTGCAGCACACTGCACGTAAGTGTTCATCCTTTATCAAAACAGGTTGTTTTATTGTCCGAAATGAGCGGTGAAATACCTTTTTGTATGTATTAAAATAAATAAATACTTTTTAGAGAAGTTTCCTTAAAGGCCCTCATATTGGCTATGCTGAACGAGATGAGCAGTGGATATTAACGACGGTTGTACTTCCTGTGGCGTCTGAAATAAGGTATCTATTTATTCATGTAATTCTGGAATAGCTAGCATATTTTAACATTGATTGACTTTGTAATAGATGTACGGGCCGTGGTCTCTAGTTGGAACTAATGTTATGTCTAGAGATAATACTTGTATGTTTTAATAAGAATGTGTTTTTGCCTTGTTTTTCTTTATAGAATTCGATCCATCCAGTGCAAATGACCACTGTTTTTCCCTACCTTTATTTTTCAGTTTCTTAATAGGATTATGGTATTGTAATCGGTTTATTTTGTTTATTTGTTTGTTTGTTGGCCCAAAAATTTATCCGTTGTATTTTCTTTATGGTTTATTTTGTGAACTCCAAGCTAGGTCATTTCCAACAGCTTCCAACAGAGTAACTAGTGGGGGAAGATACTCATTTTGATTTATACACCCATGTGGTGTGGAAAGTTTGGTGTGTATTTGTGCACGCAGTGTGCGGTGTAGAAAGTTTGTAATTTTCTTTTTGGGGGTGTATTGTATTTATTTATTTGTTTTGTATATTTTCTTTTTTTGAAGTATTGTTACCCCACATAGTCTCTTCTACTGCCACCCTGTATTACTAAATGTGGCTAGCTTGTGAAAGAAATCGAATGAGACCAGAATCCATGTATTTAATAAAAGCGATGTATTAATTTTTATAGCAGTCTTGCCTTAAGTTTATTCATTTAATTGGATAGCCTAGTGGGAAATCCCTCTATTGACTTGGGGACTCCTACCCAAACAAAATTTGAGTGGAGTAGTCAAAATCAGTAACAAAACACCTCTTTTGCCTTGTCACAACAGTCTATGGGTTTTCGCAATAAAAGCATCCAGCCGTTTAGTTAGTTGGAGGCTTTAAAGCGTATCATAGATGACAGGAAGTGCTGTCTACGTTAGTGGTAACTTAACGCATGGTAGAAAATCTGAGAAACCCAAATCCTTTCTCTCTGCTTACATTATTAGAGTTTAAGAGATATATAGTCATATTCTGACTATTGTTTATTTGATGTTTGGTAATGTATATTAATGCTTAAGGAGGCATGAGTGTGTGCATATGTTTCCTTTATTCATTTGTATTTTGTTTCTCTCAATAGAAACCACACTCAGAATTACACTCACCCTCAAACTCACTCACATAAGAAAAGAAAAAAAATAGAATAAAGAACTCTCTCTCAGCTTTTCATTTCATGCTCTGGAATATTTGGCCTTAAGTGGTGTTCTGGCCGACACACCTGAGCGAACCTGGTGATAAACCCAGAATTAGCACCCAGACTGAGCGTCTAGCCTACCCATTATGGTTTTCCTTCATCTGCCGTCAGTCCCTCAGCTCACCATCGGTGTCTCCAAACTGCTCCGTCTCCAGAGTCAGAGTTTGCGCGCAGTTCCCGTCAAGTTTGTTTTTTAGAAACTTATGCGTCGGAAGTGAAGTACGCCTCTTAAAGGAGCTGTATGTAAGAAATGTATTTCAATGAATCATAAAATGGCCCATATGTCACTAGACATTAAGAAATCATGTTCATTTCAAATACTTATATCACTGACAACAGTAGTCCGGCCAGGATATTGTCATTTAAAAAGTGAAGTTGCAGCCCTCAACTGATGGCTACTTGTGTTTTGGCCTGAAGCTCCACCCTCCACCTATCTACCAATCACGAAGTCAGTAGTGTTTTGGCATCGGGGTTGCCAGCTCTGCTCTAGTTACCACAGCTATAGCAGCCTACGTTCCTGCTGGATCCTGCAGCCTATCTGGCAACCTCGAGTCAGGGTGGAGGGGGAGGGGATACACCGCTCTACAGTAATTTGAAAGTGATTGCAGTACCAGTTTTGGCCTCAATCTTATATACGGCTCCTTTATTAAAATGATGGACAGGCAACATGGCTGATCTTGGAAAGGATAATGTTTTCACATGACTCAAAAAATCAGTTATGAGCATGAAAAGGCTATTTTTCTATTTTATTCAGTTCAGTTTAGTTTATTTATCCCTTAGGAAATTAGTTTTCAGCTGAGCTGCTTTTGTCAAGACATGGATTAAAAGTTAAAAGAAAAAAGCTCCCCAACAAGAAAAACAGATCAGAAAATATAGTCAGACAACAAGGCAGTTATTACAATGCTTTGTCTTTGACAACAGAATATACACTTCTGTCCCACTATTATATGCTAAATTACCAAATGTATAGGCTACTGTAATGTAAAAATGTAATACCTATCAGACTTAAATACCTACTTATTAAAATTGATGACCATTTGTATCAAATCAAAGCCTGGGAAGTCCATGGCTATAATTCCAAAACAACCCTTGAAATTCTGTTTAAAAGCGCCTTCGAGATTATTATATAGCCACGGGTTGATTTGTTTTGCCACATTTTTGGGGGTTTCGAGTAGCCGACCTACAGGCCAGCCTGTGCCGCTTGAATAGTTCAAAACAGCAGTATTAACTTTACATGCTTCTAAAGCCTCATTCAGATGGGCAATAATTTTATCTTTCTTATTGTTCATATTTTTTACTTTATAGTCACCTTTTACATCAGTTTCATGTAGAGGAAGACCCAGACGAAAGGTGTTTTTCTGAATGAAAACTATTTTCCCTCTTACATCTTTCATTCTTGGTATTTGGTTATAAACCCAACTTTTAGGATTCTGTTTAAGTTGGGATATAACCTGATTCGGAAATTCATCGTTATGCTTAACTCTAACCAGCACTGTCTCAGTTTGGTATATAGATAAAAAATTATTTATTTCATTTAAAACATCGTTGAATGTTGTATGTTGGGACATCGGTCCATGCACAACTTTCAGATTGTCCCCAGACACTCTCAAGTCGATGTAGCGTATCCCGGCCTTTAGCTGGTCCCCTAGTGACCATGCCTGACATTCTGCTGCTACTCCTCCATGAAGAGCCAAGGAGTCATGGGTACCAGGAATAGTGAGGGTAGAAATGAACTTTTCATTATCCAGAGTTTCCATCCAGCCAATTTTATAATTTGCAGGGAGATTGAGTGTTTTCCCATCATTAAACACTTCTTGTTGACAACTCTTGTGCAGTCTGTGGAACAGAATCAGAACATCATGTCAACAATACTTGACATAAAAGTCAGCTCATATCATAATACATACGACTAGTTGTTGGAGATTAAGATTTATTTAGATGGAGATTTATTATTCATTATTCATAGATCCGCTGCATATGTTTTTAAGGCAAACATTATTTCAGAATGTTTACTATTTCCACAGAGACACTTCAATCGTATCACGTGACACCGCAGCCACAATAGCGCTGTATGACTGATATCAGGTTTTTATTTATTTATTATTATTTTATTATTATAATAATTTTTTAATCAAAACATTCACAAAATTGGGAACTGGATATGTGTATATATATATATATATATATATATGTATGTATGTATTTTGTCTTTTGAACATATTTATAATGATTACGTTATCAGTGCTCGGGCCGTTACACACCGGTACGCATTACAGGTGTTGTTCTGAGTTTTAACTTTTTGTTAAACGTTTTAACTGAGGTTTAACGGCCAAATTATTACCTCCCTGCTGGTTGCTTAAAGTACCGGCAAAAGTTTGGACACTACTATTTTTAATGTTTTTGAAAGAAGCCCTATATGCTCATCAAGGCTGCATTAATTTGATCTAAAATACAGAAAAAAACTGTAATATTGAAATATGAATACAATTTGAAATAATGGTTTTCTATTATAATATACTTATAACCTTTGATACTTTTTCCAGGATTCTGAGTAAAAAAAAAAAAAAGAAAAAAAAAAGAACATCATTTATTTAAAATATAAATATTTTGTACCAATATACCGTTTAAATGTATGGGGTCAGTAATATTCTTTCTTTTTTTTAAAGAAATGAATAGGAAGGATACTTTTATTCAGCAAGGATGTGCTAAATTGATCAAAAGTGACAGTAAAGACTTATAAAAGAATTTCTATTTTAATTAAATACTGTTCTTTTTAACTATTTATTCATCAATGAGTCTTGAAAAAAGTGTCACAGGTTTAAAAAAAAAACCCTGTTTCTAACATTGATAATAAATCAGCATATTAATGATTTCTGAAAAATCATGTGACACTGAAGACTGGAGTAATGGCTGTCGAAAATCCAGCTTTGTATCACAGAAATAAATTATATATTTTTTAAGTATATTAAAATAGAAAACCATTATTTTAAATTGTAATAATATTTTTCTGTATTTTTGATAAAATAAATGCAGGCTTGATGCGCATAAGAGACTTCTTTAAAAAAATATATTAATGTGTTAAAAAAAATTTGAACAGTATAGGCTACTGTAGCCTATTATTATACCATTGCTGCATAGTTATGTAAACTTATGACTAAAGTGTAAATGTACCAAAAATCATCGCAATTTCAGGACTCACAGGACAAAAATTTTGCGGATTCACTCCCACATTTAAATGCAGTTAAATCATTCTTTATAATTTACAGTGTGAACGTAACCACTGGTCCTCTAGAAGCATGAAAAACATTGTCAATAGCGTCAATAGATTGTCAATAGCGCTCCCTTTAAGCCATCACTACTGCATTCTGCCCTCTCCCTAAAACTCTCGTCATAAACACTGAAGTTGTCCGCACTGCACAGTGAATCTCTTATTTATATCGCGTCTACTTTGTTGTTTATGAGGGGATTTGCGAAAGGATAAAGCTCGTGCTGATTCTGAACATACATTTTGAGCGAATTATCTGCATGGTGACTCTAAAACGCCTCTGATTTTCCACTGTGTTCATGCGCTTAATATGTACTAACATGTATACATGTCTGTGATTGGCTACAATGCTCAACGCTGAAACAATACAAGTAGTTTCGTTTCGTTTTTAAATAATATATTGTCTTCCAGTGCCCGGACTCGACTGTAGCCTACTCGGAAACTCGACTGTAGCCTACTCGGAAAGATTTAAAAACTCCTTTGTTAGAGGTTTTGACTGACAGCACACATTAATATTAAAGTCCCCTAGCAGAAGAATATTGCTATAATTAGTTACACATTCCCCCACAAAAGCAGCAAATTCATTTATAAAATCTTTCACTAGGCTACGTTCACACTGCAGGCTGAAACGATCCAATTCCGATTTTTTTGCCCCTATGCGACCGGTATCTGATCTTTTCATGACAGTCTGAACGACACAGATCCGATCTTTTCAAATGCGACCCAGGCCACTTGGGTATGTGGTCCCAAATCCGATACATATCCGATCTTTTGAAATGCGACTTCAGTCTGAACGGCCAGGTCGCATGTATCCGACCTGCACGTCATTGATACGCGACAAACATCATAAGTCTGCGTTGAAGTAGTCGTCGGTTTGAAAACGGACTGCATATTCGTCGAGCTGAGGTAAATCTGCCGAACGGATCGACCTCGACGAGCCCGTTAATAAAAAAAAAATTAAAAAAGCCCACGGCCATTATATATACGTTATGTTAACTTATTTGTGCTGAATCTGATATTAGATAGGTCAGCGGCTGCTGTCTGGCTCTTGTGTTACGGTCGCTGCGCGCGCTCGTGTGTGTGTGTGTGTGTGAGAGAATCACAGTTAAAGTTTAGCTACTTCCGCAAACAACAAGTGACGTCGTTGACCGTTGAGTACTCTTCTGCGCATGCGGGTCACTTCTGGGTCATTTCACGTTCACACAGGAGATCACAAAAGGTCGCATTTAATTGGAAATGTGAACGGCCTTGCAAAAAAATCGAATTTTTTCAAAAAATCGGAATTGAGCATTAAGCCCTGCAGTGTGAACGTAGGTGAGGGGGCCGATACACCAGCGCTAACAAAACAGGATCATCAAATTCCACTCGCAACAGCTGTGCTTCAAAGCTACTGTAAATTGTAGACGGAACAGAACGACAGTAGCTACTAAACCTTTTTTTTATTTTTTTTTTATTACCGCTAGACCACCCCCACGGCCAGAAGAGCGGGGGGAGTTAAAAAATGTGCAGCCTGCCGGAATCAACTCAGCAAAAGGACTCAAATCACCAACCTTCATCCAAGTTTCTGTGATGCACATAAAATCCAATGCGTGGGTAGTAAAAAAGTCATTTAAAATGAACGTTTTATTGACCTTCGCCAGGAGAATGGAGACTCAATCCGGAAGTAGTTCAGATGGTTTGGCGACGATCTCTTTGCCTCAGAGACCTCAACCCAATGCCCCCTGTTGTTCTCCTGGACAGAGAAGTCCAGCCTGTTGGGTCAGGTCTTCTACTCTATGCATTTCCCCCTAACCCCTTAATTCTGCCAACTCTCCACAGAATTCTTCAAGGACACCACAGGATGCTCCTAGTGGCACCAAACTGGCCAGGCAGACCTTGGTTCCCAATGTTTTCAGGCTTTTCAATAGGGGGGCCTGGAGCATACCAGGAGACAGGACCTGCTCATTCAGTTACAGGGGAAGATTTGGAACCCAAGCCCAGATTGGCTACAGCTCTGTGTCTGGCCGCTGAGGAGCCAGAATTACTGTTGAAGTCTTGTGATGTTAAGGTGCAAAACACAATCCTGAATTCTAGAGCACCTTCCACCAGGAATATCTATGCTTGTAGGTGGAAGCTTTTCACTGATTGGTGTACACCAAGAAGGTTGGTCTCAGAGCACTGCCCAGTGCCAATGGTGTTATGTTTTCTGCTGTCCCTGCTAGACAATAAGAGGGCTCCCGCTACCCTAAAGGTATATGTGGCCACAATTTCTACCCTGCATGTAAAGGTAAATGATCAATCACTAAGGTCACATATTCTAATCACCCGCTTTCTGAAAGGTGCTCAGCGATTGCACCCTCATGGTACCTCAGTCTGGTTTTAAGAACACTTACACAACACCCCTGTGAGCCAATGGAGCATTGTGGCCTGAAGTGGCTTTCAATAAAGACTGCATTCCTTTTGGCAATAACGTCAGCCAAACATGTTGGTGAGCTCCACGCATTGTCAACCAATACGTCCTGTATGCGTTGGACTGTGGATGGAACAATGGTGACATTGTGGCCTAACCCCTCATTCCCTGGCTGGCCTGGCTCCTGTTTACCACAGCAGCATTCCAGTCAAAACTATTGACTTTCATGTGACTTCAACCTTTGAATATTTAATTCTCAAAGTTTCTGGTACATCTCCAATGCTCTTGATCCTCCTGTATCGTCCACCTAAATCTTTCTCAAATTTCTTCAGTGAACTGCATGAACTGTTAACCCTTTCCTCTGCCTTATCCCCATGTGTTATATTACTTGGTGATTTCAACATACATATTGATACTGTTTGTGCAGAATCGCGTGAACTCTTGCCAGTGTTTGAATGTTTCAATCTTGTACAAAATGTCGATTTTGTTACACACTCAAAAGGTCACACACTGGATCTTGTCTGCACTTCTGTTCTACACAATGTTTCCATGCTTGGTTCTCAAATTGGACTGTCTGATCACCTCCTCATTGAACTAACATTAAACTTTGAAATGCCTCTTCTCCGCCTCAGGGTGAAATCCACTATAGCCTACCGTAACGTCAATTCTGTTAATCCTCTACTGTTTTCTGAATCTGTACAAACTCATCTCTCTGATATTACTGAACACACTAGATCTCTCGATATCCTTACCAAATATAATACCTGTATTTCCACTGCCCTTGATTTACATGCACCTCTTAAAAGTAGAGTTGTACCTTCTACACACACGTCTCCCTGGTTTACCCCTGCACTTCGCAATCTAAAAACAGCTGGTCGTCTTCTTGAACGCCTTTACAAGAAAACTTGTTTGACTGTTCACCTTACTGCTTACACTGACCATATCCAGTTGTACAAATCTGCTATAGACACTGCACGCTCTAGCTACTACTCTACTATTATTAATAATGCATTTATATTAACCCAAAGCACTTTTTTCTGTAGTCAGTAAACTCACCAACTCTCCAGCACCTGTCATAAGTAACTCAGCAGACCTCTGTGAGTCATTCCTGCATTTCTTTCAAAATAAAATTGATAACGTTCATAATCATTTCCCTTCCATGATCTCTCCTGTTTCCACACACGACTTCCCCACTGCTTTTACACCTGGTACTCTCACTGATTTTGCCACCCCAACCCTTGCTTATATCTCTGAGCTAATCAACAAAGCGAACGCATCTTCCTGTCATCTTGATCCTGCTCCTACTACTTTACTTAAAAAATGTGCAACTGTTATTTCACTGCCGATTTCACTTCTCATCTCCCAACTACTAAGTACTGGTGTTGTTCCTCTGGAATTAAAAACTGCTGCTGTCACTCCTGTCCTAAAGAAACCTGTCCTCGACCCCTCTGACATGGCCAACTACAGACCAATCTCAAATCTACCATTTCTTTCGAAACTGCTTGAGAAAGTGGTCACTGCTCAGATTCAAACACATTTGTCATCTAACAACCACTATGAATGTTTTCAATCCGGTTTTTGCACCGTCCACAGCACTGAGTCAGCACTTCTTAGGGTTGTCAATGATCTCCTTATGGCCACTGACTCCGGCTCCACCAGTATTCTAATTCTTCTAGATATTTCCTCTGCATTCGACACAATCTCTCACAGTATTCTCATCTCACGACTCTCTGCTCTTGGTATTTCTGGAACTGCCCTATCCTGGTTCACCTCCTACCTGTCTGGTCGCCAGCATTACATCTCTATCCGCCAGGCTAAGTCCACTACTGCCTCTGTCCCACACGGTGTTCCCCAGGGTTCTGCTCTTGGGCCTCTCCTCTTCATCATCTACATGCTCCCACTAGGTAACATCATCCTGGCTTTAACTTCCATTGCTACGCAGACGACACCCAACTATGCATCCATTCTCAACACAATGCTCCTTTCCCCTCAAATTCCATATCAGCTTGTATTGATCATACAAATGCTTGGATGACCAGTAATTTTCTCAAACTCAACACTGATAAAACAGATCTACTTCTTATTGGTTCACCTCAAATAACATCCCGTTTCTGTGTTGACAATGTTAACATTGCTGGAGTTTTGGTTCAACCTTCCACCACTGTCAAAAACCTTACTATAATCTTTGATTCCTCTCTTTCCTTCCTTCCACACATCTCCTCGCTCACTAAGTCTGCCTTCTTTCACCTACGCAATATTGCTCGCTTACGTCCATTTCTGAATATCATTGATGCTGAAACTCTGGTTCACGCTTTCATCACTTCACGGCTTGACTACTGCAATTCTCTCTTCTATGGCTTACCCAATACATCTATAAATAAGATCCAATATATTCAGAACTCCGCAGCTAGGGTCCTCACTTACACAAAGAAATCTTCTCACATTACTCTGATTTTACACAGACTTCATTGGCTACCGGTACGCTTTCGTATTCAATACAAGATACTCCTTATCACATTCAAAGCACTCCATGGTCAAACCAACTTAAAACATATCTTTTTGCTACTTGTTTTCCTGACCCCTGACTTTATGATCTGATTTCTATGTTTATGTACCACTATCTATTATGTTATCCATCTCAGTTTATTTGTATTGTTTCATGTCTTGTTTCTATGTCATGTATATTGTACTTTATTGTAAAGCGACCTTGAGTTTCCTGAAAGGCGCTATATAAAATAAACCCATTATTATTATTATTATTATTCCTGCCCAAAAGGCTCTCAACATGAATTAGGAATCAACCAATTGAGTTGGTAGCACTTAATCGTTCTGTGACACAAGATGGCAATCCAACTGAACAATTATGCCCAGTGCGAGCCCTTCCGGGCTATCTGAGTGCCACAGAAAAACTGCAACAGTCAGACCAACTCTATCTCTGCTATGGCAGGCCACGAAAAGGGCAGCCTCTGTCAAAACCAAGACAGTAATATAGTGTCAGCCCAGATCCGGGCCACATCTGGTACATGTGGATTCAACTGGGCCGACACTATGTTGCTGTCTGGGAACAGAGGTTGTCACACTGGGTGGTGGAGGTCAGTGTCCAGGCATATAAGGCCAACAACCTGACATTGCCACCCGGCATACAATGCCATTTGACGAGAAGTATCTCAACATCTTGGGCAGCATTAAAAGGTGTCCCTCTAATGGACATTTGTACAGCGGCTAATTGGTCATCCACTGATACCTTTTCCAGATACTACAGAGTTAATGTGGCAGCCCCTGGTGCTATGGAAGCGGCAGTCCTGTTGGGACCCTCAACTTCGGCTTAAGGTTAGGAGTAGCCTCCTCGTGACCTTGTTGTTATGACCCATCCAGTGGGAAGCTCTGCCTCTGACGGTCAGTTAGAACGAAATAGAGCGAAAGTTACATTTGTAGCTACAGTTCTATGAGTTTTGGATGACCGCCAGAGCACCCTGTCACTCGGAGTCTCGCAAGAAGATTCTATAGAGACAGTTTGCAGGATGTCATGGGTTTAAATAGAGTAAACGTAAATGATCATGTGATGTCTTTGTTGTTATTAGACTTGACCTGAGTAAGAGAGATAATTTTCAGTGGGAAGCATTGCCTCTGGCGGTCATCCAGAACTCATAGAGCCATAGTTACGTACGTAACTCTCGTTTTGACGCCTTGGGAGTGAGAATGAGTTGGTGTTTGCCAGTGCGCTCCAAAAGTGTGATAAGATTTGCACGAGACGTTCCTATCGCAAAGCTGAAGATAAAGTGTAGGCCTATACCACTTCAATTCCACTTCTGTGCAAGAACCTCCTTTAAGCATGCGTAATGTTTCAGATAGTATGTCAAGTGTAAACACATGAATCGGATATGGGTCACAATTGAAAGAACGTGTAAACGGACGGTCAAAAAAATTGGATATAGGCAACAAATCAGAATTGGGCATCAAAACCTGCAGTGTTGTATCATTTCTTCCGATTCTGCCCTCTGTAACCGGTAGGCGTGGCTTGAGAGCGGCCTTGTAGGGCAGCGAAGCAAGTGCATTCTGGGAGTTGTTGTCTTTTATCCACATGAGTCTTTTCTCAGTCTAGAAGGCACCAACTTCTAAAATAATTTTACATTTCTACTACATAAATGACCCAATTTAAATACACGTTAATATTTCCAGCGGTGAAATATCCCTTTAACATTGGCCTAAGTTGTCACCAACGGTTGCAAGGAACATACGATAAAGATGAAGTATAACTTCTTTAATAATCCACTCAGAAGGCAATACAAACAAGATGAGCAAAAGAAGACAACCGCTATGTAGAAAGTCGGAAACGTGATCAGACAATGAATGAACAAACACAGCAACTTAAATAGCAAGTTAAACGAGAGTAATTAATGACACAGCTGAACTGAAAACTAATTATAACTGAACAAAGGAAGACAGGAAACTGGTGGAAATACTTAAAGTTCATGATGGTGAAACTAACCCTGCATCTCAATGTCCATACTATCCATAAACAGTATGAGAGATTAAAATAAGTGTGTGTCCCAAAGCATAGCATGTTGAAACGAGTATGCCAGAAGTCCCCGGATGGTTTACCATTTCCAGTGGATTTTCAAAGTGTGGATTCGTGCTCAATATAACAGCTAATATTGCCCACAACCCATTGCAAGTTGGAGGAGGATCCAGTTCAGAACTACAAACACGAGTAAAACATTTTCAGAAAACTACAAAACATGGTGGATATGCCCGACGACGGTGAGAGGTTTAGATAAAAGTTTGAGTGACTAATCAAAGTTTAACCTGAAATATATATATAATATTTAATGTTATCCGTGTTATATTTCATCTGCAACAACAATGTGGACTTTTATAAAGATCTGTTTGGCCATTAACTTTTAAATGCATCATTATGCATTAATATGAGTCTCCGCATGAAAGACCCGCGACTGCAGATCAACGTGCTACTGCATTTCTCTCCGATATGGTAGGAGATGAGATGAAATGAAATGGGGAGGATTTTATCCTCTGAAAAGATGATTGACAGGCCAGTTTACTGTGACAGGATGCTACAGAGGGTGCTTCTCAATTCTTATTTGTGCATCCTCGTTTCCTTTCCTCACGTCTCACCCCCACCCCCTGTAGGATGCGAGGGAAGGCTGCAAGGAAAGAAAATGAGGATGGAGGAATCGAATGAAAGCTTTTTTATACATTGGAATTCTTGATCACTCGAGCGTCACTTCACCGCGTCATCAGCAGCTGCGCTCAAAGGATCTGCCCTTATGTTGTTAAAGTTTGGTTATTTAAGAAATTCATAATAAATAATAAAGCAAGATACCCTGTTGAAATATGTGAAATGTGTTCTTTATATAAACTGCAAAGGTAAAGTATAAATAAAAAATATTGTGACCGATGTGAAGAGGGAGGAGAATGTATATGTGCATCACGTTTAGTCGATAAAACTCTTCCGCAAAGGATACACCCGTGTATCCTCACTCGTGACTCCTCTGGAAGCCTCCTCACTCCTCGATCCTCGCCTCCTTTGCGTTGCAATGATGGATTTGAGATGTCCTTCAAGATGGCTATTGATCGGTTTCCGGGTCATAGGATGGAGGAGCGAGGAGACGAGGAGGGATATTGAGAAGCACCCATTGGTTTTGTTTCATGTCTGTCATGTGATCCCCTGTTCTTGTCATGTGATCCTGCCAAATGTTCCCTATGTGAATGTGTCATGTTGTCATTGGTTCATTGTTTCATTGTTCACAGGTATCCCTTGTCTAGTCATTAGTCTTGTGTATCGAAGCCCTCATGTTTGCCATGTGTCTTTGTCAAGTATTGTTTCACTGTAACCTCTGTGGGTAAGGTCATGTTTATGTTTTGAGTTCATGCCATGCCATGCCATGCCATGCCATGCCTTGCCTTTGTTATGTTTGATAAACTGCACTTGGGTTCTACAAACTTGCCTTCAGTGGACTTCATTTACACAGAGCAACCGTTAAAGACGCTTTTGTATGATGTGATAGTATGTCCCAAAGCTTGTCTACTCTTCTACTACAGGCTACACACTCAAAAGTATGTACTTTTTCTTCACAAAAAGAGTACATATAGGTAGTGATGGCAGTCTGACACTGAAGCTTTGATATGTGCTTCAATAGGGTGCGTGCACTAGATTGATTTCACTCGTCTTAAAGCCTCCTGTCCACTATCTAGCCGGGATAATTTAGATGCAGCCTTCGCACTTCACCAGGCGAGGTCGCTATTACTGAAGTAATGAACCCATTTTAAAATGGTTCAGTGCCACTATATATCACTATATATAGGCTAATTTTAGGACGTAGTATAAGTAGGTGAATTGAGACGCAGCATGTGAATATTCGTGACATATGGTCCTACCTGTTATTATATCCTTACTGTAACAAATGCTATAGTTAAACAATTACAAGAACAACTGGTTTTCCCTTTATTTTTAAAATGTGTCCATAATGACAGATTTTATAGGAAAAACCTGGCTTTCAGATATTTTCAAGAGATGACAAAAAAAATTAAAAATAATAGTAGCCATAAGAAATTAAGTAAAGTTAGTTTGAGTCCACTTTGTAAACAAGTAATTTTTTTATTACTTTAACTTAACTACATTTGCAAAAACAAACAAACAAACAAACAAACAAACAAACCTCATGAGGGAGCATGGGACCCTGCTAAATGTTTCAAACTTCAACCCCCCCCCCCTATTCCACCCCTATTTTCCCACTTTAGGAACTGCATGTTAGATGACCAGCTCCATCATGTTAGTTTACGCTGAAACTCATCAGAGTCTGTGGGATTTAGTCGGTCGGTGCTCGCAACAGCAAGATTATGCATTCAATTTACAGGGAATGCATGCATGCACTATTAAAATGTTGGCTTTAATGCACTGTGAGTTTGGAAAAGTGTCTTCCAAATAAATAAATGTAAATGCAACTTGAAATAACAGAATTGAGATAAACAAAAATGTTTTAGCTTTACTGTATGGGTCAGGAAGTCAAAAAAATCTAACAAAACAATACAAGCCACCAAAAAAATTAAATCAGTACAATCCACATTTTTTCTTCCAAAAGATTTATATCAAAGAAAAAAATAATATGAAAACAATGTAAGAAATAAGGGTAAATGCACAAGATTCTGAAAACAAGCAGAGATGAGACCTATAGATTTATATAAATTTCATTAATCAGTCATTTGACGATCATGGTTTTCTTTTTTAACTGTCCAAAGCCTTCACCCATTTTGGCAAAAAATTAATAAATAAAATAAAATACATTTAAATTGTGATTTCATACTCACAGCAGCAACAGGATGCACAGAATTTTCCCAGGAATTCCCATCTTCTTCATTGTCTAAGTTTAACACAGAATAAAAAAATAAATGCATTTATTTTTTACAAATATCATTTATTTTTGACAGATAAAATAAAAACTTATTACATTTAAGTTATTTCAATATTTGTTATGGCTTTAAATGTTTTTAACCTATTTAAACAATTGTTACTGGTTCATGAAAAAGATAAAATAATACCTCACACACTTCCTGATGGACCTCCAGAAACAAGTGCCGATCACAGCAGCGTTTTTAGATCTAGTACAGCTAGAGTTCTGTGGGCGCTTTAGGAAACTCATTGATATCATGTGATTGGCTATTGGCTTGATATATGTATTTGCATATACAGGTGCTGGTCATAAAATTTGAATATCATCAAAAAGTTGATTTATTTCAAGAATTCAACAGATGAAACTAATATATTATATAGATTCATTACATGCAAAGTGAGATATTTCAAGCCTTTATTTGTTAAAGACGCAGCGTCGCAGCACGCGTAGATATAGACGCAGCGTGCGCACATAGATGCAGCGTCTACCAGGACATTTCCAGAGCACTTCATGCTTCCTTCAGCAGACAAGCTTTATGGAGATGCTGACTTCATTTTCCAGCAGGATTTGCACCTGCCCACACTGCCAGAAGAACCAAAACCTGGTTCAATGACCATGGTATCACTGTGGTATTACTGTGTGATTACATGTAATATTCTACTTTTCTGGGATTTTGATTTCGTGGGTTTCATAAGCTGTAAGCCATAATCATCAAAATTATAACAAATAAAGGCTTGAAATATCTCATTTTGCATGTAATGAGTCTATATAATATATTAATTTCACCTGTTAAGTTGAATTCTTGAAATAAATCAACTTTTTGATGATATTCAAATTTTATGACCAGCACCTGTAAAATGGCCCCATACATTTGGGCTGCGTTTCCCGAAACCTCCTTAACGCTACGTCGTTCTTAAGTTACACCTCAAGCTGTACCTTATCGTTATACGTGTTTCCCGAAACGTTCTTAGTTGAGTATAGGCTACCTTCTGTAAGTCATACGTTCGGAAGGTTGGTCTGGACCGCTCTTAGCTTTACCTTATCACTGTTGCTGATCTATACGGATATAATTCTGAAGTTTTAATACACCCAGAGAGTGTTCAGTTAGGCTAATTCAAGTGTTTTCATGCAAAGAATAAAATTGTCATTACACTGATTGTTGTTATATTTTTAATTATATTATTTTATTATTAATTTAATTTAATTAAAGAGCGCTTTTAAAGGCCAGTGAAAGCATATGCTACAGTCAGTATTTGCTACAGTCAGTTAAGTCCTATTCGGACGCTAATTGTTTCTCATGTCATGGGTTCATATATGGTATTTTAAACATTTACAGGGGTAAGTCGGTGATTTTAGTGCCGCCCGAATCCATAATATCAGTGTTTTTTTCTCACCCAACCCGCGTAAAAATCCCCGGCCAAATTAGTACTTACTGTTTTTTGACAAACAGGTCGTGTGGTGATTTAATTGCCGTCTGAATCCACATCTCTGAGTTTACAAGAAGAGATTCAAAATCCACTGTTTAAATCCTTTTTTATCACTGCTGAGCACCGTACGTTAGGATAGGATAGGATCGGGCATTTATATAGTGCTTTCACATGTACTACTGTACACCCAAAGCGCTTTTACAATCATATCAGGGGATCTCTCCTCAAGTATTTACAAGAACAATATTTCATCGCAGCTCCACCTCAGCGAACAAAAATGGGAAAGAGAAGAAAGCACGTAAAAATGTGAAATGGTTATTATGATATATTTTGTTGACATTACAAATGCAATTCAATTACACTGTCAAAGTGTTGAACATACATTAATATTATACTGATAACCAACTTTTAGTGATTTTAAAACACATTGAAATGACATTTCAAGTACACTTGAAGTGTTCTAATGGCATTATTATTGTGTGCTTCAAATAGGCTATAATAAAGTAATCTAATCTTTTTAAATAATGGCATTAATAAAAGCACACACCCCGGTATACCAGTAACTTGCTTATCAGGAGAACATCAGTGAGACAATGGGAACAGATATATGTCCATTGAATATAGGAACCACTTCAGACCGGATTCGGACCCGGGTCACTGCAACATGAGCGCTATCTATTTATAAGTTGCGCCACTACAGACATTCATCACACAAAACCATCCTTAACATTTCTCAACAATGTACTGCAGAACTGTCAGCTGCTCCAGATGTAAAACGCAATGAAATGATATGGCCGTTTGACGGTCTCGCATTACACTGACTGCGGAATTAAATGTGACGCATGAATTGAAATAATTGTAATATATTTTACGTTGTTACTTTTCATGCAATTAACGTTTCTGAATTTATATGACATTTGAACTTTTTGTGTATTTTTTGAGGAATGGTCAGGATAATTTTAATAATTCGATTAAAATTTCATCATATTTTGACAGCCCAGTGGGCTGCAGACCACATTTCAAAGTGCAATGGTCAAAGTACCATTAATGGGAAAAGTGTATTAGTACAGTATAGGTGCATTGGAGTGTATTATGTAATACACCAAAGTAATACAACTTTTTTTCACCATTTCAAACTCACTATATTGTTTCTTTATTTCATATTACATATCTTTAATTTTGTAACTATGTTCCATTTGTGTGCTTTGCAACCATGCAAAATTGTGAAAAGTGCTATATACATTTGAATTGAGTCAAGCAATAGCCTACCTGATATTCAAAATGTGGGTATAGAAAGGTAAAGGTCATAATTATAAAACTTACTTTTTTTTGCAACTCAAAACACATTTCCTGAAAACGTTTATACTTTTTTTTATACTCAACAAGTAGAACTAAAATACAGTTCATTGTATTGTACATTTAATCATAACAGGTCAACAGAGGATTCAACAAAAAAATTTATTGCTGAAGTAATACTTACATATTTAAAAAATTAAATAACTTCATTTGCAAATATGCGCTGTATAGGCAAAATTGTGTTAGGAAATTCTGCCCTTACAGCACAACAAACTTGTTTCAGTTCATACCTCACATTTTATCTGGTTTGTACAAAAGGAAAGTCCTGCAGTTTCTTCAAGGCATATCTTAGCTGACCAAACTTAGCTGACCAAATGTCTGCTCTCAAAGATATGACATGCAAAATCAAGGCAGTCAAACATACAAGATGCCTTTTATCATACCACTAGAACATGCACTAGACAGAAATGTCGTTGAACATGTTCAGATAGCATTCACAAATGTTCTTTTATCAGCATTTGGTGAAGGTTAGCTGTAAAAGGAGGTAAAAACTCAACTGTGGGTTCTATTGGATGAAATGGATTAAGTCGTCTAGTCACCTTCATTTATGTAAGTGTTAGACAGTATTCTAGGTTATTACGTGAGGAAGATTTTTGTCCAATAATTAGAATCTCAGTTTTTTTATTTAAAACTAGATGTACCGCATGGCGGTACAAAATATGACCGCCGCTCAGGCCTGCACTGGCTTTCCACAAAAATAAATGACGTGGAGCAATTTGGCTGTATTGCGTGTTTATGTATATACCTAAAAAAAGTAGTAGTATGTGCATGTCTGTCTGTGTGTGTGTGTGTGTATGTGTGTGTGTTTGTGTATGTGTGTGTCTGTGTGTGTCTGTGCGTGTATGTATGCGTGCGTACATGTGTGTGCGCGTGTGTGTTTGTGTGTGTGTGTCTGTGCATGTGGATTTGTATGTGTGTGTATGGGTGTGTGTCTGTGCGTGTGGATGTCAGTGTGTGTGCATGCTTGCATTTGTTTGTATTCCTGCATGTATGTGTGTGACAGTATCATCCTAAACCAGCAACCCTTCGCTCAACACCACCATCTACAGGCCGATGAGTGTACATTCACTAAATGTGCACATAAATGAATTTATTTTATACCCCCCCCATGGATGAAATTCTACGAAACTTAGCATACCCCCAGAGGATGTCAAGTTAATCATACACATGAAATATGGTGCAGTTCTGAACATCTCAACTGAAGATAGGGGCGATTAAAGCAGAATAATATTGCATTTTCATTTTTTATTGGAGGGGCGCAAATCACAAATGAGTGATTATGGGCTAGGTTGATGTGGGCCCTTAAGACCAACATACCATACAAATTTCTTCATCCTCGGTGCCACGGTTCAGGTAGTTATTTAGGAAAAACTGCATTTTTTGGGTTTGGGGGGGCCCAGCGTGGGGGGGGAGTGGCCCCCGGGGACCAAACGAAATTTTTCCGTAAAAGTCTAGTGGGGCTACATGCCCACCAAATTTCATGTTCCCCGGTGTTTCGGTGTCCCTGGTATCGTTGAAAAAAATATTTTTTTATAATAATGTTTTGTCAGCATTGCGATTCTCTTTATACACTCTTTAATAGACGTATTCACGTTTAAACAATTTAAACAACGTATTATTCAATGCTACTTCTGCATAGATTTATATATTAAGTTGCTCAAGCAAGTGGTAAAATATTTAACCATGTAGCCTATACTTATATTAAAATCGCAAACATTTTAAATTAAAACTTAAAATTGACAAAAACTATTTCGTGCCTTTTCTTTTGCATTTAAATTAGCAATTTTTTGTAATAAGACAAACATGTCTTATTGTATGTAAGACATACAATAAATCTTGCATGTCACAAAGAACTTGTTTTTCCACCTCATGAATGAGACGAGTGTTGTTCATTATGGTTGCATAAACCCTTGTTGTGTTGCCTTTCAATTAAAAGATTTTGAGTGTGCTTGTTGTTCATTTGTCTCAAAAGTATCATAAGGTTTGTTTGTCAGCGGTGCATTTGGCTGTTCATTAATGCTGTTGACATCAGTCAAAAAATGTAATCATCAGCAAATTAGGTGTTTTCACCAAAATCAGATGTTTAAAATTATTTATCTAAAAAAAAAAATATATAAAAAAAAAATAAAGAAATAAAGCCCAATTCCTAAAGGATATATTAGTGCTGGCTCTACACTCTAGTTGAGGTGGAACGAATAATTGATAAAACAATACATTGCAATATGGTTTCTTGCAATAAATGATCAGTACCCTGGAACTAATGCAGATTGCAGCTTGCTTTACTGTATACCAAAACAAGCATTTCGGTTCTTGAACAGCTAAGAGTCAGTTTAATCAACTCTAGTATGTTAAGTTTATGTTAAACTCTTGATGACTTTGATGAGATACACTGACCAGTCTGTAACTTGAAGGGGCGTAACTTGAAGTGGGCGTAACTTGAAGGGCGTAACTTGAAGTGGGCGTAACTTGAAGGGGTGTAACTTGAAGGGGGCGTAACTTAAGGGGCATAATTTGAAGTGGGCGTAACTTGAAGGGGCGTAACTTGAAGTGGGCGTAACATGGAGGGGCGTAACTTGAAGTGGGCGTAACTTGAAGTGGGCGTAACTTGAAGTGGGCGTAACTTGAAGGGGCGTAACTTGAAGGGGCGTAACTTGAAGGGGGCGTAACTTAAGGGGCATATTTTGAAGTGGGTGTAACTTGAAGGGGCGTAACTTGAAGTGGGCGTAACATGAAGGGGCGTAACTTGAAGTGGGCGTAACTTGAAGGGGCGTAACTTGAAGTGGGCGTAACTTGAAGGGGCGTAACTTGAAGTGGGCGTAACTTAAGGGGCGTAACTTGAAGGGGCCTAACTTGAAGTGGGCGTAACCTGAAGGGGCGTAACTTGAAGTGGGCGTAACTTAAGGGGCGTAACTTGAAGTGGGCGTAACCTGAAGGGGCGTAACTTGAAGTGGTTGTAACTTAAAGTCTTGCAGGCTGCAGACAGATTGGAGATACATCACATGTGACGTTTCCAAGTGGTCAAAATATCTTAAATATTTGAAGGGGCGTAACTTGAAGTGGGCGTAACTTAAGATAAAGATATAAATATATATAACACATTAATATATTATATAGACTATAGGCCTATAAGCTGTTTCAAAGGTGACCAAAAAAATCTAAATACATAACACTTCATTTCAATTTTTATTCATTAATAACACCAGGACAAAAAAAAATCATATAACAACTCAATAGAGAAAAATAAATTACAGTTGATTCAAAATTTGTAATAGTCTAATTGACTTGAATTTGTGAATTTAGACTTGAATAGTCAATATATTTTCCATGTTTGTACTGTATCTGTCTATGATATTAACTGAAAATTATAATACACTGTAAACAAGTCTCATCAAAGTGGTTTCCCATTTCATACGGATAAAGCTTTGCATTAACCAACTCTTAAATATCACATTCAATGTTATAGAAAATAATCTTCATGACAGAAATTCACAAATATAGCCTATACATTTGAGAACAGAAATGCATCACGTAACTGTAAAAGTAAATAAAAAAATAACTACGCGCTTGTTTGTAAAAAGGTTGTGAATACGCTGATTTCACGCAGCCGTTATTTTGAAATCGAAAGCGAGGCTCCGGTGGGAAGAAAACCGGAAGTGTCGCCTTTAATCACAGGACAGTCGTGAATGCGATGGCGTATTGTTGTGTTTAATTTATAAAATGAGTTATTCTAAAACTGTACATACATTTCTTTCATACTTTAGACTATATACAGTGAAATTAATTTATAAATAAAATATTTTTTTTATATATAATTCAGAAAGTAAAATCCTATATTGGATATTAACATCCAATAGTGTAAATCGCGGCAGCAGCTTCAGGTTGGTAGTCCAAGGCATTGTTGTTTATCTTTACTTCCGGGGTTCTTCCCACCGGAGCCTCACTTTCGATTTCAAAATGGCGGCTGCGTGAAATCAGCGTATTAGTATTCAATACGGTGACAAGTCACGTGACAAAAGAACGAAGGACTCAAACCCGAAGACTAGAGAGATGAATCATTTCTCTTTCCGATACTGACAGCATAACCTCTATGGGACTGACAGGGAGACTATGGGACTGACAGGAAGAACGAAAGACTCGGACCCGTCCCGAACGCGATATTTTTTTCCCCAGGATGGTTGGGGAAGACTCATGAATATTCATTAGGGAAGTCATCCCTGATTGGTCTGATGACCTACCCCTAACCCCGCCCCTAAACCTACCCATCACTGGGGTCTATGTGATGACCTACCCCAACCCCGCCCCTAAACCTACCCGTCACTGGGGTTAAGACCAATCAGGGATGACTTCCCTAATGAATATTCATGAGTCTTCCCCAACCATCCTGGGAAAAAAAAATTCGCGTCCCGAACCCCAAGACTCGAGAGAGATGAACTAATCATTTCTGTTTCCAGTACAGATTCAGAACCCATATGTTGCGCAATGTGCATGCGCGGTCAACACAATGAACGAATCACTCTCTGAGACAACTCGGTAGTCCCGAGTCATATTAAAGATTCGTTCAAGATGAACGAATCGTTGCGAGAGTGCAACTGCGGTGCCTCAAGCAAACCAAACCTTTGTGTACCGTGGATACGTTTTTTTTTTGTTTTTTTTAAGAGTTTTCGTCTTTATTTTTTTGTTGTTGTACTTTATAGGGTTTTCTTTTCTTTTTGTTTTGCATCTGTATATATACTTCACTGTGGACTGTATTCTTATTGGCACTGTAAATAAATTCTACCTTGCACAAAGTGCTTCTGCGAGTGCGCCATCCTTTCTACATCCTTATACGGACTCACATTTCTCCCCGAAGGTGAGCTGGTGAGCTCGTCTTCATCACACACCTCAATATATGAAGTGCTATATTTAGCTCTGTTTGAAATACCAGCTATTTATTGAAATGTGAAATGATAACCAGAAACCCCTTTGAACTTGTTGAGCACAGCACGTTCTGCATAAAGGACTTATAAGAACTTTCAAATTTTATGCAAACATTTGGGACATCCAATTGGCACATCCAATCAAGTTTTCTTTCATTTAATTCAAGCCAGCCAACTAAATGTCAGTAAATGTATATGAGGGGTGAGACACATTTGGATGGATTTTATTTTTCACTGACTCTCATGTAACTTAACATCAGCATGAAAGCCACCTCTCCCCCATGTGAGGAGGCTTTCAATGTGCAGATAAATACATGTATATATTGTAACATGCAGTTCAGTTTTGGTATTGTTTCCACTGTGTTCAGTCCCTATTTGATTACCCTCTCTGTGTATTTAAGAGTTCTTTCTGTTCTTTGAGTCTTTTCAATGTTAACGTGTGGTATTCTTGTTTATATGCCACACCGAAATGTGACAATAATAACATAATGGCTCTATTTCCAGAAACATTACATGACATTAATAACAATGGTATTTAAACTATTATTTAAATATCTTTAATAAGCCAGCTTTTATTTAAACTTGATGTCATTGTCATTGCTCACAAAAGTTTTTTGCAGTTAACTGTTGTGAGCAACTGTAGCTGCCACCTCCGTGATAAACGGCATGATAAAAGCATAAACTGACCGGCCAGTCCACCTGCTCTTCAGTGATAGGACAGCCACACACCTGCGATTAAAGGTGAATTTGACAATGTTTTATGGTGTTCTTTTATCAGGGTTGGTTACCTCAATTCTTGAACTGAAATTTAAATTGTCTCCACCATATCAATGAATAAGGCCGGGTAAATGGAAACAGTGCAGTATAGAAACCATGAGCAAATACTCACTAAAGGTGCTAGCCTATATCGTTCTTGAAGCTGCTTTCCTTTAATTAAAGACTGATCCTTGTGTAAAACTGCCATTTTCAAAACTGGTTAAAACAACATTTTGAAGGCCCAGACTACACAGCTAAATCTTTATGCAGAAGCTATAACACATAATTGTTGTTACTCTGAAATGAAACAAGTATATTAATAAATAATTATTTTTGATGAATCATGACTGAAAATATGCGCACATGCATGGTTACTGAATATGTTTTCTGCTTCCGAATTACAACCAACATTTTGTTTTCATCATGAAAACTGTAACAATGTTGTGACAAGAAAACCACAAATCATGAAATAGCTATCACTGAGATGACCCCTCATGATTTTATCAAGGTCAAACCTCACATCATTTGAATCTTTCTTGCAGGAGTTACTTCATGTTGAGTTCAAATGGAAATTATTATCATTATTATTAGTATTATTATTATTAAAAATACATATTACTTAGGGTATATTTGAAAAGTACATTTGAAACTTGTTTCATTTTTTTTATTAAAACATTCAAAAACTATATTTATCTTTGCTAGCACTATTTTACATTTTATTACAGTAATTAAATCATAACATTTGTTGAAAATAATATGCATGACATCAAACACATAAAATCAACAAAAAACATAATTGCCATACTCATGCTAATGTTGTTCCAAACCCATAAGACAACAAAGACTTGTTATTAATGAAATAACATAACACACATGAAATATTTGTTAATTTGCCAGTTTAAAAATTCTCAATTATCTGATGAAAGCAATGAGAACAGTAATTTCTTGATGAACCCATGCATGGGAAAAAGTAAAGACTGAAAAATCTTAGGTAGGCCTATTGAATTTGATGACCTTTTGAATCAAGTCAAAACCTGGAAAGTCCATGGCTATGATCCCAAAACAAGGCTTGGGTTTCTTTTCAAATTCCTTTGCCAGATGACCAAACAACCAGGGATTGATTTCCTTTGCCAAAGTTTTTGGCAATAAAAAAATAGACATATATGTACCTAAGCTCGTGCCACTCGAGTAGCTCAGACTCAGAGCAGAACCAGTTCTACATTGCTTAGCAGCTTCTTCCAGATGCTGTTCAATCTTTCTCTCTTTGTCTTTAACTTTAGTTACTTCATAGTCTCCTTTTTTGTCAGTTTCAGACAAAATAATACCCATCTTAAAGCTGTTTTTCTGAACAAAAACAATCTTTCCTCTTACTTCACCAATCTTTGGAATCGACGACTTAACCCAGACATCTTTAGCATTTCTAATCATGTTTTCAACTAAACTCTGAACTTTTTCCTCCATAGGAGAAACGGGCTTAACTCTGAGAAGCACTATCTCATTTCTGAATTGAGTTAAAAATGTCCTGACTGTGCTGAGAACTTTTAACAATGATGTAAATTGGTAAATCGGTCCATGCATAATTATTAATCCAATGCCAGACACTCTGAGGTCGAAGTAGCGTATCCCAGCCTTTAGCTGGTTCTCTAGTGACCATGCCTGACATTTTGCTAATGGTCCTCCATAAAGAGCCAAGGCATCATGGCTACCAGGGATAGTGAGGGTAGAAATTAACGTTTCAGTATCCAGAGTTTCCATCCAGCCAATTTTATAATTTGCAGGGAGATTGAGTGTTTTCCCATCATTAAACACTTCTTGTTGACTACTCTTGTGCAGTCTGTGGAAAAAAATCAGAATACCAGGTCAACAATGTACTTGTCACATGTTCTTCATCACCAATAAAATGTATAGCTTGAATGTGCTGTAATTTGCTTTGAATAAGTGTCTGCCAAGGGCCAAATGAATAAATGCAATGGGAAATAACAGACTTCATCTTAGAGTCAAAAACTAGAGGAATCCAAACAGAAACAGTTTGTTAGGAAGGCTGGCTCTTAATCAGGCTACTTTTGAATAGAATTCAGAGGAGAACACAAGTAGAAATTCTGACATCAGTGGTGCACAATAAAATTTGATGTGAAATCCTATTCCTTTTTTACAACATCTGAATGAACCTCACAAGGGCAGATAAGGACATCATTACATCATCAACCTGCCCACAGGAATTCACAATGAACATAATAATGTAATGAAAGCATATGGACACAGATAAGACCTGTAAAAATAGCTTTATATTAAATTCCTTACTGTAAGCACTTGTGGTGATCAGTATTTAATATAAATATAAAATAACATTCCCTCTTTGTATTAATCAAACCCTAACAAATATACCCAATTTTAGAATATTAAAAATACATGAATTCAACTTTTTATACTCACAGCAGCATCAGGATACACAGGATTTTCCCATGAACTCCCATCTTCTAAATTGTCGGAGGCTAGCACAGAATAAAACAATACATTAGTACAAAACTGCATTTACAGAGAGGTTTTAATGCGGTACAGAGTTGATATCAATGTAGTTACACAGAAATTATAGTTGCAAAAACAATGGTCATTTTTTTTTTTTTACCGAAAAACTACATTAGTTTAAATTTAATGACTACATTAAATTTAGCTGACCTTTTAAAACAATTGTTACTGTTACAACAACAACAAAAAGATAAAATAATCTTGATGGACATCCAGAAAATAGTGTCGATTGCTGCAGTGTTTTAGTAGACAAGTGTTTACAAGTAGAGGGCGCAATAAGATCTCATTGATATCATGTGATTGGCCATTGGCCTGATGTATATTTGCATATAATTGCCACTAAATAGTTTTACATTTAAGCCACACTTAAAGTTTATGAATGTCCTTGCATTATTTAACCAAAATTATTAAACAAAGTATAATTTCCCACAAAAACTCAACACATCTGTTTTCTTATTTAATCATTTAATTTTTTCAAACAATGTTTATAAGACTGAGACAGTATGTAAAATTATGTTAAAAAAAAATGTTAATAGGCTGCTCAATCAAAAGAGTAAACGCAACTACTACAAGCCAAGTATACTTAGAGTACTTAATTATAATTATATAAGTATATATCGATCAAAAGATTGAGTACAAGTATAGGCCAAATAGGCCTATATAAAAAAAATTGTCAAGTATAGTTTCTACTTAAGTGTAATTTTAAGTATATATTTTTAAGTATATTTCTGAGAAGTAGGCTACATAAAGTATATTTCTGAGACATAGGCTACATAAAAAGTAGACTGAAAGTATACATTCTTTTTTAAAATTTAAAAGAAGCACACTAATAGCACACTTGAATACACTTATTTTTTTCTAAGGGTACTCTGTAGTCTTGTATGCTTAATGTTTTACCGTTTTTCTCAGTCGCTTTGGTTTTTTACTACGGAAGCCATGAACCGAAACGTAATAATAATAATAATAATAATAATAATAATTCTAGCATTTCGAGATTAAAGTCGAAATATTTCGACAATAAAGTCGTAATATTTTGAGAATAAAGTCAAAATTACGAGAATACAGTGTATAGACTATAGACGAGCACGAAGACTCTGCCGGAGGAGGTAAAGGTACCACAATCCTGGTCCAAACTTTAGCCGTTTCTCAATACCAAGTACGCAAAGTTCGGACTTGAGTCCTTGGTAGTTCGGACTTGACAAGTTTGACTCAGGAGAACGAACTCCCGAGGACGGGAGGACGCAAGTCGCTCTCGGTTACTAACGTAACCTCGGTTCTCTCTAGATGAGGGAACGAGTGTTGCGTAAGCTAGCTTACGCTACGGGAAAATCCCTTTTCTCGAGAATACTGAAGCCAAAAAAAATTATCCTTAATTTTTGCATTAATCTAAAACGCATTGCTGCACAAGCAGACCTAGGCGAGACGGCTCGCGCGCCTATTGGTTGCCCTGCAGCAACTGCTGCAACCTATCGAGGGACAGCTCGTGACGTAAGCACCAATGAGGGCGCGGGCGCCCGTGCACGTCACATCCCGCCAGAATAGGCGTGGCTTATGTCTATGTAAGCCGAGTCCAAATAGGTTGTTCTTTGGTTTTTCATCGACTGAAGCGAAACCAGAACGTAGCACAAGCACGGCAGGGTTACGCAACACTCGTTCCCTCATCTAGAGAGAACCGAGGTTACGTTAGTAACCGAGAGCGTTCTCTTACGAGAGTACTCTCGTGTTGCGTAAGCTAGCTTACGCTAAGGGAACCCAATGTAAAACGCCGTGCGTGCTAGAGTCGTCCACACATATGTTGCCAAGGGCATGTGCCCAGGGTACACAAATAGTGGGTAACATCTAGGCCAACGGAACGTGCGCCTAAGAATATAACAACCATCCCTGAGTTAAGGAATGGGTGCTTAGCACAGTATAAATGTCAGAATCGACATAAGTCGGCCTGAACCGTATAATAGAATGATTTAATAACTTTTTTGTCAGTCAGTAAACATCTGAGCCAGAGGGACAGATGTAAGTGTAGGGCACAGTCAGGAAGGACCTAAGTCAGCCTGATCTGTTGGTCTTAGACCCGTGCTGGCAGCACGCTTATAATACACAGTCTGCGCGGCGCTGAGTCGGGCAGAGCAGTAAATATTACATTTAGACTGACAACAGCTTAGCCTGCAAAGCAGGAACTTCCAGGTTATAAAAACTTATAAATGTAGACAGAGAGGCCCAGCCTGCCGCCATACAAATATCCTGGAGTGAAACTCCACTGGACCATGCCCATGAAGAGGCCATGCCTCTTGTGAAATTGGCTCTGATGCCCAGGGGACAGCGAAGGCCCTTAGACTTATAAGCCAGAGCGATAGCATCAACTATCCACCTGGAGAGGCTCTGTTTCGACGTGGCTAGTCCCTTAGTGCGGCCACCAAAAGAAACAAAGAGCTGCTCTGACTGCCTGAAAGCAGCAGACCGTTCGACATATATTCTCAGCGCCCTGACTGGGCAGAGAAGGTTCACATCGCCCTCACTATCAGATCTTGGGAGAGCTGACAGTGAAATGACTTGTGCTCTGAACGGAGTGGAAAGCAATTTGGGGACATAGCCGTGTCTCGGTTTGAGAATGACTTTAGAGTCGTTAGGCCCAAACTCGATGCACGTAACACTTGGTGCAGGTCACCCACTCGCTTGACTGAGGCGAGAGCCACCAGGAAAGCGGTCTTAAACGACAGATAACGCAAGTCCACGGACTGTAGCGGTTCGAAGGGGCCGTCCTTCATAGCGTCCAGGACCGTGGAGAGGTCCCAGACCGGAACCAGAGGGGGCCGGGGAGGATTTAATCTCCTAGCTCCTCTCAGGAATCGAATGATGAAATCGTTCCTTCCCAGTGGCTGGCCATGCATGGGTTTAGTAAACGCTGCTATGGCTGCAACATACACTTTGAGCGTTGAGGGGGACCTGCCCTTATCCAACAGCTCTTGTAGGAAGGAGAGAATCTCCGTAACGCTACAGCGTTGTGGGTCTATGTTTGACCCGAGCACCAGCCGGAAAACACTGACCACTTTGAACCGTAGAGCCTTCTAGTAGAGGGCGCTCTAGCCTGTGTAATTGTGTTTAGCACTCCTGCTGGGAGATCAGCGGGTACCCATTGATGGCCCATACGTGCAGGGCCCATAAGTCGGGGCGCGGGTGCCAAATCACGCCCCTGGCCTGGGAGAGGAGATCCCTCCTCACTGGAATCGGCCATGGAGCCGTGCTCACTAGCTGCATCAGCTCCGGGAACCAGACTTGGTTCCTCCAGAGCGGCGCCACAAGGAGCACAGAGAAGACGTTCTCCCTGATTCGCTTGATCACCTGAGGTAACAGTGCGATCAGGGAAACGCATAAAGCGGGCGGCCGGGCCATATGTGGGCCAGCGCGTCCCTCTCTTTTGTGAAAAATGTTGGGAAGTGCGCGTTCTCTGGCGATGCAAAGAGATCGATTTCCGCTCTGCCGAAGGTGTCCCATAGTAACTGGACTACCTGGGAGTGCAGGGACCATTCCCCTGGGGGAACATTGTCTCTGGACAGCATGTCCGGACCCACATTCCGACAGCCTGGCACATGCGCTGCTCTTAGCGAGCGCAGATTGTGCTGAGACCACACGAGGAGGCGTTCCGCCAATGCGCGGAGGCTCCGTGATTTGAGACCGCCCTGGCGGTTTACGTAAGACACCACCACCACTATCCGCAGCGTGTGCTGTGACGTCAGCCGCGCTGTCACTGACACATAGTCTAAATCTGTCCCCAGAAAGGAAAATTCCTGGCTGGGACACAGTGAGCTCTTGGTCCAGTTGATTTGGAGACCCAAATCTTGTAAATGGCTGAGTAATAAAGCTCTGTGGGCTATCAGCTCTGCCTCTGACTGCGCTAGAATTAGCCGGTCATCCAAATAGTTCAATGTTCGCATTCCTCATTGTCTCAGGGGAGCGAGCGCCGCGTCCATGCACTTCGTGAATGTAAGAGGTGCCGAAGATAGACCGAACGGCAGGACGGTGTGCTGATAGCTCTGGCCCTCGAAGGCGAATCGCAAGAAAAGCCTGTGATGGGGCGTTATCTGAATCTGAAAATAGGCATCCTTCAGATCCACTGAGATAAACCAGTCTCGCGGGCGAATTTGCGCGAGAATTTGTCTGGTTGTGAGCATTTTGAACGATCTCTGCATGAGGGCTTTGTTCAAACGCCCGAGATCTAGGATGGGCCTGAGACCGCCATCCCTTTTTTTTTTTTTTTTTTGGACAAGGAAATACCTGCTGTAGAAACCTGACTCGCTCTGAATCAGAGGGACGGTTTCTATAGCCCCTTTTCTCAGCAGTTTCACAATCACGGCACCAAGTAGATGTGCTACTTCGTCTTTCACCGTGGTTTCGACCCTGGCTTGAAGCGTGGGGGTCTGCGAGCGAACTGTAGCGAATAGCCTCGCTTTATAGTGTTCAGTACCCAATCTGACACGCCCGGGATCATTTCCCATGCTTTTATACTTAAAGCTAGAGGGAGAATGGTTTCTGGGCTCTGGTCGCTGTGTGTTTGCTAGAGGGCGCGCGCGCTCTCTACACACAGAACACATTTTGTGTTTAATGATGGGCTTTCTGCACACAGAACGCGTTTCGTGTTTATTGGTGGGGGCTCTAAGTGAGTGTGTCACAGAGCGACCCGTGTTTGTGAGTAGGGGTGAGCACTGTACAGCGGGCACATTTCCTACATTTAAAACACATGTGGCGTGAGCCGGTTTCATTGATATGGGCTGTGAATGAGTGTGTAACACTGAATGGGCCGTGCTTATGTGTAGGGGTGAGCACTGGGAAGCAGGCACAAATCCTACATTTATAACACCTTCGGCGTGAGCCGGATTACATAGAACACTTTTGTGTTTATAGATGGGGGCTCTGAGTGAGCGTGTGTCACTGAGCGACCAGTGTTTATGGGTAGCGGTGAGCACTGAACCGTGGGCACATTTCCTACATTGAAACACACGCGGCGTGAGCCGGTTTTATTAGAGGGAGCCCTAAGTGAGTGTGTGTCACTGAACGGGCGGTGTTTATGGGTAGGGGTGAACACTGAATAGTGGGCACTTCCCTTACACTTGAAACACACGCGGCCTGAGCCGGTTTTGTTGATGTGGGCCGTGAATGAGTGAGTGTCACTGAACGGGCCGTGCTTATGTGTAGGGGTGAGCACTGGGAAGTGGGCACAATTCCTACATCTATAACACCTTCGGCGTGAGCCGGATAACAGACATTATGCTCCTTAGAGATTTATCTGGGTTGCCGTGAAAACGGGGTCAGGGCACAGGCGAGCGGGTTGTATAACGGGCTCGTTGGCTGCACAATACACTCCTCCAGTCACCTATGCTGTGGGAACTGTGAGAGCGAAACGTTTCCAGTCACCTGGCGGGGCCAGCGTGAGTTCGTTTACTTTGGTGAAAAAAAAAGAAAAACTCAGCACAGCCGAGATTCGAACTTGGGTCTCTGGCGCGAAAGTCTCAGATTCCACCACTGAGCCACAGAAGGGGTGTGAATTGCGACGGGCGGGTTCGCTTTCTAAACGTAAGAAAGCTGGCCGCGAGCTCTGTGTTTAAACGCTCATAGTACTCGAGCCCCGCCTTTGAACGGGAGGGCGCGAGCCCGGAGAAGAGCGCAGTATAATTTATATCTGCCGCCAGAGCCGGGATTGGAACACGGGTCTCTGGCACGAAAGCCTTAGATTTCGCCACGAGGGGGGAAATGACAAAATCTTTTCGTAGCGTGAGCAGATAAGAGAGCGTCATGTGAGTCACGCGGCAGGGCCGGCGCGGGCAAACGCTTTTAATACTCGAGCCCCGCCATATGAACGGGAGGGCGCGAGGGGCGCGTCGCTTTCTGTACGTAAGAAAGCTGGCCGCGAGCTCTTGTGTTTAAAGGCTCATAGTGCTCGAGCCCCGCCAATGAGCGGGAGTGCGCGAGAGGCGGGTTCGCTTTCTGTACGTAAGAAAGCTGGCCGCGAGCTCAGCTTGAGCAGATAAGCATGTATTCAAACAGGCTATATGCTGCATTGTTGATATTTCCAGTCGCCTGAACTGAGAAATGTGTGAGAAATGGAGGTTGGTCCGGCCTCAGCGGGACTATCCTCTTCTGCATTGTCCCTGTCTAACTCGTCGAGCATGGTGGGAGCGGTGGCGGAAACCGGGCGCTGGCCAGCCGTGAGCAAGTTGAGGGACTCGGGAGCGATGCACACGGGGAGTTAGCCGGCATGCTATCGCTCACAGGGATGACCTCCGGCGTTCTCTGTGGACGGCGCTTTTTAAGGCGCGACCCAGAAGAGAGAAGCGGAGGCGCGTGGTTCCTTCCAGGCAGGAACACACAGGATGTGGCGGTCCCCGTTGCTGAGGGAAGCCGCACTTGGAGAAACGAGGCATTTGAAACAACGCCTCTGCTCTTTTAGGAGGGCGTGTGTCGCGGGGTGAACACACACAATGCAATAATAATAATAAGGAAAGGATATAGGCGCCGGATAGCGCAGCAGGAACGGCAGCTGAAGTGGCGAGAAGATGGCCGGCTTCTGTCTGCGAAGCAGATGGCTCGTCCCGCTGAAAAGCTTGTCGACGGCGCAGGCTTCTCCAGAGAACAGCGATGTGATGTGAACACTTCGCTGAAGAGATGAAAAATCAAAGAACAACCTATCTGGACTTGGCTTACATAGACATAAGCCACGCCTATTCTGGCGGGATGTGACGTGCACGGGCGCCCGTGCCCTCATTGGTGCTTACGTCACGAGCTGTCCCTCGATAGGTTGCAGCAGTTGCTGCAGGGCAACCAATAGGCGAGCGAGCCGTCTCGCCTTGGTCTGTTTGTGCAGCAATGCGTTTTAAATTAATGCAAAAATTAAGGATAATTTTTTTTGGCTTCAGTATTCTCGAGAAAAGGGATTTTCCCGTAGCGTAAGCTAGCTTACGCAACACGAGAGTACTCTCGCAAGAGAACCGATAATTCTGAAATGGAACTGCGGCGTACTTGATAGCGTCACTCAGCTCGCTCTGGCTACTACGGTTATCTCTTTATGTATGTCTAGGCTACAAATAAAACAAAATATGTTATAAACCACCACTCTGCCTCTTTTCATTTTCATTAAAAAAAATCTTAAACATAATGGCCACACAAATGTGTCTCAGGCAACGCAATTGATTATCTTCACTGCATATTTATAACAACACGAAATATAAAGCACAACCCTGACTCTTTTTGTTTTCATTTTAAAAATATGACCAATAAAAAAACATTATAATATTGATCATTAAAACTAACATTTAGCAAAAAGAGACAGGGTTGTGTCATTTTATTTTATTATAGGCCTATGTACATACAGTGAAGAGAATGAAGGCAACATGTATAATAAAATATTTTATATTTTAAATATATAAAATAAAATGACATAACCTTTTTTGTTAAATGTCAGTTTTAATGATCAATAATAGCCATTATAAAAGTATAAGTAGCCTAAAAGTTATAAGAAGCTATACAATAATAAAGCAAACGATTCAGTCAAACATAAGTCAGCTCTCTAGGCTACAACGTTAAAGTTAAATAGACTAAATAAAGCTATGAAACTTCACTTTGCCCTCAGCTTAACATTTTGCCAGGGAACAAATTATAGATTAATGAGACAAATAAAATAAATAAATTAATAAATAAATCGTCCGTTAGATATACAAAAGACGATTTATATCTCATGTTAAACCACTAAACTAGAGACATCCGAGCCAGCGGCAAACGTCAGAAGCACTAACCGAGGAAAGTCAAGTCAAGTCAAGTCAAGTCAAGTTTATTTGTATAGCGCTTTTCACAATACAGATTGTATCAAAGCAGCTTCACAGTATTAAATTAAAATAATACAACAAAGTTTGTTTCAAGAGGAATTTATTGATTGATAAAATTAAATTAAATATCCCCAAAATATCCCCAAAATATCCCCAACTGAGCAAGCCAAAGGCAACAGACCCCGCCGAGAAAGGCTGTTCTCGGCGGGGTACATGAGCGGCGAGCGTCCGATTGCCTGGTTCTCACAACTCCGAAAACGTCAGATCAAATTTTCAAATAGGCGCTATCTTTATAAATAAACCAAAGATTTGAGCTTTAAACAACTACATTCTCGCCTGAAATACTCTTAAAACTACATTTCGTGACACAATTACAGCAGTATTTTTAAATTACGCAGGGTTTCTCCTCTGCTATTGACGCTTGCTGGTTGGTGTGAGATGCATTCTGGGATACCTGGCTGTCTCAAGTCCGCACAAGTCACCTCTCGATGCATCCTCGGTAAAAGGGGCGGATCAAGAACACATCCGGGGATTTGAACTGGACTTGGCTAGATGTGAACTTTGAATTGGAACAGTACTTGGGCAGCGACTGATAACGTTTCACATGTCCACAAGAACACAAGTACAGACAAGAACGCATATTGAGAAACGGCTTTTATGTGCCACATTGACTCGAAGCCTACGTGTATTCGTGCTCGTCTATAGGCAACGTCATCTGGGTCGAGAACACTTAACAGTAACCGCACTGTCTCCCTCTTCACCGTAAATCCTTTCTGGATAAATTTTAAGTGCATCATTCTGTATCGAATCATTTGTCCGGATCCAGTCTGAAAAGTGTTTTCGCCTGTAAAGTCTATTCCGGCGAAGTATATATATTTTGTAACGTCCTAAAACAAATTGTAATGCCATGTTGGTAGATTAAGCACCTGCAGAATTTCCTTTCCAACTTCATTCTCGTAGTGTTTCGACTTTACTCTCGTAATTTATATATATATATATATATATATATATATATATATATATATATATATATATATATATGTCAGGACTACCAGTCCCGCAATCTTCCTCAGTAACCACCAACGGGCACCCTCGCCCGAATACTGACTGTCTCCCGAACTCCAAGTCCCACAATGCCTCACTCATGCACTGATCCCGTTTCCACCTGTGAGTAATGATCACACACAGCTGTTACTCATTCCCAGCCCTATATAAATCACACTCACAGCACACTCTGCCTGTGTTTGTGACCCTTGCTGAAACTCACTCTTCGATTGTCTGCTGCCTGCTCATTGTAGGGATGGGGAAATGAAGCCTCAAGAATCACTGAGGCTTTCCCCTGACTGTTCCGGGAAAAGATTCAAAGCTTCGAGAGTGTCGAGAACAGCGCCATCTGGTGCTTATTTAAAATAAAGCAGCCAGAAGCCTGTGTTAGAAGCTCTGGCAGATGAAGCAACCACAACACACTCCATAGTTTCAATGTTATGTGTACAAATAAAAGCCTTACATGTTTGTGTTTTATTTGTTCATTAAATAAATTCATTTTCTCTTCTCACAAACCCATCAACCAGACTGAGCCAACAATGACTCGTTAAATAAGATCTGGGGTTCGAGCCTTCTAACACCCAAAGCAAAACGCGCACGTGATTGGACAGAAAGTGAGGCTTCATTTGTCGTCTATCACGTGACTCTAGTAAACCAATACACACCCCGATACGGGCTTCACTAGAAATTGTGTTGCATGTGTGATACGCACATCAAAGCTTCAGTGTCATACGTAACATCACTAGCTCATTGACCTTCTGCCTGATTCCTGGATCTCGTATCGTCTGCTGCCTGCCCCTGACCTCTTGCCTGGTTCCCTTTACGCCTTGCCTGCCCTGCTACACTGTTTTTGCTGGTATTGGACCCTTGCCTGTTGACTTTGAATAATAAACTGTTGTAAATGGACCTGACTAAGTCTGATGATTCACAACAGAAGACTTCGCCAACTGAAGGTCCAGCAACGATGTCTGCTTTCTCCGCCCAAGCCAGCCAGCTCGCTGCTCATCATCACCAACTAAACCGCCTGACTTCATTAACCGAAGAATTGATACAAGCGGTCCGAGCGCTGCAAACCTCTGCCTCAGATCCGCCTCTGGTGCCTACGCTTCCACCTGCTGCCCACGCTCCCGAGCTTCAACCCTCCGTGAGCGCGAGTCCCCGCCTCGCGCTTCCCGAGAAGTTCGAGGGGGACCCAAGTAAATGCAAGGGCTTTGTTCTCCAGTGCTCGCTGTATCTCGCCCAACAACCCACGTCTCATTCTACTGATACCAGTAAAATCGCCTTTGTTTGCTCACTGCTCACCTGTTGCGCTCTGGATTGGATCACAGCGGTATGGAGATCAGATGGTACTGCCTTTTCCATGTTCGCCGAATTTCTTCAGCGGTTCCAGGCAGTCTTTGAACACTCCAAGGAGGGTAAGGGAGCGGAGGATCGTCTCCTGGAACTCACGCAGGGCCGGTCCACCGCCGCTGAGTGTGCACTTAAATTCCGCACACCCTCGCGGCTCAGACGAACTGGACCGATAATGCACTGAAGGTGGTCTTCCGGCGAGGCTTAACCCACGAGCTGCAAGCGGAGCTGGCCTGTCGCGATGAGGGGAAGGATCTTGATCAGTTCATCCACCTGTCCATTCAAATAGATAATCTGATGCGATCTCGCCCCCCTGGCCATCGCCCTGTGTCTACCTCCCGCTACCTTTTCACTCCTCGAGTCTCCGGTCCAACATCAACGGAAACCAGTGAGCGCATGCAAATAAACGCTTCCCGGCTGACCCAGGAAGAGAAGGAGTGACGAAGGTCACAGAATTTATGCCTGTACTGTGGCGGGGCTGGTCACTTCTGTCTCAGCTGTCCTTCACGACCCCCTCTGAGAGATGTGGCACCGGTGAGTCTGACCATTGATTCTCTCAATCCCAACTCCTGTGTATCTGTACCCCTTGAGTTCACCATTAATGGCCAAGTAGTCTCCACGCCCACCTTAATAGATTCCGGAGCTGCCGGAAACTTCATGTCCTGAGATTATGCCATGCACCACAAGATTGCTCTGATCCCCTGTTCCTCTCCCCTCACAGTCGAAGCAGTCGATGGTCGGCCGCTAGGCTCCGGCCGGGTTTCCCATGTCACTCAAGAGATCTGCATGCGGACTGGAGCCCTTCACCGTGAGACCATCCAATTCTATGTACTTCACGCTCCGCACACACCTGTCATCCTGGGCCTGCCCTAGGCAACGGTGGGCAACCGGCCAAATCGTCTGCTGGGTGAAGAACTGTCATCACCATTACCAGTCCAAAGCATCATCGAGCCCCGGGAGGACGCTGTGGTGAACCGCCTCCCATCCGTGTATCACGATCTGTCGGAGGCCTTCAGCAAGACAAAAGCCTCCAGGCTTCCTCCTCACCGTACCAACGATTGTGCCATCGATCTGGTGCCAGGCACCACGCCTCCCAGGGGCAGCGTTTTCCCACTCTCCCAACCAGAAGCTATGTGAAAATACATTGAAGAGGAACTCGCGAAGGGCTTCATTCGTCCCTCAACGTCCCCTGCATTGGCCGGGTTTTTCTTTGTGCAGAAGTAAGACGGCGGTCTCTGACCCGTATTGATTATAGAGCTCTCAATGACTGCACAATCAAGTTCCGCTATTCGCTACCCCTAGTGCCTGCCGCCTTGGAACTCCTTCACACGGCCAGATTCTACACTAAACTGGATCTGCGGTGTGCTTATAACCTGATCTGCATCCGCGAAGGGGACGAGTGGAAAACCGCCTTTTCCACTTGCACGGGGCACTATGAATATCTTGTTATGCCGTTCGGCCTGGCAAATAGTCCAGCCGTCTTCCAGTCTTTTATAAATGATGTGTTCTGAGATATGCTCCACCGAACTGTCATTTTACATTGACGACATCCTGATTTATTCAGACACCTTAAAAGACCACATCCAGCACGTCCGGGCAGTCCTCCAAAGACTCATCCAGCATCAACTCTACGCTAAGATTGAGAAGTGTGATTACCACCAGACCACTACAACATTCCTGGGTTATGTCATCAGTCCAGAAGGCGTGGCAATGGACGAGAGTAAGGTCAAGGCAGTTTTGGACTGGCCTCAACCCACCTCCCTGAAGGCGTTGCAACCAGGGTTCGAAATGAGGGGGGTCTGGGGGAGTCCCGGACCCTCCATAAGTCATTAGGGACCCCCCATAAGAATTTATTTTTGGATTTTGGGGGGTCCCCGACAAATATATTTTACCATTAAAAATTATTGTGAAAATTATAGGTCTTTAGTGACGTTTTATATTTATAACAGTAATTAATTTATTTCCTAGCGCGAGGCAGCAATCAGGGCAGCTATTCCCTGCTATTCCCAGCTATTCCCTTGCCCGAATACTGACTGTCTCCCGAACTCCAAATCCAACAATGCCTCACTCATGCACTTATCCCGTTTCCACCTGTGAGTAATGATCACACACAGCTGTTACTCATTCCCAGCCCTATATAAATCACACTCACAGCACACTCTGTGCAAAGTCTTGTTTCACTGTTATGTGCATCTCTGAGCTTTTTCTAGAAAGTTATCCTGCCCGTGTTTGCGACCCTTGCTGAAACTCACTCTTCGATTGTCTGCTGCCTGCTCATTGACCTTCTGCCTGATTCCTGGATCTCGTTTCGTCTGCTGCCTGCCCCTGACCTCTTGCCTGGTTCCCTTTACGCCTTGCCTGCCCTGCTACACTGTTTTCGCTGGTGTTGGACCCTTGCCTGTTGACTTTCAATTAGGGGTGTGCGATATGACGATTTTTGATCGTGGACGATTAAAATGTCTCCACGATCTGCTTTTGAAGAAATATCGTAGAATCGTGCATTAGCCTATATCTGTTCTGGCGCCTCTGTCCCAACATACTGAACAACGCGACGTATATTCACATAAAGTGTTAACGCAGCGGAACGGGACACTGCAGTTCACAAAAGTTCATAATTTGCATGTGCTTTAATGCCTTGTCGGTTAAACATTTAATTCGCGTGGTGATGCGCTAACGTGTGCGATTCTCAGCGCGTACATGTGAAGCTCACATGCACTAAAAGCCTGTCTACCAGCGCCTGGATACTGGACTAAGTTATCTTTCGAGTCTTATTGTGCTAATACAGTTAAATACACACAAGGTTTACATAAACAAAGTCGGTTATGTCTAAAGTGAAAGCAAACTTGAGAAAATTTAGTAAATCTGCTTGTCAAATGCGTGTATATTAGACGCGTCGCGCGCAACTCTTAAAGAGGCAGTAGCAATAGTAAACACGCTGCCGCTTGTCCTTAAAGGGATAGTTCACCCAAAAATAAAAATTCTCATCATTTACGCACTCTAATGTTGTTCCAAACCTGTATTAATTTCCTTCTAATATTTTCTAATATTTTTCTAATATTAATATTTTGAAGAATGTGGCTATCCAAACAGTAGCTGGTCCCCATTGACTTCCATAGGAGAAAAATATACTATGGTTGTCACTGGGGGTACATCAACTGTTTGGTTACCCACATTCTTCCAAATAACTTTTATTTTCAACAGAAGAAAGAAACTTATTCGAGTTTAAAACAACTTGAGAGAGTAAATGACAATTTGAATTTTTAGGAGAACTATTCCTTTAATGTTAATAAAACAACAAAATGCAAAGAGAAAAATCACTCACTGTCACGGAACACTAAACGAGAGACGAGGATTCAAGTGCAGAGGAGATTTAATAAACAAACAAAGTACAAAAACTCAGAACTCAGATATCCAACAGACAGGAACATCAAGGACAGGTAACTCGGACAACGAACCAGCACAAGACTACAAACACAAGGAGGCTAAACAGGGGAACAAACAAAGGAGGGTAACGAGACAGACCGGTGGGACAAATTAACCAATAATCAGATAACAAGATGGGAGGGGCTAGACAATAGACACGAGCACATGGCCCAAAATAACAAAACACCCATGTGCAGCACAAGACAGGACAGGCATGTGACATTACCCCCTCCCTACGGAGCGGCTACCAGACGCTCCATAAGACCAGGGCGGGAAGGGAGGGACAGACCAGGGCGGGACGGGGGGGACAGACCAGGGCGGGAAAAGGGGAATGGACCGTTCAGAAGGCCAGGGAGGCACACAAAGTTCGGGAGTCCAGGGCGGAGCAGACAGTCCATCGGGCGGCCAGGGCGGAGCAGACAGTCCATCGGGCGGAGGGCGGAGACTTTCCCTCGGGCGGCCAGGGCGGTGAAGACCCCTCGGGCGGCCAGGGCGGTGAAGACCCCTCGGGCGGCCAGGGCGGTGAAGACCCCTCGGGCGGCCAGGGCGGTGAAGACCCCTCGGGCGGCCAGGGCGGTGAAGACCCCTCGGACTGGCACTGGAACTGGCACCACCGGAACTGGCACCACCGGCTCAGGCTCAGGAACAGACACCACCGGCTCAGGCTCAGGAACTGGAACAGACACCACCGGCCCAGGAACTGGAACAGACACCACCGGCCCAGGAACTGGAACAGACACCACCGGCTCAGGAACAGGAACAGACACCACCGGGCGGCCAGGGCGGTGAAGACCCCTCGGACTGGCACTGGAACTGGCACCACCGGAACTGGCACCACCGGCTCAGGCTCAGGAACAGACACCACCGGCTCAGGCTCAGGAACTGGAACAGACACCACCGGCCCAGGAACTGGAACAGACACCACCGGCCCAGGAACTGGAACAGACACCACCGGCTCAGGAACAGGAACAGACACCACCGGCTCAGGCTCAGGAACTGGAACAGACACCACCGGCCCAGGAACTGGAACAGACACCACCGGCCCAGGAACTGGAACAGACACCACCGGCCCAGGAACTGGAACAGACACCACCGGCTCAGGCTCAGGAACAGACACCACCGGCTCAGGCTCAGGAACAGACACCACCGGCTCAGGCTCAGGAACAGACACCACCGGCTCAGGCTCAGGAACAGACACAGGGTCGACGGCGGCCATCTTGTCCGAAGACACAGGCTCGGCAGGCGTGACGTGAACAGGCTCGGCGGCGGCCATCTTGTCTGAAGACCCAGGCTCGGCAGGCGTGACGTGAACACTCTCGGCGGTGGCCATCTTGTCCGAAGACACAGGCTCGGCAGGCATGACGTGAACAGGCTCGGCGGTGGCCATCTTGTCCGAAGACACAGGCTCAAGAACAGTCTCTGGATCGGCAGACGTCCTGTGCTTCCTCCACGCCTGCAGTACCACCACTGCATAAAAAAGGAAGACCACTCTCTTGGCCGTGGCAGGACTGATGGTGGGCGACTCCGAGACGATCTCAGGATGACAGCGGGCTGCTCGAAGGGGACGGCCTCCGGGACGACAGCGGGCTGCTCGGAGGGGACGGCAGCGGGCTGCTCGGAGGGGACGGCAGCGGGCTGCTCGGAGGGGACGGTCTCCGGGACGACAGCGGGCTGCTCAGAGGGGACGGCCTCCGGGACGACAGCGGGCTGCTCAGAGGGGACGGCCTCCGGGTCATTGGGGAGGCAGGAAGTCTTCCTCCTCCGCCTCCGGACCACCAGACTCGAGACCACCGGAACTGGGACCACCGGACTCGGGATCACCGGACTCTGGACCACCGGACTCGGGAGCACCGGACTCGGGAGCACCGAAACAGGAATGGAGGAGGTCTTCCTTCTCCTCCTCCGTTTCGGGGTCACCGGAACTGGGACCACCGGAACTGGGACCACCGGAACAGTCACGGAGGGGTTCTTCCTTCCTCTCCTCCGTTTCGGGACCAGCGGTGAAGGCTTGCCTTTCTGCTGACCGCCATCTGCCATGGTCCTCTCCTCCTCCATAGTCCTTTGAACACACCTGGCGAAGTATTCAAACAAGGAAATTGAAGACCCCTTATCCTCGCCAGAAAAAATTTCACTCCGCTGAATCCACATATTTGGCTGGTTCGTTCTGTCACGGAACACTAAACGAGAGACGAGGATTCAAGTGCAGAGGAGATTTAATAAACAAACAAAGTACAAAAACTCAGAACTCAGATATCCAACAGACAGGAACATCAAGGACAGGTAACTCGGACAACGAACCAGCACAAGACTACAAACACAAGGAGGCTAAATAGGGGAACAAACAAAGGAGGGTAACGAGACAGACAGGTGGGACAAATTAACCAATAATCAGATAACAAGATGGGAGGGGCTAGACAATAGACACGAGCACATGGCCCAAAATAACAAAACACCCATGTGCAGCACAAGACAGGACAGGCATGTGACACTCACTGCTATTGACTGATAACTTTAATAGTAGCTTTAATAAGTATAAATGTATAATTTATACAGTGAAGTCTGTTTTGTTTTATTTTCATATTTGTTCATTTAATTACTTTCTTCAATGCTACTGTTAAATACACCTACTGTAGCTGAAAACGTAGCTTAAATACACCTACTGTAGCTGTTTATTTAATTTGTATATTAAGTTGTGTATGTGTAATGTGTATCTTTGATCTTAATATTTAATAACAAAGAAAATAATGACAAATATTTTTATCTTTGCCCCTGTCTGCCATTTTTTTTATTTTGTTACCTAAGGCTTTGTTTTAAAATATGGACATTAGTTTGGCTGTAATGCTCAGTCACAAAATAGTAAAACCAACATAAAAAAGAATCGTGATAAAATCGTGAATCGTGATTTTCCTGAAAAAAAACGTGATATGATATTTTTGCCATATCGCCCACCCCTACTTTCAATAATAAACTGTTGCAAATGGACCTGACTAAGTCTGATGATTCACAACTATATATATAGGAGATATATAAATTTGGGGATTTTTTTTTTTACGTTGCGGTTCATGGCTTCCGTACTTTTCTCAGATCACAATTTGAAATTCTCAAAACTTCTTGTTCAACCCATACCATCTAGTCACTATATACATGAAAAGCAATTTCTCATTCTTTTGAACAATTTACCAAATACTTTAGTACATTCATGAAATTATGTACACTGCTGTTTCCTACATTATCAATGCTAATGTCAAGTTGATCAAAATATATTATTCTGGTTTTATGTTCAATAGTCTTCTGGGGTCGGGAATTAAACATATGGTATCATTCATTTTCCAGTGAATTCCTTGGACCAGAAAATAGAATTACAGATGAAGCTTACCCTTTCCTTCCTCTGTGTGTCTGTAAGAATGTCAGGTGTCTTGTGTTGCAGCTTCCTGCTGCTCGTCGAGATGCTCGTGTGTGTGCTCTTCTCTCACATTAAATGAAGCGCCTCTTCTTATAGTCAGTGTAAGTGAGGGGTTGACACAGACTTGCACTTGGGGCCGGATCTAGGCATGGGCACGGGTGGGCTGAGCCTTGCCCACCTTATTGGAATTTAGGTAGCCTACAGATAGTGTTAATCTGTTTGTTTGTTTTATTGTATGATTTGTGCATTGATTAAAAACAATCTTGAGGTGGGCTGTGTGTTGAGAAGTTTGATGAAAGGCTGCAGAATGCCCAACTAATCAAAAAATAAATAAAGCGTATAAAATAGCCTTGCATGCTATCAAGATAAATTGTTTTAAATTACTTGTAAATATTAATATACATTTCTATAGCTCTTATTTATTTTAAAGTGTCATTTGGCCACCAGCACCACTAAAATGGACCATTGCCCTAATCTATTACACATAATATCAATATTTACACGTTATTTCTGCCTGCGTCAACCCACTTCCTGATTGCATTGATGCAATGGTAATAGACTTTTTTTTTTATTTCTTATTATTTTATTGCATTTTTTATCTAGACGTTTCATGCATAACTCTCTACATATTTTTTTCATTTGACAGTTTACAAGCACCAGCGATATATGCCTGAGTTTCAGGGTCCTGTCACTTTGGTTGGTCTAGTTCTGGAGTATTCGATTAAAGTTCCAAGAGATCCGGCCTCTATATTTCCTTTCCAGTGGAGGTCCGGACAATAACATTTTCTATTGTCCAGTTTTGGTGAGCCCTTGTGAATTGTAGCTTCAGTTTCCTGTTCTTATCTGACAGGAGTGACACCGGTGTGTCTTCTGTTGCTGTAGCACATCTGCTTCAAGGTTTGACGAGTTGTGTTTACTAGTTTATATAGTTTCAGTCATTAGTTACATCTGTCTTTTATTATCACTGATTTCTCTGTTTAAGCTTGTGCTTTTCAGTTGTGTTTTTCTGGTCGTTGTTGGATCGTGTTTGTGTTTTGGATCAGGAGTTCCTGGATGTTCCTGTCTTTTCATGTGGACTTTTTTTTCTCCAGTTTTCTGGTTTGGATTATTGATGTTTTGCCTTTTGCTATGAAAGTCATGTATGCATGTGGATTCTCTCTCTGCCTCGTCAATCAGCACCTGTCACAGTCTGGCACCAACATCCATGCCACTTTCAAAGTCACTTAAATCCCCTTTCTTCCCCATTCTGATTCTCAGTTTGAACTTCAGCAGATCATCTTGACCGTGTCTACATGCCTACATTGAGTTGCTGCCATGTGATTGGCTGGTTAGATATTTGCGTTAACAAGCAGTTGAAACGGTGTACCTTATAAAGTGGTTGGTGAGTATAGACATGTAAAAAAAAACATATAAGATTATGTAAACAAAACGGTTAATTGTAATAAACTGTCTGGAATTATTACTGTTCTGCAAAATGTAAATTTTCTAGCATGCAATCTTTTTTTCTTATCTGGTATGTCTGAGTTTTAGTTGTGGTTAGGTTGAGCCTAATCTGATCAAGACTGTTTGTTGCTTTATCTATAAACAATGGCTGTGCATAAAATATATCGCTTGCAAACTTAAAGAACAAGTAAGAAATTAAATATCACTGACGTTTTCACAGTTATTACTCATGAGAGAAAGATTCGTAATCGGTTACTAATGTAACCGGTTACTCTCTAGAAGAGGGAACGAGTATTGCGTAAGTTAGCTTAAGCTACGGGTAAAGTCATCTTTTCTCGAGATATGAAGCCAAAAAATTATCCTTAATTTTTATTCATTGTCAACGCAGTGCAGCAGCTAGCAGACCTAGAGCAGGCTATCTAGCACGCTCATTGGCTGCTCTGCGGCAACTGCAGCAGCCTCCCAGTGAGCCTGGCGTGACGTCACGCACGCGTCACAGCCCGCCAGATTGGGAGTGGCTAAGCGTATAAAAGGAAGGCTCGGAGGCTGATACCCTGGTTTTCGTCGACTGAAGCGAAATGAGCTCGTGGCGTGAGCACGGCGGGTTACGCAATACTCGTTCCCTCTTCTATAGAGAACCGAGGTTACGTTAGTAACCGATTACGTTCTCTTACGAGAGGTTCTCTCGTATTGCGTAAGTTAGCTTACGCTACGGGAACCCCTTGTCAACGCCGTCCCAGGGGAAGCCCGGGGAACACTGATAAGTGGGAAACAGGTGGCCGACAGAGTGGGCCAGCACATGTTCATAAGCACACATTAGGGGGTGTAGAGCGGCTCGGCCGGTCTATACAGATACTGACACAACCCTTTCTAGTGCAGCTCAACCAGGAGAGCTAAATCGAGTAAGTAGCCCTGCGCACAAAAGTCTGGGCAGGGCATACACACGACTTAGACTGATAGAAGTTTAGCCTGCAGGGCGGGAACTTCCAGGTTATAAAACCTAACAAATGTAGAGGGGGAGGCCCAACCTGCCGCTGTACAAATGTCATAAATGGAAATCCCGCTGGACCAAGCCCACGATGAGGCCATGCCTCTGGTGGAATGAGCCCGGATGCCCAAGGGGCACTGCAGGTTTCTGGATGCATAAGCTGCCGCAATAGCGTCCACTATCCATCTGAACAGACTGTGTTTCGAGGCGGCGAGACCCTTGGTGCGCCCTCCAAACGAAACGAAAAGCTGCTCCGAGCGCCTGAAAGCGGCGGAGCGCGTGACGTAATTCCTCAGAGCCCTGACAGGGCAGAGGAGGTTACTATCAACCTCGCTGCCGGATGCCGGTAGGGCTGAGAGGGAAATGACCTGCGCTCTGAAAGGAGTGACCATCACCTTGGGGACGTAACCATGTCTCGGTTTGAGAATGACTATTGAGTCATTAGGTCCGAACTCAAGACACGCCGCGTTAACTGATAACGCGTGCAAGTCACCCACGCGTTTAACTGAAGACAGAGCTATCAGAAAAACGGTTTTGAACGTGAGGTACTTCAGATCCACAGTGTCCAAAGGTTCGAAGGGATAAGCTTTCAGGGCCTCTAGGACCAAAGACAAATCCCAAATCGGAACCGAGGGGGGCCGCGGGGGATTCATCCTCCTGGCTCCTCTGAGGAAGCGGATGATGAATTCATTCCTTCCTAATGCGCGGCCGCGCGCCGAGTCGGCGAACGCTGCAATAGCCGCAACATAAACTTTGAGCGTGGAAGGGGACCTGCCCACGTCCAGCAGCTCCTGAAGGAAGCACAAAACCCACGAAACCCCACACGTTTGTGGGTTTAGATTTTTCCCTGTGCACCACTTGTTAAACACAGACCATTTTGACGCATAGAGCCGTCTCGTAGAGGGGGCTCTGGACTGCGTGATCGTGTTCACGACCCCTTTTGGCAAATCAACGAGTATCCGTTGATTATCCACGCATGCAGAGACGAGCGCTCTGGATGGGGATGCCAGATCGCACCGCGGGCTTGAGAGAGAAGGTCTCTTCTCACCGGGATCGGCCATGGGGCTGAGTCTGCCAGCCGCATTTATTCCGGGAACCATGTCTGGTTCTCCCAGTGCGGGGCTATGAGGAGCACTGAGTGGCGCGTTTCTCTGATCCTCCCGATCACCTGAGGTAACAGCGAGATCGGGGGAAAAGCGTACAGCGGGACGCTGGGCCAGGCTTGGGCCAGCGCGTCCTCGCCCTTCGAGAAGAATATCGGGCAGTGGGCGTTGTCGTCTGACGCAATTAGGTCGACTTTCGCTCTGCCGAAAAGGCGCCATAGAAGCTGGACCGTCTGGTGGTGCAGAGACCATTCCTCGGGGGGAACGTTGTCTCTGGACAGTCTGTCTGGGCCGTCGTTCAGTTGACCGGGCACATGCGCGGCTCTCAGCGAGCGCAGTGAGCCCTGAGCCCAAACGAGGAGGCGTTCCGCCAGTGCGCAGAGGATTTTGGATCTGATCCCGCCCTGAAGGTTCACGTAGGACACCACTGACATGTTGTCTGTGCGAACTAGTACATGGTGTCCTCGCAGGTATGGGAGAAAATGTTTCAGTGCATTCTCGACCGCTAGCATCTCCCGACAGTTTATGTGAAGGCATTTCTCCCGGTCTGACCAGAGGCCATAGACCGGTCTGCCCTCGAGAAGCGCCCCCCAACCTAGGTTGGAGGCGTCTGTCGAGATCGTTTTCCGGTGCGAGATAACTCCCTTTGTAACTCCCCGTTGGTACCATCCGGCTGCCAGCCAGGGCTGCAGGGCTGAGACGCAGCCCTGATTCACACTGACTCGCGAGCCGCCGGCAATCCACGCTCTGCGGGGTGCTCTCGCATGCGCAGTAAGCCCAGCTGAAGCACCGCTGCAGCTGAAGCCATGTGGCCCAACATCATCTGAAATGTTTTCAGGGGGAAACACCTGCCTTTCTGAAAAGACGCAGCGAGATGTCGAATACGGCGCGCGCGCTGTGTCGACAGTCTGGCCGTCATAGCCACCGAGTCTAGCTCTATTCCCAAAAAAAGAGATTGACTGACTGGGTATTAATGAGCTCTTGGTCTAGTTGACCGAGAGACCCAAGCTTTTCAGATGGCTGAGAAGCGCTAGTCTGTGGGATATGAGTTCTTCCTCTGACTGCGCTAGAATCAACCAGTCATCCAAATAGTTCAGAATTCGCATGCCCTGTGTTCTCAGGGGAGCGAGGGCCGAGTCCATGCACTTCGTGAACGTACGGTGTGCTAAAGAGAGGCCGAACGGGAGGACGGTGTATTGATATACCTGACCGTCGAAGGCGAATCTCAAGAATGGCCTGTGACGGGGTATAATCTGAATCTGAAAGTATGCGTCTTTCAGATCGAGAGAAATAAACCAGTCCCTTGGGCGGATTTGCGCGAGGATTTGTCTGGTTGTGAGCATTTTGAACGGCCGTCTCATGAGAGCTTTGTTCAAATATCTCAGATCTAATATGGGTCTGAGAGCTCCGTCCTTCTTGGGAACGAGGAAATAACGGCTGTAAAAGCCCGTCTCGGTCAGAGAAGGATGCACTCGTTCTATCGCCCCCTTGCACAATAGTTTCGCTATTTCTGTATGAAGCAGATGGGCTGCTTCTGTATTCACTCTCGTCTCGGTCCGTGCTCGAAAGCGCGGGGGGCGGCGAGCGAACTGCAGCGAATAGCCCCGTTTCACAATGTTCAGCACCCGTGAATATCTAGTTTCGTGTCGGCGTTAGCTTGCAGGCGTGCGTGCATTGTAACAGGCTCGTTTACTGCAATATTAATATTTCCAGCCGCCTGAACTCAGAGGGGACTGAGAAATGTGTGAGAATTGGAGATTGGCCCGGCCTCAGCGGGGCTACAAATACTCTCTCTCCTCCTTTCGCCGGTGAGTGAGGCACGCGGGGTGCTGAACATTGCTCGTGACCATCTGCTCTGACATCCCTTGAGAACGGCGCAGTTTGGCCGGCACAAGCAAAGGGAGAGAGCGCGGGAAGCAGGGCGAGTAGCCAGAGAGCGTCATCATGTTTTGCAGGCGTGCGTGTACTGTAACAGGCTCGTTTACTGCAGTATTGATATTTCCAGTAGCCTGAACTTAGGAGGGGACTGAGAAATATGTGTGAAATGGATGTGAAACACTCTTTTCTCCTTTCGCCGGGACACGGGCGCGGGGGGCGGGGTAGCTTTCTTGTAACGTAAAGAAAAACTAGCCCCGTGACCGTACGCTTCTGCAATCCCTTGTGAGCGGCGCAGTTTGCGCGACTCGAACAGAGGGAGAGAGCGAGCCCCGTAATCGTCCGCATCTCTGACATCCCTTGTGAACGGCGCAGTTGCGCGGCTCGAACAGAGGGAGAGAGAGAGCGGGGAGTGGTGCGAGGCATTTGAAACAACGCCTCGTAGGAAATTTCTCTTTTAGAAGCGAGAGTATGTGTCGCAGCGGCGAACACACACAGCAGTAAAAGGATATGACGGCGGATAGTGTAGCAGGCACGGATGGCTGAAGGCGCGAAGAATCGTCCAGCTTCCTCAGGCGCTGTCCTCTGCTTGCTCTGTCGCTTGCTTCGACGGCGGCGGCTTCTCTCAGAGATCCAGCGATGCAGAGAGCTTCGCTGAAGAGACGGAAATCAGGGTATCAGCCTCCGAGCCTTCCTTTTATACGCTAAGCCACTCCCATTCTGGCGGGCTGTGACGCGTGAGGGCGCGCGCGCCCTCATTGGGCGTGACGTCACGCCAGGCTCACTGGTAGGCTGCTGCAGTTGCCGCAGAGCAGCCAATGAGCGCGCTAGATAGCCTGCTCTAGGTCTGCTAGCTGCTGCACTGCGTTGACAATGAATAAAAATTAAGGATAATTTTTTGGCTTCATATTTCGAGAAAAGATGACTTTACCCGTAGCGTAAGCTAACTTACGCAATACGAGAGAACCTCTCGTAAGAGAACATCTAAGTTTGCACTTGAGTAGCCTATAACTACAAACACTATCAGCACACTGCTAACCACAAAAGGAACATTAAACACTTTATTAAAAACATAAAATAGCACCTAATTTCAACATTTAGGGTGAATTCCAAAGGTGTTTTTGCTCCCTTGAAGGGCACTTCGGGAAGGGGACGCCATTTGTAGGGATATTCCAAACGAAAGTGAAATATTGAATCTCTTCACGAAGGGCCCTTCCACAAGTCTAATGCTTTACTTATAAAGTTAAGAGCAGATTGGGAACACAAACACTCATAAAGCATATTTTAAAAACTTCTTTATAAATGTAAATTTATTTGTATATATAATATTATCAGCAAAAATAAGACATTCCTGTTGTCGCTGCCTAGCTTTGTTATGGTAACATTCCTTATGAAGCTAATTAGGAAATTACGTGGTCTTCCGTTGCTCTTTTTTTTTTTCTTCTTTTTTTTTATTAACTAAAATAAAACAATTAAAATATGTTGTCTGTGGTGTGTTGTGTGTTTGGGACAGGGTGTCTGAATCCTGGTACTCCTGAACTGTCTGGTTCAATGTTGGGATCCAGATACTGGTGTTCCATGTTTTTGTCTTCTGTCCCAGTTCATATGCTCATGTGTTGAGTTTTGCTTGAGCACAGGGATGTTGATCTTGTTTCATTTGTCATATGCTTTTGTCTTGTCTTGTCCATTATGAGCACATGGTCTGGGTGTTTGTTCCTTCACCATGTGCTCTTGTCTAGTCTTATGAAGTTTTTATTGTTTTTTGTTTTAATTCTGAGCTCATTAAAGACCCATTGATTTCTGCATATGAGTCATTGTCTTGTCCTTTAACCCACTGATGTTATATCCTGTGTGAACTAAGATATCAGCTTGTGTGTGTGTGTGTGTGTGTGTGTGTGTGTGTGTTATATCCTGTGTGAACTTAGATATCAGCTTGTGAGTGTGTGTGTGTGTGTGTGTGTGTGTGTGTGTGTGTGTGTGTGTGTGTGTGTGTGTGTGTGTGTGTGTGTGTGTGTGTGTGTGTGATTCAGGTAAATTTTACGTTATGGGGACACAAATAAGAATAATAGCTTATAGATAAAACATTTTTTTTTTTTAAATGTAATATAAAAAGTTTGATGGGTAGATTTAGGTGTCTGGTGTATCAGGCCACTGGTTTCCTGCTGCTTGTCGAGATGCTTGTGTGTGCTCTTCTCTCACATTACAGGATGCGCCTCTTCTTATAGTCAGTGTAAGTGAGGTGTCATTCATATCTCTCTAAAATTTTCATTTGGCAGTTTACAAGCACAGCAATGCCTGAGTTTCAGAGTCCTGTCACTTTGGTTGGTCTAGTTCAGGACTATTCAATTAAAGTTCCAAGAGGTCCGGTCTCTTTATTTCCTTCCCAGAGGAGGTCCGGACGATATTTTTTTGGAATAGTTGTTCATTTACATATGGGCAGCAGTAGTAGCCTACTTCATAAAAGGAAAAATCCTTAACAGTCAAAATAGTCATCAAAGATGAGGATATTGAGCTATAATGACCATCAAAGTCACATGGTTCATATAATAGTATGTAACTGAGGCTATAAGTTGTTAAATAAAGCATTTCTATTTCTTACTGTGTTTTAGTTAGCTTATGTACTAGGATAGCATACATCTACCTGATTAGCCTGCTAGCTTATTTATATTATATTATGTTTTTTATTCCAATATTCCCAATTACATGTTTCAAATTAATGATGTTTGTGTGTACTTAGCATAACAATTAATATATTTAAAATGTATTATAGTATTGCTATATACCATACCACATTGCTATTATTATGTAAAATTAATATTACATTAATATTATACTATTCTATAATATAGAATAGTATGTTGCAACAATATTTATCCTTAAAAATACATTGTAGGCATGGTTGTGTATCCAGTTTGTTTTATTATGCAATATATAGGCATTCATTTTATATTTCAAGCATGTTGTTTGTGCACTTCATGTAATAAACATCATACAATAGTTATGACTAGTCAAGATATTGTGATAACAACTTTTGACCAGGCATTACCGCGTGGGTCCTAAAAGGAGACCCGATTTCTGAGGGGGACTCGATTTCTCATGACTCCACCCCCTCATTGCTACAATTCTCCTTCACCTTCAGGGTCCCATGGCCATCTACAGAAACTGACGCAGCAGCCCATCTTTTAATATTGACTGTAATGGCGACCGATTCCCCCTTTTTCTTATGGCTTTTCTTTCATAGCGCGATTCCACCTTTTTCTTCTGGCTTTCTTTATATAGTATAATTCCTTTTTCTTATGACTTGTTTTTTATATTGCTATAAAATAGCGCTACATGCTACTGCTTAGGGCTGCACGATATTGAAGAAAAATACGATATGCGATACGATAATGCTTAAAGTGTGTAAAATAAACTTAAATTATCTTTAAAATATATTTAAAATTATATAACCTATACGTGTTTCACATTCTTTTTGTGGCAAGAAAACAACTTCTGAAACTGAACAGCAGTGTTTTACTGTAGCATAAGAAGTGTTATTTTTACATCAGTGTAAACCACAGGGTTTAGGGTTTCAGGTAGGCCTACATTAGGATTATTCCGTTTCTGTTGTTAAATAAACCTATGTAAAAATAAAACACTGCAGTGCTTAGTTTTCACTGTATGAATGAAATATATACTGATTATTATTAAAGCTACAAAAGTTATTTAGCCATGAGCAGTGAGTGATTTTCTCTTTGTATGTTGTTCATGACCCCAGTTATTGCAAGCCGTTGCGATATGCATATCGCGATATATGCTACATTTGCGATATTTCGATATATTATGCAGCCACTACAGCTCCCATTTAGCTATATCAGATCTCAGACTTACCGCCAGAAGAAGTTCCTACCTTAATTCTGCCACGTGGAAACTGACCAATTTCATGTGGGTTAAATCCTTAAAGTTGCAGTCTGTTAAGAATGACAGCTAGTGGTCGAAATAAGTACTGCAGTCCAAATTCAAAATATCGGAGATCGTTGTTCCCCACGCCCCTCAGACTCGACGCTCACGTGGGTTGCCAGTTTGAGGACATGCAACAGGACCAAGCGCATCAGTGCAATTGACAATGAAAGCAGAAGAGCCTTACACACTGTAAGTTGATGAGTTGATTTATCCGCGTTTTAATATGCTTTCGTTCATAGAGATTTTTAAACGGATACTGAGGCTTTTTGGTAAGGCTTCATTCTTAAAGGGTTAGTTCACCCAAAAATGTTAATTATGTCATTAATTACTCACCATCATGTTGTTCCAAACCCCTAATGCTGGGTAGGCTACATACCAAAATATTTTTTACATCTTATAAGATTTTCCAAATGTGATAGACCACAAACATGAGGACAAAAAAATCCTAGATTTAACCGTTTTGCTAGTGTGTGGTGTGGCGAGACCTCAGAATAAGCATTGCGGACGATATGCAAGAAGAAATTGCGATGATAGTGTAATACTCGGGTTTGCGAGTCTCGAGGAATCCGTGCTTACCGAGTATTATGCGTGGGTTCTTGCCTATTTTCTGTATCTGTCGTGGTCACTTGATAGAGGAGTCAGACCAAGACTTCTGTGCTCAGAACTCAGTGTTTATTTCAACATTTCTCTTAACTATGACTCTACATCGCTCCACCCAATTACATCGTCCATTTCTTCATTCATTTCAACTCTCTTCTTCCTCTTTTTTCAACTCCTCCCCTTTTCGCGTGTTTCTTACGCTCGCGATATCTCGCGTACCATCTAACTTTATTTAAACCTTCCCATTTCAATTCTTACATAATTCTCCCCTTCCTATAAGAAATGTCCTCATTTCTATGTATGTCGACACAAAACCCCATAAGAGAACATGTGATAACAGTGCATGTCATGAAACGTACACATTATATATATTTTTTCACTACTGTAAGGCCATGAGAACAATGAACTCGTCATACTGTTAAACAACTTACAGTGGTATCAAAAAATAAATAAATAAATAAATAAATTAAACAAAATACTCATTACACTATGCATACTGTATAATGATAGAACCAAGTCACATCAGAACCTCAAAGTACACTATTTAGTACAATTGAAAGTCTTTCAAGTAAGCCGGCATTCGAAGCAACCTTGGACGTTCGTGTGGAGTGGAGAACTGCGTGACAGGGGACACTGGGGAACCACCGGGTACTCCCACTGGGGCTGTACCAAGGAAGGTGCGGGGCAAATGTCTCTAGCATTGTCCTTTGAAACATCAGGTAAGGGGCTGTACTGCGGCAAAGGTTGGTGTGCTGGCGGCAAACGAGGCATGGGGGGTCCAGCGGGAGGTCCTGGGGCTATTGGCGTAACATGAGGTAGAAGGAGACCTGATAGTGTGTTCAGAGTGTTTGGTTCGGCGGTTAACTGAGGTGAGGGGGGTGTGTGTGTTTGTGAGTGCTCAGTGATGTATGGCTTCATGCGGTTATAGTGAATGACTTTAGTCTTGGCGTGTGGTTTGGAAGTATCACGAACAGCAAAATCCACAGGGGTAAGACTACGAAGAGGTGCTATTGAATGTAAAACCTCATAAGGACCCACCCAGCAAGGACGTAGTTTATTATGCTTGTTGGCTGGGTCATCAAGGAGTACCAAGTCGCCCGCCTTGTATGGAGTGTACTTCACATGACGATCATAGTAATGTCGTTGTTGTCCTTGCGCTTTGTCCCGGTACGCAGTTGCTGACCGATAAGCAGAGGATAATCTGTGTCGTAGTGAATTAGCAAACGCTGCAGGCGTGCCCGATGTGGCTGAAGTGACAGAGGTGCTGTCCTGAAATAGCACGTCTAAGGGAACGCGGGCCTCTCGTCCATGCGCTAAAAAGAATGGCGTGAACCCGGTACTGGAATGATTGATGGTGTTGTAAGCTAATGCGACATGTGGGAGGTGTTCGTCCCATTCCCTACCAGACTCAAAGAGATATTTGGCAAGCTCATCTTTTAAGGTGTGATTGAAGCGCTCCACAGCGCCGTCACATTGGGCGTGGTAGGGAGATGTGCGGAGCTTTTTAATGCCCAATAAGTTACAGAGATTTTGAATGAGGTCAGATTCTAATTGCCTGCCTTGATCGGAGTGCAAGGCATCTGGAACCCCATGTTGCGGTATATAATGATCAAAAATGCAACCTGCCACAGAGATAGCTGTCCGATCCTTCAAAGGATACAGATTTACAAATTTAGTGTACAGGTCCATCATCACTAAAACGTAGCGGTTGCCTTTAGTCGACAAAGGCAGCTCGGTTATGTCCGCGGCGACAATTTCGAATGGTTGATCAGGAGAAATGGAAATGAGCGGAGCTTGTGGTCGGGGCACAGGCGAACGTCAGGACTGACAGGCTGCGCATCGAGAACAATGTTTAGATATGTCTGCAGACATGTAGGGCCAATAAAAGAGCCGCCTAGCCCTATTCAAGGTTTTAGCATGTCCGTAGTGGCCAACTGAAGGATCGCCGTGCACATGGGTCAGTATGTCTGGAACCAAGGATGTCGGAATGACAATTTGGAGGACGTCGTCCGCAGGCGATTCGCGCGACAGTCTACACAAGACATTGTCATGTATAGTTAACCAACTGAATTGTGACCACAATTTCCTAACGTATGGTTATGCGTTCCGGAGCCTCCACAAAGGAGGGCGGGGGTGCATCAGCGTCGTCGACAGAAGCGACGGAAGCGGCGACAGACTGCGGCAGCTGTCCGTCAGGAAGAGACGCTAGCGAAGCCGCTGAAGCAGGCGGGCGAACCGGCGAGCTTTGACGGGTGGGGGAGGGCTCCGGGACCCGCTGAGCACGGCGCTTTTTACGGCGCGGCACCACAGCGGGCGGGGGTGCAGTCTCAGAGAAAAATGGCAGGCGAGTCCTCAGAGTCACCATAGGCAGTAGCTCGCAATGAGGGTAGCCGCCGTCAGCGAGCGTGAGAGCTGCATGATCCTCACCCAGGCAGGAAACGCAGATCACATGGCGGTCCCCGTCGTTGAGTGGGGCTCTGCACGAGCCACGGGAAGGCATCTTTAAAAAGACGCAAGCTCTTTTAGACAGTGTGTGTCGCGGCGGCGAGCACACACACAGAACAGAGAGCAAAGGATATAGGCGCCTGGATAGCGCAGCAGGAAGGCGATTGAAGGCGGCGCGGCCAGCGACTTCAGTGACGACTCGTCCCGCTGTAAAGGCTTCCTCAGACGGCGCGGCTTCTCTCCGGATCCAGCGATGCGTGAGCGTCACTGAAGAGATGAAAAATCAGATATCAGCTGCCTGCGAGCTGGATTTATAGGCCTAAGCCACGCCCATTTCGGCGGGACGTGACGCAGCGGGCACGAAGCACCCTCATTGGGTCTGACGTCACGCTAGGCCTCGCTCGATAGGCTGCTGCAGTTGCCGCAGGACAGCCAATAGGCACGCGAGCCGTCTCAGATCTCTGCCGCAACGCGTTTTACAATAATACAAAATTAAGGATAATTTTTTGGCTTCAATATCTCGCGGAAAAGGGATTTTCCCCTAGCGTAAGATACTTGCGCAGTACTCGTTCCCTCTTCTAGAGAGAACCGAGGTTACGTTAGTAACCGAGTACGTTTTTGTGTATTGTATTAATGTCAGTTGTTAAACATAAAACAGTTACAAATAATTTTGTCATCATTTTCCGTTTAGGTGCTTCACGGAAGACGTTTTGTTCTCATTATCTTTTGTCTTACATATTTACCCGAGTGGGTTTTAAACTCCAGTATTACTGGATTTTCGTGCTCTTAGTGAGTTTCCCTTGTTTTCTGATCACATGTATGTGAGATGATGATGCACTTGAAATATTCACCTAAATACTTGCCTGTATCAGTTTATTCTGAATAAACTCCTGCGTTTGAGTCCATCTCTCTCTCTTGTGTTTACGTCTGGGTTACAATCATTCACTCCCCCTTAAGTTGTTCTAAACCTGGATTCTTCCAAATATCTTCTTTTGTATTTAGCAGAAGAAAGAAATTCATACAGGCTTAATAATTTAATGAATTATTATTGAACCTGTATGAATTTCTTTCTTCTGCTGAATACAAAAGAAGATATTTTGAAGAATCCAGCGAGATGCATCAAATTGATTTAAAAATAAAAATAAATAAATTGCTTCCCTCAAGTGACATTGTCACAGCAGTACCCATTAACAGCTCCTTGTCGTCACTCGGCCATGCTTGTCCAAATAAAACCAGGTTTTTTGAGTTACTGTTGCCTTTCTATCAGGTCGAATCAGTCTAGTAATTTCCTATGATCTCTGACATCAACAAGGAATCTTCGCCCACAGAACTGTGAGGGAAAATCCCAGTAGATCAGCAGTTTATGATTTTAAAAAGAATTTAAGATGCTTTTCAGGTGTCTCACACAAAGCAGTGTGAACAAAGGAGAATCCCTTCATCCATTGAGGTCTGCCCAGACAACCGCACTGCTGGAGGTGACAGGATTGGTCAAGAAGGGTCAGATTATCATCATGGGGAAGGTGCCAGAGAAGCAGAAGTTTCTCCATGAAGGAATGGCACATCACCTAAACAGGTCACAAAGGTCCAGATTGACTATGAATTCTACTCACATCACAGGATCACAGGAAGAAAACCTGAACACATTTATCCACCTGCTGAACTCAAGCAACATACACCTGGTGAAACCAGGTTTTCTGCTGGTGAACACAACCCTCTGCAAGCTTCTACAGATACATTTACCTGACATAATAAATTGTTACATTTGATTATTCTAACTGACTTTGACATTATTTTCATTAAAGAGTTCTCGACACTCTCGAAGCTTTGAATCTTTTCCCGGAACAGTCAGGGGAAAGCCTCAGTGATTCATGAGGCTTCATTTCCCCATCCCTACCAACAGGAACAGAGACCATGAGAGAATGCCAAACGGGAACAGGGACAAACATCAGAAACACCACAACAATCTGACAACTCAAGACACCAGTCACTGAGAATATATAGCTGAGTAGAGTGGAATCAGCTGGCGCTGATGATCAGCGGTAATCAGAGGACACACCCACACTAATCATACACACTACACAATCACATGAGACAAGGAAGAGACTCAACACCAACTGACCAACTAGCTTTAGTTGCACCAACTAAAATTTAATCTGATCAGAGAAGTACATTTAAAAGGAGGGTGTGAAATGATAAACATCAGACAGAAGTACCACAGCCTTTTCCAGGTCACAAGAGATCTGCACTAACTAAATGTGTGAACAACATCATAAAACAGCAAATGCTAAGCTGGCAACCCACAGATCTGACTGTAATGAGAGCAACTTGAAGTAAAGCCACGAGCATTGACCCATTGGAACTCATGACACTACAAGTGATAAAAACTCTGATTAATCTCTAATGCTCATATGACACAGCAGACTGTGAAGGCTGAACTGCAAGAGCAGCTTTAGGTGTCACACACTGCACTGAATCAACAACAATAATTCAGACTTGGTCAATGAAACTCGGTTTCATGTGACAACTGGAATTAAAATTGCATAGCAAGAGTCTCTGGAACAACTTATTTGTCAAAGTGTTTGTTTTTTAAAAGATGATTTATTTTAGATTTGGCCCTAGTCGCAGCTGTACTGGCCAGTGCATCATATGTACAACAAAGGTCAGGCTGAAAACCAATGAGGGATTATGTTGTTGTTAACACTCAATGAACCACCAGCACATGCTAAACGCTTGGTCAAATCTCTGCTCATTCTCATGTCAATACATTTGAATCTGAAAAGGTTTTTTGGTTCAGGGCTGATGAGATGCACATTCGCTGTTTCTTTTTTTTCTTTGTTAGATTTCAAATGCCTTTTCATTTCATCTAGTCTTTTTAAAGACCATATGAAGGCAAAGTGGCCATTTTAACGTTTGATTATTCTATTTACTTTTTACTTTATATTTGACCTGTTTTAGATTAGGAAACTATGTCGCTCAGAGGTCCTCACGTTTTCTGTTTAACGTTGGTCTCACGATCACAATCTCGCCAGTTTCGGTCACTAAACAGAGGTAAATGGCTACATACCTGAGACTTGCCGTATTCACACGTACACAATCAAAGATACTTTGGTATAGCCCCCTTGGAAGTGCATCTACCTGAATTTAATTTAATCGTTTTACCTTAGTAGAGGTTTTGACCACCATTAAAGACGTTCGTCGACCAACTTTACTTCTCTTATAATGGCTTTGAATTGGCCAAGCCCATGGTGTCAATCCCACGTACACTTATCTGAAGTAACGCTAAATTAAAACAGGTAAAACAGACGTACCCAAATTTTGGTTGGTCAAGCAGCATTTTGCTCTTCTAAACGGAAATTAACTCGTCTTTGCAAACCAAGTACACTTGAATCCGTGCAAAATATTAGTCGTCACTAATCTGGCGCAAAAATTGTGGTAACATACGAGTCCGTTTCTACTTGGGAAAAATAATTGCAGAGTAATTCAGACGTAACAATTTATAATTTTTTTTACTGCGTTCTCTGACGCGTCTCTGGAACGTTGAATATGAAAAGGTTTTTGTTTCAGGATTGATGAGATGCATGTTCGCTGTTTCTCGTTTTAAATTTCTAATGTCTTGTAAATCACATTGTAGCCACATGGCAATCCTATGCTCCTGTTATGGTTTTACTGCAGCTATATCAAAAATAGCAGAGTTTTCCACCAAGGAGACAAACAAATTCAACATAAACACACAAGATATTTAATCCAGTTTACACAAGACACGTGGCCTAGAATGCATGGCATCTACAACCTTTTACCTAAGTGTTTCATACAACACTTACAGTAAAGCAATCATGTGTTTTAAAGATTAAACTTAACTAGCCTATGTGCACATTGTAGTAGCACAAACAACTATAAAGTGTGTTCTTTGAGCACAATGTGTTAAACACAACTGCAAATTTGAAAATCCAAACAGAATCACTGCAAACATGCTTTTTAGTCCGATCGCTGTTAAGCGTTTTGGGAGATACATGGACATAGCATTTAGCTTAGCCTTGAGATCTGAGATTTTTAACCTGCGCATCACATCATCCTGTTTTTCTCAACCTTGCTTTTCATAAACAAATGCATCGACTTGTCTTTTCGTTTATCCAATTGCATGTTTTCCGATCGTTTACAAACTTAGAATTTTCTTTCTGTTGTTTGCTCATTCTCATCACGTGTTGCTAGTTTGTTTCAACACAGCCAATACAACAATGGCTGATTTTGTCTCAACACTTCTAAAAAGGCCAAAAGAAATGACTCACCACAACGCCAGAAGAAAGAGAAGATGTTCAAACCTCTTGTTGATTTCAAAATCTCAATACTTTGCTGGAAAGGACGTTGCTCGCTTGTGTTGCGAGATCACGTCGCCGAGGTCACCACCTGTGAGCTCGCCCTCGATCAGCCCAAAGTCCGCCATCCGACCAGCGCAAAAGGTCTCTACGTGTTACTGTCTTTTCTCGAGGCAAAGTATTTTTTGATTAAATGCAATACATTTGAATATGTATTTTCTTATTTCATCTGACTCCATAAATGAAAAGGTTTTAATGATATCTGTGAATCCTTAAATGTGAGCGAATGTTTGACTACTACTCTTTAATGAAAATAATGTCAAAGTCAGTTAGAATAATCAAATGTAACAATTTATTATGTCAGGTAAATGTATCATGACAATTTCATAATCAATTCAAAGATAATCGATACAAAACATCAAATGCTCTGGAATAAAGAGAAGAGATGCGAACCCAACATTATACATGAAGCTGAGAGTCTTACTCTCTGCCTCACAGGTTAATCTGAAATACAGAAAGGCCCGATCTTCTCGTTGCATTTCCTTATATAGACAGAAACTTCTTTCACATGGAAACATCTGCTAACAAATTGCATTCAAAGGTTACACCTTTTGGGGGAATGAGACCATTTGCCAGGAGACCACCTTCCTTTGTGTGCCAGTTCTCTCTAAACTCTTAAAAACCTTATTAACTTTTGTTTTACTTATTTGGAAATGAGACATTTGTACCAGTCGCACTGAGACATTTCAAATGATACCAAAATGTACAATACTCGATGATAATCCTTCACATTAAACCATATATTTTCTTGGGTGAATTCAGGTGATCTGAGCATGAGAGAGAGGGGGTGAGGGATGAAGGAATGAAATGTAGATTAGGATGACTCGGAGTTGAGACTTTTGTCTCAAATGGTGAGTTCAAATGGTAATTTCCAGCAAGATCCTGTCTTCTCAGGGTCTGGTCGCTCCTTAACCAGACTGTCCGGCATTTTCTAATTTCTCAAGTCTTACAATATTAAAGGTTTCAGCTGGAATCGTCATAAATACTGTAGATTCAAGTGGACAATATGCAAAGAATTTTTTTTTATTTTTTTATTTTATTTCTAAGTTGCATCAAACTTTGGTTTCAGCTGGAATGTGATTACATAATTGACAACCAAAATTATTTATTATGCGTGTTGGGAATGTTTTGTGGACTATATCTTTAAAAAACATTAATTACTGAAGAAAAAAAGTAAATGAATACCTCACAAATCCCGATGGACATCCAGAAACTACTTTTAATCGTTTAAGAGAACTGTTTCTAGTTCTGAGACCACTAAAGAAAGAAAGAAAGAAAGAAAGAAAGAAAGAAAGAAAGAAAGAAAGAAAGAAAGAAAGAAAGAAAGAAAGAAAGAAAGAAAGAAAGAAAGAAAGAGAAAGAAAGAAAAAACACTTGGGACCACCGAACTTAAAGGTGCTTGGACTATTTGGGACCACCAGACTTGGAGGCGCTGCACCACCTGACTTGAGACAAGAACACGACAGAAAGAAACCTAAATGTCCATATAACAAAAACACAAGGCACACAAAACCAGGAACACATAACATAAGGCCATTCTGTGATGATAAATAAGGTAAGAACGACTGCCAGACTGTCGCAGTGATAAATGGCTGCAGGAATCCATAACAGCAATTAACACACTTAAAAATAATGGGGTTTTTTTTAACCCAAATGCTGGGTTTAGCCTGTCGGGCCATTTTCCCTCGGCACTGTCTGTCTGTGGGCTCTGTTGTTGGCTCACATTTTCAACAGTGGCTGACTTGTATGTGACACAAGCCACCTGGTGGTGATACATGCAAACCTCTTCTTTTGTAAGTTAAAGACAGATGACGTTCCATGTCCCTGAAAAAGCAAAACTGAGACTCATCAACCTGACACTAAAAACATTTTAAAATAAAGCTGAAATAAAATATAAATATTAGACTACAACATTAAATAAAATTAGAAATATTGCCTGGCAACGAAACTGAAATAAGTTGAAGCACTAAAATAACTAACTATAAATAAAAACTGGAAAAAATAAAATAAAATATATATCCATAGTAGTATTTTTTTTTTTTTTTACAAAGGTTATTCTACACAGTGTGTCCAAAAAAGATTGTATGGTAAAAAAAACCCCAAAAAAACATGAAAGCCAGTGCAATATGAAGTCATTTATTTAAAAAGAAGCCTAAAAGTGCCCTTTTTCTAAAAGTACATTTTGTTTTAAAAGAAAAGGTAAGAATAAAGATGTAGCTTGATGATTTGGTATTGCAGATGGTGACATAATTTTACTATTAAAATGAGAGACAAAATGCCATTCCATTACAAGCAAAAAGATTAACTTTAATTAGTTTGTGTGTTCATCTTGTCTTGTGAAGTTTTGGATCCTCCACCGACTGCAAAACCACAAACAAACATGAACACACACAGCAGCTCTCAGAATCACTCATGATCACAGTGGATTTGACTGGTGATGATGATGATGATGATGATGATGATGATGATGATACAGTACCTCTGCATCTTCATCCTTCTTGCACAAAGCTTTCCCAGTCAAAACACAGAAACTGATGTTCACACAGAGCTGAAGGACCGACAACACTATCATCATGATATCTAGTCCTCTCATGATAATCTACAAGTGGGTAAAGAGTCAACTATAAAAATTACATAATTACATTTTTTTGAGTTAACTATCAAAATATTTGTTGTAAAAATACTTACAATATTCGTTTGGTGTCTTACACCATCTAAACACATTTCCATCCTCTGTTTCTCTGTGATGGAAGGTGATTCATCATACAGTGAATAATATAGCTAGTATATTGCAATATCAAGTATTTTCTAATTGCCAGGTCCACTGAATACAGCACAACAGCTGTGATAGCCAGTGCACCACTGAATAAGTATCATTATGATGACCAGCTGTAAAACACAATCAATATATAAAAATAAAATAAAAAACAGAATCAGAAATATCATAAACACAGAAATAATGTAAGATATTACTTTAATAGACACCAGACAAGGACTAGAAAACTATAGCGTGAAAAATGCACACTATTCCAACTATTATGAACTAATAGGCAAAGGCAAACAAAGAAATATATCAATGCTTTCAAAATGTATGAATAAATCGAATGAAATGTCAATAGTTTACTTTTTGAAAAGACATTGAATAACATGAACTGATTTAGAAACATAAAAATGATCAAAATGAGACCCAAGTCTTCCCACACTACAGCGCCAAAAAGGTCCCTGGGATATTGTATCCAATAGTAGAACTCAGAGCATGCAAACACAATCCTCTCCGCAATATTGATGACACTAATTATAATTTACACTATCAATTGAACAAGAGAATAATATGGCAACCAGTCTCAGGCTGATATGGCTGATGATTATGACAGGCATTCAATTTTCAAAACATTTTCAAAATATTTTATTTTAGTCGTATACAATGAACACTTTAAATGGCTCAACCATGGCACGTTTCAGTTGTATTTTGTGTCTGACTCACTCCAAGAGCTGTGTAGATTTCCTTAAGCTTCAGATTTATACCATGAAACAGAACCCACTGGACTGCAGAACAGAGAAACCAGAATCTGACACAGTCCGGGACATTTGCTCTTTGGGTTTGAGGTGATAGTGATGAGCGTCATTCCCTCACCCTGAGACACTGTCATGATGCAGACGGAGCTGATGGACTTCAACCTTCCCACAAGGTAAAAACAAGTGCTGTAGGAGGAGCAATTAAGGCTCATGCATCAGAAAATAATAATGGGCCGCCCAAATGATAGTTATGTAAATTCATAACTTTTTGTTCCCCCTTCACAAAATAGTTCTAGAACATGCATGATTATTAAACAGCATTTTTGCAATTACGTAAAAAAAGTAAAGTAATCTCAACTTACAGTAGGTGAATATATTGTATATATGCACTGCAAAGATAGTATTGTTCTGAATATTGTATAGGACCTAATGTCTGTATATTCAGCACTTGCAGGCTACTGTAAAAATACAGAAATGAAATGAAAAATTAAAAGCATGTTACCAGTACGCTCAAAAGAGTTGTGCAACTGCAAAATCAAAGTTACAGTAATGAGAGATTGCATCACGTCTTTGTGTTGGTCCGGCCTCAGGACTTTGTCCTCATCACAGGCAATGTTTTCTCTTACCAGGCAAATGGAAAACCCCTCTAGTGTGGCAGATCCAGCCTGGACAACACTCCACACCTTGCTCTTTCTCATCCTCCTTGCCCACCACCTCTTCCTCCACTTCAGATTGTTTCAGTGCATCTGTGCTCTCTGAACCGCCTTATTTTGTACAGTTGGTTTGATCCCATCATTAGAAATATGTGTGAACAATTTTGGGTCGTTGTGTGAAAACTGTTTTTACAGTATAGGGAAGTGCAGGGCACAACACAGGGCTAGTTCTAACACACTTGTTTTAAATACTTCCACACATGCTAGCATGATGAAATTTGGTGTATTTACTAGTTGCCATATCAACACTATATAGAGAAAAAATTGCACCAAAATGTAAAACAAATTGGAAGATATCCATAGACATTTATTAAACCATAGCAAAAGTAAATTTCTTGCTTAAGTAAATTTTTCATCTCTATTTTTTGTGTTTATTTAAAATGAGACAAATCTGATATTATTTTAATCTCCAATATGCTATTTAACAGTTGAGATAGTTCTTTAATGCTTCGCTAACTAGCAGAAGACACTAGCCGGGTTTAAATCCCAGTTGTGCAGGCGGGGGCATGTTGTCACACTGCGTTACAATGTGCCCCTATTAGAAATATGCTATTATATTCTATCCTTTTATTAATTCTATTGAGAAAACATGAGAAAAAGGTGAATAAAGACTGAGAGTCAATGTTCAGAAATTACTAATTATTTATTTGTTTTGAACTATGTTGTATGGCTGTGTTTTCCTGTGTTCGTAGTCAAAACTCAAAAATGAGTTTACATTTAATTATTAAAAAATGCCATTATTTTATATTAAAAAGTTAATAATTGTATTTTATTTAGAAAATATTTTAGTTTGTCTTCTTTTTTTAGATCAGTTAACATTTTAAGCTGTCATATGGTCATGTTACAATGTACCCCACCTATGGGGCATGTTGTCACATTTCACTTCCATTCTTTCAGGGTATATCAAGAAAAAAGTATATACTGTATTAACAAAACAAAACCACATAATTGTACTAGACATGTGGGAAATGAATGTGGGGAAAAAATAAATACTCTGAACCATAAATAGATTTACACAAACTGAGAAAGTCAAAAAGCGTTACTTTGTGCCCCGCTCTCCCCTAAATCACAAATCAAGTGGTTCCTTACCTATTGTTAAAGGCAGAATAAAGGCTTGAATTACAATGGATTCAGTAACTTTTTCCTTCCTGTGTTTAGCTTTTTGCAACACAATTGCATCACAATGTGAAACCCCGAGCCCTGCCGGCCTAATAAATGGGGTCAAAGACATACAATTTTTTTCCACAATAAGAAAACTTTATTTCATTTAATGTGACAATTTAATTATATCTCAGTATGGGGGTCTTCACAATTCTTATCCAAGAATAAAAAGCCAAATACATGACAAGCCTGAGCTTGTTTACAGCGCAGTCTTGCCCTCAGCAATATGGCGGACGCGTTTACGTATCGCAGCAACGGCGTCTAGCCTATATATTTATTACATCTATGCTGCACATAAGGTGCCTTGAGTGATTTCATACAACGAGTGCAGTAAGTGAAGTCGATGACACGCCACACCACCAGAGGCCGCTGTGGAACAGAAGGCGTTTGTAGCACTTTTCCCCGATGCTTGTTGGTGCGATGATGTAATGAAGTAAAAGAAGAGTAAAGATGGCGGAGAATAGCGGCACGGATCCTGCCGTGGAGACGAACACTGAAGAAAATGCCGCCGCTAGCGCGACTATCATTAAGGTCACCGTCAAAACACCGAAGGATAAAGAAGAAATAGCCATCGCCGAAGATTCATCTGTCGCACAGGTGATTTTTTTCGCGATTTCGTGTTGTTTGTGGCACCCGGGCGTTCGTTACACCAGCGGCTAACAGCTTTAGCCGGCGAGCTAACTATTGACGACGAACAGCCAGAGCCGAAAATCTTCGCAGTGGATATTTACAATGACTTTCACTTTTGTTATTACTTAAATGCGGTTATTGTGAGAATCTCATTCATTGTTTTTTGTGTTTTATAACGCATGTAAAGTGGGGTTTTCTAACTCGCGGTTGTCGTTAAAGAAACGGCCTGCTCATGTAGAAGGTTCTAGTCTGTCATCTTTGGTCGCGCTCTTTCTGTTTTGCTTTGTATTTTTGACTTAAGAATTTTATGGAAAGACTAAACAGCGTGTTAAATGACTTTTCATTTAAAAATGGTGCTATGCTGCAATGTTTGTGTCCGTTTATTTGCCTAATTGCTGTTTTATGCTGATGTTTACGAGCTTAGGCTTTATAAAAGAGACCGTGATGTTATTCAGAAGTGAGGTTGAATTGATTTGATTTGATGTATAACATTATAAACCGCATGTTTCGTCCTTTTAACAGTTTAAAGAAGAAATCTCCAAAAGATTCAAGGCGAAGCAAGACCAGTTGGTTTTGATTTTTGCTGGTAAGATACTGAAGGATGGAGACACACTCGGTCAGCATGGCATTAAAGATGGACTCACGGTTCACCTGGTCATCAAAACCGCACAAAAGTAAGAGGACCTGCTTTTATAGTCAAAACAGAACCGTTTTTTTTCATATGCAAAGCGATATTGTGTTGTAAGTTAATGCCTATGCAGTTTGAGTGGCTCACTTTTAGGGTGTTTTGTGCTTGTAGGACTTCGGGTGGTGGTAGTTCGCAGACCTCTGCTTCTTCTGGCCCTGGACCATCAGAGGGCAACAACGGTGGAACTGCTACCCCGAGCCCCACGGGCAACCTGGGCACACCCCAGAGCGTTGGGACGACCCCGTCACAGCCAGCCAATATACTAGGTGAATTATGTTTTTAAGTTTGTATTATTGAGTCTGTTTTTAATGTAATTCCATAATATTGTTGAAGTGTTTTTGTGTTGCGACTAATTTTGGTTATTGTTAACTAATCTGTTAAAAAAAAAAAATTGTTAATTGAAATAAAATCAAATATGTATGAAATTTAAACTTAAACTAACATTTTAAATCTTTCCTTGGCAGCTGACTGAAAAAAGTACTAAAATTGTTTAAACTGAAATATAAATTGAAGCTAAATAAATAAATATATATATATATATATATATATATATATATATATATATAAAAATGGCAAAAGCATATAAAACAATTCCAAAAAACTTGATTGAAATATAGAATATAAATCTAAAATCTTTATTAATACTGTAATAGCATATAAATAATTCAAAGTACCACTGGTTGCAACATATATATGTTCTGTATGTACATGCACAAATATTAGGTGAATGCCTTTTTAAATGTTTATATTGGGGATCACCTTATTGTCTCTGTTTTCAATGTAGTTCCACTATGTTTTCTTGCAATGTACATGAGAAGAATTTATTCAATTTATTGACTGACTGTTTTTTTAACCCCCTAATCTAGTTCCTTTCATACAAATTATTGTATGAAAGGAACTAGATTGAAAGACAAATGCTGTGAATCCTAATACAGTTCATTGTAAGAAAATTCTTCACTTTTATCTTGCTTTTGTTATAATCTGGCTGTCCTTGTGTGTTTTCAGCTGGGTTTGGTGACCTGTCAGGCCTGTCTAACCTCGGTATGGGATCTGCCAACTTCATGGAGCTTCAGCAGCAGATGCAGCGACAGCTCATGTCTAACCCTGAGATGCTGTCTCAGATCATGGAGAACCCCCTTGTGCAGAGCATGATGTCCAACCCTGACCTGATGAGGCAGATGATCGTAGCCAATCCACAGATGCAGCAACTAATGGAGCGTAACCCAGAGATTTCACACATGCTTAATAACCCAGAGCTCATGAGACAGGTATGTAATTGGTCATTTACTACATCATGGAAATGGACACGTTAATTTAGCTTGATTTGATTTTACAACACTGTGTTTTTTGGGTTTTTTTTTAGACAATGGAGTTGGCACGGAACCCAGCCATGATGCAAGAGATGATGCGTAACCAGGACCGGGCGCTTAGTAACCTAGAGAGTATTCCCGGGGGTTATAATGCTCTTCGGAGGATGTACACAGACATTCAAGAGCCAATGTTTAGCGCTGCACGTGAACAGGTCAGATGTATTTATTTTTAAATTAGATATGTATTTATTTCTAAGAAATAAAAAACGTGTTGTCGCCTAAAATATTAACTCTAATTTTATTATTAACAGTAAATGTTATATTGCATCATCATTTGAATAGTTTGGAAATAACCCCTTCTCGGCATTGGGTGGAAATGCTGAAAACTCCGGAGTACAGCCCTCCAGGACAGAAAACCGAGAGCCCCTGCCAAATCCCTGGGGTCCCCCTGACACAAACGCCGCCACCACCACCTCTGGGACGGCTACCACCGCTAGCTCCACCACAAGCTCAACCACACCCAGTGTGTCCAACCCTCTGGGCATCAGCTCCTCTAGCCTAGGAAACGGTAATAGCATTTTATGTAAACATTCGTCTTTAACTGTAAAGCAAGCTGCATGAATTGTTTTGAGGATTTGTTGTGGAGAATTTGCAAGCAGATAATTTATGTGCACAGATTATTTTGTCAGTAAATCTAATTAATTATTTATTCTAGTCAAATACTGCATAAAAGGGTGAAATTTACATTGCTGTGTAGAATTACAAAGCATCTCAAATTAATTGATTTCATGTTAAAATTTGTGTGTGTGTGTGTGGTTCACTGTTAGGCATGTTCAACAGTCCTGGCATGCAAAGCCTAATGCAACAGATCTCTGAGAACCCTCAGCTTATGCAGAACATGCTTTCTGCTCCTTATATGCGCACCATGATGCAGTCCCTGGCTCAGAATCCTGACGTTGCCTCACAGGTAGCAAGACCATCATTTGGTAGTTCTCAAAGTTTTGCTACGATGTTCTGGTACTAATAAAAATGCATTTTTCAGGTATTGATGAACAACCCTCTCTTTGCGGGAAATCCACAGCTGCAGGATCAAATGAGACAGCAGCTTCCTGTATTTCTGCAGCAGGTGTGTCCAGTTGGGATTGTTGTAGATTGTGTCTTTGGGATATGTGACTGGATTTGGGTTTCATTTACTTTCATGTACTAACTGACTGACTCACAGATGCAGAACCCAGAAGCCCTTTCTGTCATGACAAATCCTCGAGCCATGCGAGCCCTAATGCAGATCCAGGAAGGACTGCAAACCCTTCAAACCGAAGCCCCTGGTCTCATGCCCAGGTGCAGTTTTGATTTGTCAACCACCATAAAAAAAAAAAAACATGAAACATGCAGGGCAAATGTAAAATACTATTTTGATATGATAATCCAAATGAATCCCTGATTTTTAAATTCATATATTTAATTGGATAGTTTGAAGCAAAATAATTTTTGAAATTGTTGCTTAGCACTAGTATTACATTCTCTACCGAGTGAGAAACCTTAGAGAACACATCCTCTTTCTACTAGTTATTTCCCTCTTGGCTTTGTCATCAAGTAAATGCAGCTTCCTCTAGATTACAGCACACGTTTGCCTATTAAGCAAGTTTGTGCTATTCCATTTATGTAAACAATTAGTTGTCAGATGCAACAATTAAACAAGCAGTATGTCCATATCTGCTCTTTCCCAATTAAATGTCTTGTCTCTTTGTAGTCTGGTGCCTGGTGGGATGCCTGCGGGGATGCCTACTGGGATGCCTACTGGGATTCCTACTGGGATTCCTGCTGCCCCACTGCCCACAGGTGTGAATGTGACTCCTGAGAATCCTCCGCCCTCAGGCCAGGGCCCCGCCCCCACCCCCGCTGCTGGAGCTAATCCCGCCCAGCAGCAGCTCATGCAACAGATGTTACAGATGTTTGCTGGAGGGAGTGCATCGGTACTCTTCTTTCTTTGTCGTTACTGTTAATTACACTTCTTAAGAGTGGTTGGCTGTACTCACTTTGTTTTGCTTTGCAGACTCAGACTCCAGAAGTGCGTTTCCAGCAACAGCTGGAGCAGCTGAGTGCCATGGGCTTCATCAACAGGGAAGCCAACCTGCAGGCCCTCATCGCCACCGGGGGGGACATCAATGCCGCCATCGAAAGACTGCTCGGCTCCCAGCCTTCTTAATTCCATCAGCTGAGAGTGTGCGAAGGGAGACAAGAAGTCCTTCATAGTCCTTCATCACATAAAATCTGACAAGCCCTACATAGACAGAATTCCAATTACTCCAATCTTGTTTTTTTATTTCCTTTTTTTTTTTTTTTGCTTCGATCTGTTGATCTCTGAATCAAAGCAAAGAGGTTTCAAATTTGTTTCCTTGAACAAAAAAAACAAAAACAAACCAGAATCGCTGTGGAATGACGTCACACTAATCCCTCATCACTAGTAAGATGGGACAAAGCTTACATTTGCTGAACCAAGTTTAAGTTACCATTCCTTACAATTAGAACATGCTCACCTGAGGCACTACTCGGTGGTTAGGAGAATAAAATCCATCCGCTTGAATTCTGAGGCCGGAGAGATTCTTGTCTTCTGTGAGAATGCTTGGTTTCCTTAATTTCTCTTATTTCTTCTAATTCATGCCTGATCAAACCAGTATTTATTGCAGAAATGTAGAGCTTACCCTTTACTCCCTTTCCACCTTCCTCGGTTGACGTTGATTTGAGCGTTCCTTGACATTTGATGTGTTAATCAAAATCTAATAGACATGAACATGTTGGAGCGCTATAACACCTTGACTCTGATTGCTTACACTTCAGCTATTTTAGAAAAAAAGGAATGAATTTTTGGAGATGAGATTTGGAAAGATGTTCAGTCATCTCTTTAGTCGTTTGCCTTTGTGAGGAGTGTACCTCAATTGACCGTAAAGGCTTGTCATATGGGTAAGGCTGTAACAAAGCATCAATAAAATATTTCTCAGCTTAACAAGCAGTGGCGAACGCAGAAACCATTTGTTTTGACCATATCTTTATGCTTTGACATAGGAGTATTCTAGTGCCTGGAACACACTTGTATTGTATACTGGAAACATCATCCTCAAGTTGCTCTGGCAAATCAAAAACTGGTTACAGCATGATAGTGATGCTAGCTTCTCTCAGTACTAACCAACAGCTATATATACTAACAGAGATTTGATGTGAATTAAAATGTTCAATTTTTTTTGCTGCACATCCATAATCCACTTTTTATTATACTTGAATTACAATACAGACGCATACATTAATTGAGGTTTGTATTTCCTTTAAGCCAACATCTGATTTTGTGTTAAGTCCAATGTGAGTCACTCTTTGCAATGCTTTTGGAAATGGTTTACCCATAACGGTTTAAGGATTGCATGATCTTGCTCTCTTATAACCACAATGTTTTTAATTCACCTGAGGGTTGCAGGTGTTGTCAAATTAGGGGAGGTCACACAGAAGTCATTTGTTCATCTTGATACATTGTACATGCATTAATTTCTTCTATCACAAAGCTTTAAGCATTAAGATTGCTCCTTAAGTAACATTGGTAATGTACTTTGCCACACAATATGATGAGAAGTTGGCCTTTGAAAACCTGGAATTTTAAAATTGTGAGGTATGATAAGTTATAAGATTTACCATATAAAAGTTATGGTAAATCTTACGGTGAATTCAGATTCTGTTATGCTCAGCTGTACAAATTGTTTTGTTTTTTTGTAGGTGCAGTTACTATAAAAATGATTTTTAAAAGATTATTTAAAAATTATGGAAGTTCATTGGTCAAAGTCTCGAAACCATGCACTCTTAAAAATAAAGGTGTGAAGAACATTTGAGTAATCTAACATACCTGTTTCCCCCACAATAAATAACCTTTAGTGCATTTATTTTTTTAATAATGTACATGTAAATTATAAACAGATTGTGACGAGCTAGTTGCAACAAACCTTTGAAGTTAAGAAGTCCCTAAGTGATATTACCCTTACAGTTTTAATCAATGGCTGTACTTGTTGCTGCTGTGCCCTGAAGACCCTCACTCCCCAAAGGAAGTCAAGACAAAAGGTCGGGAGGTCTCTAAAGTATATATTGTATTTACATGCAAGTATAACATCGATAAAATAAAATAGATAAGCGGTCAACGCACACTATACTCTATAATAAAGAATGCATTTGCTTGGAAGCCTAAGTACCACTATACCTTAGTGAATCCTTCTCAGACCGATAAAAAAGTACTGACATTATTTGTGATTTTATAACACATATGCATCGCCAATATACAAGAAAACGTTTTAATACAAGTTTTAAAGTATTTGTTTATGTGCGCCCAAAAATGACTAGAAATCCCCTTAAAAGAACCTCTAAAAAGAACACTGATTTTAGGGTTTCCTTTTAATAATGCCCCGAAAACATGTAAATAAATCATCCGTGTTTTGTTCAGTTTTCTAGTTTTTTTTTTCTTTCTCTCCACGTGATCTTTAGTCAAGGCCACGCTTTTGTAGTTCCTAGGCACTACCGTGACACTACATTTCCCATGAACCATCAGCGCGGAAGGACGAAGTCAGCTGATCTTCTTGTTGTGCTCCTGGAAGTTATTGCTATATTCTCGCGTACGTTTTAAACGTTTATTAGTATCTTTCCTCTTTTCATTTAAATTATGTTGCGTCCTAAAGCATTAACACAAGTACTCAGTCAAGCCAACACCAGTGGCGTTCAAAGCACACTGTAAGTATATGAAATTGCAATCTTTGCTCATATCAGTAGCTTTAGCTGGCAGATACACTGGTATGAAACAATGATTGTACATTCAAAACATGTTCAATTGAGGTATTTTGTGTCCTTGGGTTTTGTTGTCTTGCATGTTAAATCATTAACAAATGTCATATTCGTGCAGTAGCTCCAAACGTGATTGGAGACTTGAGTAATACTTAAAAATATCGGAATGTATTTGCAATAATTTATTAAATATCAAATTACAATTTTTTAAAACGTGTGTGTGTGTGTGTGTGTGTGTGTATATATATATATATATATATATATATATATATATATATATATATATATATATATATATATATATATATATATATATAAAAAGAGAGAGAGAGAGAGAGAGAGAGGAAGCAAGCAAGCAAGCAAATCATGTATAAAATAAAATAAAACACGTTTTTGTTTAACTGTGAACTCAAGGAGAACTGACTGACATACATCCACTAAAAACCACCCAAACAACAGTTATTTAAAAAGTCACTGAGCAAAAACGATGAATAAAACTGAAGTTCTGTCAAATTTTGGTTGCTGATGTCATTTGGTGTTAATAAAATGTTTTGCCTACTTTACGAGTCAAAGTCATATAACATGAAGTGTTTTTGTGGTGTGTTTTATTTTAGGTTATTGAACAACGAAGGCTCCCTGTTGGCGTATTCTGGATATGGAGACACCGATGCAAGAGTCACTGCAGCTATCGCCAGCAACATCTGGGCGGCTTACGACAAGAACGGACACCAGGCCTTTAATGAGGACAAACTGAAATTCATTCTGATGGATTGTATGGTAGGAATGAAATTGTTCAGTTGGGTTATAGTAAATGATTGTGAATGCTGATCTTTGAGATGTGCAATAACATATGCACAAATTTAGCACAGCAGCTGCTTTAGGCCATTGCTAAATACATGGGTTATAATCTGTTTTTAGAAATTAAACCTTACCAGAAATAATATGATGAACTACTGTAGTTGCAGGTGTTTATTTGTCTATCATCATTTTTTCTTTATATTGCACTGTATTTTCTCTGTCCATTACAGGAGGGAAGGGTGGCCATTACACGTGTTGCAAACTTGTTGCTTTGCATGTATGCCAAGGAGACAGTCGGATTTGGGATGCTGAAAGCCAAGGTGAGATGTGGTGTACATGAACTCTCAATTACTAAGGCTCAAGTTTACATTCTATGTTTTTTCTTGAACAATCATAAATGTTTTTTTTATGTTCACAGGCTGAGGCTTTAGTGCAGTACCTTGAGGAACCACTAACACAAGTGGCGGCGTCGTAGGATGTACTTTTGATGTGTGGATTTGAGTACAAGATCTTGGCCTTTATACAATAATATATATGGCTTTATTTATTTCCATACTCAAGTTGATTGCTGTATCAAATTACGTGGCGGTTATTTTCATAAACATGAATTAATACATTTGAACTGCATTTCTCTTTTTTTTATTTTCCTTTTTGTTTATTTATGTTTTTGGACTTTTTACAGTCAGTGATCAGGCCGTGTCTTATGGAAACTTGCTTCTGCCACAGAATACAAACATAAATAAGGTAATTGCAGATTTATATCTCGCAATTGCGAGTTAATAACTCAATTTTAAGAAAAAAAAATCTGAATTGTGAGAGAAAAACTCACAATTGCGAGTGGTAAAAAAGTAAAGGCATTTTTCAACAAAAAAAAAATCCTCTCTGAATTTCTCCAAATAAATCACAACTGCGAGTTATAAAGTCTGAATTGTAAGATATAAAGTCGCAATTACCTTTTTTATTCTGTGGCTAAAACAAGCTTGCATAGTGTTGCATGTGTCAACAATATATGAAATAAATAAATTTTTTGTTACATGTTGTTGTTTTGCCTTTTTTATGTCTGAAATAATATTAATTGAAACAAAAACTTACAGAATCAGGAATATTTTATATGCATTTTATTCCTCTGAACATTATATATGTTGCAATGTGTCTAAAGATAAAAAAAAATCACTGTTAAATCAGTTATAATATTTGTGTTTCAAGAAATTATGTTTCAACCATGTAAATCAAAATATGTACCACGGGAGGGGCTCTTCCATTGTCTTCCTGATCTTGGGAGAGACTGCTTAAAAGCAATTGATTGGTTGTGGATGGTGTGTATGTCGTCTTTTCATTGGCTGAGCAGGTGCACTATTGCACCCAGTTTCACGTGACTGCACCTGTTCTCGCCTTACCTGTTTGACCTGACTTGAGCGCTACTAAAGTCACGCCCACCTTCCCCAGGTACGGCACATCTCATAGCGGAACTGCCAGGCTAAATAACAGAGCTAGTTCCTTGTACAAACAAGTGAACTGGCCAGCATAAACAGTGGGATTTCATTTATATTTAGTACTGTTTTTCTGCTCTTTTAGGTCCGCCTCTGAATCACAGTGCGGGGAAACTATCATTCTTGATTCTCCTTGGGATTTTGACTCATGCAGCATTAATCTAGATTAGTGAAGACAGATCTGCTTACAAGAGTGGCAATATGGGGTCTGATGAGGCCTACAACTTTGTTTTCAAAGGTAAGATTTGACACTTCTGTATAGTTATGGTGGCAATGCTTAATAGACAGAATCTAATGTAACCTTAAACTGTCTTTCAGATGAAGTTTCATTATCAGTATGCATTCATCCCACTGTTTTTGCAGTACTTGTAGAGAATGTCACTTACTTTGCACATTGTTATATTATACCCAAAAAAAAGTTTTATCATTGGTTAGAAATACATGCAATTGAATTTCTCCTTTAAGTAAAGCTCAGAGGGTCGGTTTACCACGAAACAAATGCTGTCCTATTATAGGTTGGTTGAAATCTGATTTCCATGACAACAAGGGTTTGTTTACACAAGATTACTGAGGTCTGTTACTCAATATAGGAGGGGAAATAGTTGTACCTGTTGAAGAAGCCCATTGTGAAACCGTGATCTGCACAAATGACACCAAACCACAGCGACTACTTAAAATGACCTGCATTGTGTGTTGGTTTCATTTCGGGTTAATTTGAAACGGCAAGAACACAATGTACTTAAAGGAAACAATTTAAAAGAAGCAAAATCGTGATCATTTGAAGGGCCAGCTTTAGTATGTTTATCACCTGTCCTGATGGTTTAATCAAAAATGACATGAAAATATCACCTTCAATACACACAGATAGTTGTGCATGAGTTAATTTATACGTAGGCTACTATAATATGCTTAAACCTTGTGTATTTCTCATTTTCTAACACTTTTTTCATTCAATAATAGTCCCATTTCCTGACATAACATGATAAATTAATGTCATAATTGTCCTACATGGGTGGAGTGTTGACTTTACTTCTGACTCATTTGAGTCACTCTTGTTTGCACCTACAATTAACAGGGTTTTCATAAAGTGAAGTGTTAGACTGGGACTGACACACATTGTTCATCCAGTGTGGGTTTGTTCTGGCAAAATAAAGCAAGGATTAGATCTACTTCTGTCGCAAGTTTTAATGAACAACAAGCCTGGACGATTTCCTCATCAGGATGCCGACGTGTGATTGCATAAGATAAGACATTAAAGGCAGGGTAGGCGATTTGTTCCAGAAGCATTTGCTGAAAGTCTCTTCACACCCTGAAACCTTTACACCTGGCCACTTCATGCGTTTTCTCAGATCGGATAGCTAGCCGATCGTGAAAAGACCAGGTGTAAATGCCCTCCGAAACGCATTCGAGACGGATTTGAATCCGATCGCTCAAACCACATCAGGAGGAGATCTGAGACGCATTCCAGACGAAACTGGACAAGTGTAAATGCATCTGGTTGTTGAAACCACATATGTAAATTGAACTCCTCCCGAAAATGCAAAAAAAATGTACGTGTGAGAGCGTGTTATAGGCGATATGTAGCCAGACGTGACGACGCTACTGGAACACGCATCACCTGAGATGAGAAGCTGAGCATCTATTCATTAAGCCAACGTGCAAACTATCGCAAATCAAAGTGAAAGTAAGTCGCAGACGCTTAACACACAATCATCATCATTAAAAGTAAAGAAACGAAATGATCTTACCAGGGCTGTTGCCGCTCTCTCTTATTGCAGTCTTTGATTTTGAAATTTTAGCTGATGATCATTAAAATGCAGCTCATATCTGTTGCTTTCGGTGACGTGCACCCCATTAAATCTGCATATAGCGCGGGAATTGAAGATCGGGTTTAAATCCGATCTGGGAAAACGCATGAAGTGGAAGCCCGTAAGTTAAGTGGTCTAAATATATTTATGTGTAAAAAATCTCGTCTGGAAGACGTAGGACCATAAAATGTTCGTCCAATCATTGAATTCGGTATGAATGCAATGATATGATATCTTACCTGCCTGTCAACGTATGTATATCCATACCTCCGCACACCTGTTCGCGCAAGTCATCAGAGTGCTTCATAAGTTAGACAGACGACAGTCAGCGAGCACCGCAACCGAAACAGCAGCCGCCTTTAACACTTCCTCCTGAACCAAAACAACAAGCGTATGCTGCGTTCACGCCATATACCGTAATTACGAAGAGATGGAAACCCGTGACGTTATACTCGGAGCGGTTCGTAACTCGAATTTATGCGTTTCATTGGCAACACTATCAACGTCGAAATGAATCTGCAGCAGTCAGGTGCTACAGGTCAGTGCTTTTTAAGTTGTTTATGTTCATTATTATTGTAATGTTATATGTTTGAGACACGAGGTAGTTTAACGCCGTCTCTCTTGACGCTTTTGTTCGCTCTCTGCTGTATGCGTTCATGTGTTTGGAAGGAGGCTTGGCTATGAAGGGAGGGTGGGATCTTATGCTTTCAAAGCTAGCTCGCTATCGCTAGCCTCTCTGCAAATCTCCTACCTTACCTTTAATGTTGCACTTTAAAAGAATAATAATTACATTGAAACATGACCCACTTGGAGTAAAATGGTGGAACATTGTAAAGATAAATAACCCCCTGCTTTATTTTCTCTCTCTGTAAATGGCTGAAATAAATTTATGACATTAGGGAGAAGTGGTGTTATCATTTCTCACTTGATAGAGAAGCATTTATGCATTTGGCAGAAGCTTTTATCCAAAGCAATTTATCAATTTGTGTGTTCTCTGGGACTTCAATCCATGACATTTCACTCTAAGATAAGTACAAATAGGGCCCAATATACTGTGTTAATATGAAGGAATTTTCAATTGCACATTGCATTGTTTTTTAAGGTTAAAGGAACACTCCACCGTTTTTTGAAATAGGGCTTATTCACTTTCTTTCCCACATTTAGATAGGTGGGCAAATGCATTTTTGTCTCAGTGCATGCATTGTTTTAGTTTGACAGGGTCGGCGCTAGCTTAGCTTAGCACAATGAATGGAATCCTTTGTTGCCAGCTAGCATGTCCTGAGTAAAAGTGATATAAAATTTTTTAAAAACCCATTTAATTACTATTTGTGGCCTGCGTATTCACAACAAGTACAAATAGTGATGCAGATTAACACTAGGCGATTTCCTAGGTAGATATTGACTTATATATTAAGGACTATATTAGGGAGAAGCACAGGCGAAGCACTGCTACTTGGGCGTGATATCTCTGCGCCCAAGTAGCAGTGCTTCACATGTGCTTCCCCCTAATATAGTCCCAAGTCAATATCTGCATAGGAAATCGTCTAGTGTTAATCTGCATCGCTATTTGTACTTGTTGTGAATACGCAGGCCACAAGAAGTAATTAGGTGGGTTTTTTAAATTTTTTATATCACTTTTACTCAGGACATGCTAGCTGGCAACAAAGGATTCCATTCATTATGCTAAGCTAAGCTAGCGCCGACCCTGTCAAACTAAAACAATGCATGCACTGAGACAAAAATGCATTTGCCCACCTATCTAAATGTAGGAAAGAAGGTGAATAAGCCCTATTTCAAAAAACGGTGGAGTGTTCCTTTAAAGGAAATGTCTGTAAACTTAATGAACAGAAAAATACCATGCGCCAATTCCATTTGTTTTCTTTCAGTGTGTTTCTGTGTGCATTTATCTGTATTTTACAACAACATTCTATGGTTTCCTGGCATTTCTGTAGCTTAAACAGCTTTAAACACTTGCAATGCCAAGGTCATGAGTTTGATTCCAAGACAATGCATTAATTAAAAATCTTGAATTCAGTGCAAGTCACTTTGGATAAAAGTGTCTACCAAATACGTTAATATAAATGTTTTGAATGTGGCTTATCTAATCATAATTTAAAGTCAGAATCACTGTTCCCAATTCCCAATTTCTTAAATTCAAAAAAGTCCAAGACAACACATATTACATTTTGGACAATTGCATCACGAGTCTGTGAATGTCTGGTCATTTAATCCGCAACTAATCATCGATTTTACACAAACAGTGTTGCTAAAGAGTGTAGAAATGCTACAGTAGCAACCAAGACTTGGTGTCATGCTATATATATAGTGTCCTCTTGCCATAAGACACTCATTGAACCCACCCATGACAAATTTGCGATTAACACCATGATTGTTTTGCAGTGTTTACTGAGTTCACCAAGCAGTGTTTGTGTTGTAATGCAATGAGTGCCCTATGCCAAGAGGACACTATACAGCCATGACACCAAGTCTTGGTTGGTAGCATTTCTATACACTCTTAGAAGAAAAGGTTCTATATAGAATCTTAAAGGCTTTTATCAAGCACTTCATAGAATCTTTTAGGGGTTCCCAATTTAATGGATTTAGTTTTAATTAATTAATTTTGTTTTAATCATCTTATATTTTGGTTACATTTTATGAATTAAACAACTCGTAAACATGCTTTATCACAAAAAAAAAAAAAGTAAAACATGAAAGTATTTTGCAGTCATTTAAGACATTTCACCTTATATAGAACCGTTTTTGGCATAAAGGGTTCTTTAAAAGTAAATAAATAGAACTGAATCTTCATTTCTAATAAGAGTGTAGACTCTGTGACTCATATGCACCTCTATGTTTTGTTGCAGTGGTTCTTATTGGAGAATCTGGTGTTGGCAAGAGCAACTTGCTGTCACGGTTCACCAAGAATGAATTTAGTCATGACAGCCGGACGACCATCGGAGTGGAGTTCAGCACAAGAACCGTGAAGCTAAATGGTCTCACCATCAAAGCTCAGATCTGGGACACTGCCGGACTGGAGCGGTACCGGGCCATCACTTCTGCGTGAGTTTTGCATGCAACATTTAAGGACCTTACAAATTGTGCTGCTAAACAAGCAAATACGCCCCTAATTCACCAAAAAGGGCAATTCTGACATCAATTACTCAGCATCATGCCATGGTTTTCTTTCTTCTGTGGAACATAACACACTTCTTTGTTTTATTTTTTTTATAAAAGTTAATGTTGACCATAGCTGTGGAGCTCAAAAAAAGAATAAAAAGAAATTATTTTACTTTATTTAATTATAATATTTATATATTTTTTTAATATATATTTATGCACTACCATTCGAAATTTTGGTCTCATATGCTTATTTATTTGATAAAAAATACATAAATGTTTTTTTTAAACATTATTACAATTTAAAATAACCTTTTTCTTATTTTAATATAGAAATCTGAATTTTCAGCATCATTACCCCAGTCTTCAGTGTCACATGATCCTTCAGAAATAATTCTAATATGATGATTTGCTGCTCAAGAAACATTTCTGATTATCATCAATGTTGAAAGCAGTTGTGCTGTTTAATATTTTTCTAGGAACCGTGATGCATTTTTTTCAGGATTTTTTTTGAGGAAAAGAAAGGAGACAGAAATCTTTTGTAACATTATAAAAGTCTTATAATGAATAAAACTAGAAGAAACGTTTGAAAGGTAGTGTATTTATATGTAACAGCATTATTTCACCACTAGTTGCTATTCAATTAATTTCTCACCTGTCATTCTAAATCAAGTTCTGTCATTCTATATGACGTAATGTTTTATGACAGTGTTCTATTCATTCAGAAAAGGAAGTGAATCCAGTCACCTAACCTGATATGATCTGGCTTCCTATGCTTCAGATATTATCGAGGAGCAGTTGGAGCCCTTCTAATCTACGACATTTCAAAGCACCTGACGTATGAAAGTGCCGAGCGCTGGTTGAAGGAACTCTACGATCACGCAGATGCTCATATCGTAGTGATGCTTGTGGGCAATAAATCGGACCTGGCAGCAGTACGGTCGGTTCCAACAGAGGACGCAAAGGACTTTGCAGGTCATTTTTGAAGACTTATATATATATACAATTTTATACATACTGTATATATGAATTGGCACCTCTGAGTCCAGACCTTAAATTCTTTGAAAGCCTTTGGGATGTGCTGGAGGAGACTTTCCAATGCACCTCTTGGTGGAAATAAATGTTGTGATGTTATTTCCATCAAGAGGTGCTTCTGTTTTTAGTCAAGATATTGTATTGACAATGCAAGAGCAACATCACAAAGACTTTCAATGAATTTAATATCTGGACTCAGAGGAGCCAATTCATGAGTGAAAATGATTCTTCATGCTCCTCCCAACCATTCTTTCACAATTTGAGCCTGATGAATCATGACATTGTCATCTGGAATATTGCCATGATGTGTCTTCCTACATGGTTGTTTAAGAAATGAAAAGCTACACACTCCATCAATTAGAGCCAAACATGATAATCACTGCAATGATGATCCAATCATAGACTCTTAAGCATTTGCCTATTTAAATCCAAACAGCGACCTTTTTTTCTTTTCTTTTTTTTGACTGGGCAGTGTATATATGTATTCCAGCAAACCACAAGTTTAATTTTATTAATATATTATCATAATTTTTTTTCTCTCTCTCATTTTTAGAAAAGAATGGTCTTCTGTTTATGGAAACCTCAGCTTTGGATTCAGTAAATGTTGAGGCAGCATTCAACACCGTGCTTGCAGGTATATCTACTGTGTATTCTGAACACAACAGACCTTATTTACATGTACTTTACATGTGTTCCTTGCCCTCTGGATTTCTCCTCTTCAGCCAGGCTTATCATAATCATGTTGTCATTACTGTTTTTCTCAGAAATCCATAAAAAGGTGAGTAGCAAAGAAGTGACCCGAGGCTCTATCAATGCCGTGACGTTGTCCCAACCTAATGCTCCAGCAGACGACACACAGGAGAAGAAGGCCTGCTGCAAGAACATGTGAAAGAACCACATTCTGGATGTTCAGAAGGACTTCACAAAGGATCCTAATGGAGTTGTGAATTCAGCTTGTATACTGCAGTAGAGCTATTATTAAGAAAGAACCAGTATGGTAAAAAGCAAAAGGAAATCCATTTCATTGACTGACATAGCCATATTTGTATTCCTAAATACTAGGCATTTTAATATTTGTCAAGTTTTACATGGATTCATGTAAATTTTACATCATATTAAAATGTTTTAATAAAATAAAAAAATAAAAAATTCCCTATATGTTTCCTCTTAGTATAGGATTTTTTTGTTTGTATTATTTTAGAAATGTCAAGCCAAACTTTTTTTTAATTTTTTTTTTACTTGCATTAAGCAGACGCTTTTATCCAAGGTGACTTACAAACGAGGAATACAACAAGCAGTTCATCTTACTCGACTTGTTGATATCAATACATGCTGGAGAAATAACTTTATCACTGTAATTTGATAAGATTGAGGAAAGAACATATTTTTCCATTTCTGATTTTTTTTCACATTAGTTTTTAATTTGATTAATTTAATACGCCTAATTAAAAAATAAAAAAAAACATAACTTATTTTCATTATTTAAGACTAAACAGCGCTAAATCAATATTTTGTGCTATTAAAAAATATATGAAATGTGTATATAAGCAAAGTGCTGATTTTTATCTTCATTATTTGTAATGAATGCTCGACATTTTGGCATGTTATATTGTCATTATCATTATGATAATATGATCACTGATGCTGGAGGTGTTATCCATTGCTGTTGTTGAAGCTAAAAAGAAAATATATCCAGTATGTAATTTTCCAATAATAATTAAAGAAGGGCTATGAAAGAAAAAGAAGTCTGAATTGTTTTTCCACAATGTATTTCAAGTGCAGTTTGAAAAATGTGTGTGTATGTATATATATATATTTATATATATATATATATATAGGGTATGTCAGGGTAAGATGCCACCTTAATTTTTTTCTCCTGAATATAGATGAGTTCTCAGATGTCAACATTTGTGAGATGAAGTCAAGCGAAAGAGTTTTGAGGTTAATTTATCTAATGTTGTGTCTTTGGAAAATAGTGATCTATTATGAATTGCCACAGAGGGTCCCAAGTGGCATGTTGTGACTAGTGTTATTATTTATAAATGTAATAATTATTGCAATTAATGGAGTTATTATTCGGTATTCCATGAATTAGATGTACATTTCAGTCATCTTCGCTTTCATTAAAACCTATAGGATAGTTGAGTGAAATCATTCAATTGTCATTCATAGTTGTTGCTATTATGACATCTTCAATTACAATATGGGAAATTAAATGTGTAAATATTCATATGCCTATAATAGTCACAGAATAATTTTATCTTTCAAATGAATCTCTTTTACTTGGATTATGATTTGTTTGTCATTGGTTGATCAATTAAATTCAAAATACTTATTTAGTATTTTACATTAATGACACTTTAAAATATATAAATATTAATAATAATTGTATCAAAAAGTAATTTATACATTCTGTAAAAGTTTAGCCGGGGGTATAGCCTACCTGTGGTAAGATGGCCTCTTTGAATAATTTTACATTTTGTTCTATAACAACTAAATTAGCAAATGTTTCTATTTGTCTCCTATACTAACACATGCATCATGCACAAGCAAAAAAAAATTCATAAATGAATCGGCAATTTAAAGGGCATTCTCTGTTCAGTCTCTGAAAGGTGCGCAGCCCTGCCTCCTCATTGCCTCCTACGTGGCATTTTCAGGCCCAATCATCCTCTGTAAAGCATGAGTGAAGTCACGCTGTGGAATGTGGAAGAACTCATCTTACACACACCTGTAACGCTTTCTTTTAAGCCATTTGTCTACTGTATTGACAGGCTACCTTGTGTTTTATTACACCGTATGTTTTTATTCAAAGACGTGTGTTTATTGTATTTGAATTTATTATACGTTGTGTTTTCCTGACGACTATAAAAGACACACCTGTGACGTTACACACCTGTGCGGAAGCCCCGTTAAGCATTTCATTGGGTGACAGAGGCACACTCGTGTGATGGAAAGTGTTTCTGGCCAATCAGAGCACCGGAAAGGCGGGGCTACATCTCAGCACGATGACGTAAGTGTGTGCCTTAAGATGAGACAGCAGGGCGAAACTTGGTTGACGTAGCACAGCAACATCGTATCAAAGTGTAATTTAGACTAATCAGGGATCTGTTTTGCTTGACGATTACATTTTATATAACTGTCGACAAAAGGAGATACGTGGTATTATTTTGTTTTTGATTCTGACTGTTTGTAACGTATGAAGTGCGCGCGTAATGAAGTGCTCGTGATCAGCTGATGCGTCTCATAAACAAAGTTTTTTTGGCCTTGTAATTAATATAAGAGCACATTGTGGTTCTCAAGAAGAGCATAACGTCTTAATATTTGAAAACACTGAGTTAAGCCGGTAAGAAGATTAAAGTCATGACGGGTAGAGAGGACGAGTATGACTATCTCTTTAAAGGTGAGTAGGCTACTACGTTACTACACTTCCAGAACAGCTGACTTTCAGATGAGCTCCTGCATGTCGTCTTCATATGCTGCATGTCTCTATTTTGTTATAGGAAGTCTGCTTTTTTCTATTCTAAAACACAGTTTAGCATATTCAACATGTGGTTTGCAACTTGTCAACTGTTTCAAGCTGGTCCAAGTAGGTCAATATCTGGTAGACCACCTTGGACTAGCAATAAAACACCTGGTCATACCAGCTTAAGGTACGACTGGGACATGGTGGCAGGTCAACCAGCTAATGTTCATCTTACAGCAAGGAGAAGCAAGTTACCTGTTCCACTACCATGTTAATATGAATATGATGGCAAATACTTAAAAAGGCATAAACATATACATTTTAATCATTTCTAAGTGTCGTTTTTTTTTTTTGCTTGATTTATATAATACACCACATGATTGGCTTTTCTTAATGTGTAATAATTCAATATAAATCAGACATTTGATTGTATGATATGGAAATGGACAATTTGAATATTTAATGCAATTGTCATATGGAAAAGGAAAAAAAAAACTTTTTATCTTTTGTGTGTAAAACTGATTTTGAGGTTTCATTCAATAGTGTGAGCAGTATACGTACAGTTAAACTGGTAAGACCTGTATAAATCAGGTCTTTCTCAGGATGGGTTTGCATTCAGGAGGTTTTTAAAACTCATGATATCTTACCCATTTGATTCCTAAAACAGGGAAAACTATCCGGAAGAATAGGTCATCCATTTGTCTTGTTTAAGAATTTCTTCATACAGTGATTGACTAATCCGAATACTAATGAAATTGACCTCTTTAACTTCTATGGTGATTATGTCCTTGGATTCGACACTTCCATTAATCATAGTTGTGCCCTCGACCTCCATGTGTGTTTAAGATGTCCGTGCACCTTTGGCTGTTTGATCATGAATCAATCAGTGCTGTTCAATCGCCGCTCTGCTCTTTAAACATGCTCTTCCACTAAGCTTCAAAACGAGCAAAGTCTTTGTCAAAGTGCATTCCTGTGTGTTTAACTCAGACCATTATCATTAGAGCAAATATAGCTGAGACGTGTGTTGGTGGATTTTATTCTTTCATGTTAATGAGTTGACAGCATTAGCCAAGATTGGTTTAGATTTAGGTGAAATGAAAATTAAAATTGTCATTATTTAATCACCTTCATGTCATATTCTGGTCTTGTGATGGTATACAATAACTTTGTGTGACGAACAGACTGAAATGCACGTTGTTATTCACTGATAGGCCTTGCATACGCTGAAGCTTTGAACTCTTATTGACTTCCACGTTCAGATGTAAAAAATTCGAAATTCTTGAAGGCAAAAACGATTGGTTCTCACGTGATGGTTTGAATATACAGATTTGAGAATAAGATTTATTAGAATTAGAGTGTGTGTGTGTCATTTTTCATTTATGTCGCCAGTCTCTTTATATGAAAAATAAGATTAACCCCCGGTTTCACAGACAAGGCTTAAGCTAGTCTCAGGCTAAAATGCATGCTTGAGTTGTTTTAACTGAAAGCATCTTTCACTGACATATTTTAAAATGTCAGTGCCATTGTTTTGTCTCAAGATGCACACCAGTAATGTTTCTTTTCTAAGGCTAAAACTATTTAATAGCTTAATCTAAGCTCTGTCTGTGAAACCAGGCCTATGATTCACTTTTTGTGTTCTACTGGCAAGTTTGGAGGGACATGAGGTTTGATAACTGCATTTAAGTTCTGAAACCTCAGGCACAAATTATAAATTAATGTTCAAAAGTTTACGGTCTGGACATTTTTTAAAATCTTTTTGAAAGAAGTCTCTTATGCTCACCAAGGCTGCACAGAATAATAACAAAATTGTCATTATTACAATTTAATATAACTCTTTTCTATTTGAAACCGTAATTTATTCATGCGATGTCAAGCTGAATTTTCAGCATCATTGCTCCAGTCTTCAGTGTCACATGACATGATCCTTCAGAAATCATTCTAATAATACACTGATTTGCTGCTCAAGAAACATTTATTATCTTTATTGATGTTGAAAACAGTCGTGCTGCTTCATAATTTTTGTGGAAACGGTAACATGTTTTTTTTTTCTCCAGGATTCATTGATGAATAGAAAGTTCAAAAGAAAAGCATTTATTTGAAACAGTAAAGATTTCTTACATTGTTATAAAAAATTATATGTAATGCTACATTGCTAAATAAAAGTATTAGTTTCTTTTAAAAAAAAAATCTTACTGGCCCCAAACTACCTGAACAGTAGTGTAACTGTAAATATAACTTCTCAATAATATCTATTCAATTTTTGCCTCTATCTGCGGAGGAGAGACGTTCCCAGTATTTCATAAGTCTGCCTGTGTGGGTGAAGAAGGGAGTTGCTCATTGGTCTTGCCCTTTTCACTCATTGTTAAAAGCTTTGTGGAAACACACCCTCTGTGTGAAACATTCGACTCTAATTGCTATTGTGCTGTGGAGTCATGGCGGTTTTAGCCCGCGCACAAATGGAGTCCGCTTGAAAGAGCTCTCATAGAGTCATGTGTGTCTCCTGGGTCAATAGCACACATATATATATATATATAAAAGCACCATAAAGTTGAGCCAGTTGATCTCACGCACCGGTGTCCTTGTCGTCCGCAGTGGTTCTGATTGGCGACTCTGGTGTAGGCAAGAGTAACCTGCTCTCTCGCTTCACCCGCAATGAGTTCAACCTGGAGAGCAAGAGCACCATCGGGGTGGAGTTTGCCACTCGCAGTATCCATGTGGAGGGGAAGACCGTCAAGGCCCAGATCTGGGACACGGCTGGACAGGAGAGATACAGGGCCATCACATCAGCGTAAGTGTCTTCATAAAATCAATCAAGATCAGCTAATTTATGTCCTTTTTTACACACACAGACACACACACACACCTAACAAAAATCTGTGGGAATGCATGTGCTGAACCTTAAAAATTTAATATAACATTTGGAAAGTATACACTAATAGAGACAAAAAGCATAATTTAAAGGCCATGTTATTACAAGTTTTTATGATTCTTACCCATTTTTGTGGCACTTTCATCATCTATAAAGATGCAATGTTATGTCCCATTTGGCATCCAAGTTAATGTCAAATTATTTCATGTGCTATGTGAATCATTTTAATTAATTAATTCTGATTTTAAACAAAAGAGTTCAGTTTGTAGGCATTTCAGTTAAAAAGAAAAGCTATAAATATATACTTGACACTTCAGGGCCTGCCATGTCCATCTTATTTTTCAGAATAGAAGCTATTTTCTGTGTATGTGCAAGTGCAGTAAACGGTAAAACCATTCAGTCAAATTTTTTACCTTAAAATAATGTTTCCAAAATCGTGTCAGTGGCTCATCAAGTCGTAACAGGGTGAACGGCACTTCTGGATTCGCTTTGCAGCCCTATATCTGCTATAACCACACTATGCAAGTTTGCCAAACCGGGTCGCGTTTCTGTAGTTCTAATGAGACATAAGAAAACTACAAATTTGACTTGCTTTACGGCAAGCGTTACAATAGTCATTATTTAGTTTTTCTTCGTTTCTGATGTCGCAATACATCATACTTTCATGAAATCATGCAACATACTCTACCTTGTCTGTGGACATCGTTCATTCAAAGCCGGTGCTGGGTGAACAGTCGGCGTGCGTGCGACCGTAGGCTGCGGGCGGCGAAATTATTTATGACAGCGGTAATGAACAATTCCGCTTCCAACCTGTAGGGCGACCGAAGAGGAAAAGTTCCTTAATGTTGCTTTAAAGGATTAGTTCACCCAAAAATGAAAATTCTGTCAGTAATTACTCACCCTCATGCTGTTTCAATCCTGTAAGACTTTCGTTCATCTTCGGAACACAAATTAAGATATTTTTGATTAAATCTGAGAGCTGGCTCACTGCTCCATAGGCTGCTAGGTAATCGATATCTGCCATCCCAGAAAAGTTAGTACAGACATCGTTAAAATAGTCCAAGTGACTACAGTGGCTCAGCCATAAGTTTATCAAGCGACGAGAATACTTTTTATGCGCAAAAAACAAAACAAAAATATACATTTTCTTCTGTGTGGGCCTCTGAGTGAGTTCACGTAGTGTAACAGCGCAGCGCTTCTGGGTCGTACGTCAGAACATAGGCTCAACATAGGCTGACGCTGGTCACGTGTGTGATGCTGGCCAATAGTGAGCCTACGTTCTGACGTAGTCACTTGGACTATTTTAACGATGTCTTTACTAACTTTTCTGGGATGGCAGATATCGATTACCTAGCAGCCTATGGAGGAGTGAGCCAGCTCTCAGATTTAATCAAAAATATCTTAATTTGTGTTCATGAGGGCGAGTGATTACTGACAGAATTTTCATTTTTGTTTCAACTAACCCTTTAAAATAATATGATAACAAATACCTCCTCACAAAATCGAACAGCATAGCAGACTGTTTGTGCACAGCTAACATAACTGTAAGCGACTGACGCCAGAAGCCTTGAACAGTCAAGTAAAAAATGACCCACTCATTATGTTTTTACTGTATAGTAAATAATGGGATGCCATAGACTCCCAAGTACTAAGGGGCAGTTCAATGAGCTTGTGCTTGATGTACATTCAGATAAGATGAAGAGACTAATAACAGTTATAATCACATTGGTAACCACACTATTATTGAGCACTTTAGGTTGTGGAATAAATTGTGTGTATTTTAAAACCTTGTATTCAAAGGTATTACAGAGGTGCCGTAGGAGCCCTGCTGGTGTATGACATCGCCAAGCATCTGACCTATGAAAACGCTGAGCGCTGGCTGAAGGAGCTGCAGGATCATGCTGACAGCAATATTGTCATCATGTTAGTAGGGAACAAAAGCGACTTGCGCCATCTGAGGGCTGTTCCTATGGATGAAGCCAAGGCGTTTGCAGGTTAGTGCTGGGGAAGATAGTTTGAACTGTAATTCTCATGCTACTCATTATTAAGAGTTTCAGCTGAGTCATTTTCTGGCAAATCAAATGTATAATTGATTAAGTTACACCTAAATACAGTTAGAATAAAACTACACCCAAGATGCATAGCAATGAATGGTTGCCTTTAGTTAAACATTTCAACTGACACTGAAGACACGGGTGTTGTTATATTTGCTTCATATATTTTCAAATACTAATTGATTTGAACCCATGACATTGATGTTGCTAGTGCCATGCTCTTAACCTATTAACCTTTGAATGTTAGTAATATTTTTTTTATGTATGTTGCATGTTACTTGTTTATCTCAGAATTAGGGTTTGCTAGCTAGCTAGTTCTGTCTAGATATTTATACCATTTTTCTTTAATAATGCATTTGAGAAGCAAGATATAAAGTAAAAAAAATAATATATATATTTGTGTGTGTTTAGGAGATGTGAAGTGCTCTGTTGAATTGTGTGTGTGTGTGTGTGTGTGTGTGTGTGTGTGTGTGTGTGTGTGTGTTACAGAGAAGCATGGACTTTCTTTCCTGGAGACCTCAGCGCTGGACTCTTCTAATGTTGAACTTGCCTTTCAGACCATTCTTACAGGTCAGTCCTGAGCAAATCATCTCATTAAAGCTGCCATGTTTCGTTAGGAACATTCTCATTACTGTAATGACAAAAGTAGCATTTAATGCATTTTATGCATAGTTTTTTTTAATGCATAAGTTTTATGCATAAGTTACAGTAATTTTTACTGTATTAACAGATTTTTTTTCAAAGAAACACCATGAATAATGAGGATTAAAAACACTCAAAAGTGAAACATTTAGATGCATTGCCATAATGAGAGTTTGGGGGGCATTTTCAAATGACGTTTATTATTATTTTAATTTTAAGGTGAAATGTGACCCAGATATATTGTCATTACTTTGTGAAAAAATCCAATTCTCATTGTTGTAGGACAGAAATGAAAATCATCCAGAAAAGCTTTTAATTAAAAATAATAAAGAATAATAAATACAATTGGCTTCTTTAAAAATGTAATTTATGTTTTAAAAAATATCATTATTTTGTCACATTACATTAATGAGAATTTGGGGTTGAGGAAATCTGCTTAGTTACAAATTTCTACTTGGTCATGAAATGTATTAGAAAAAAATTAGTAGAACAAAATTGTATTAAAAAAAAAAACAGGAAACATTTTTCTTTAAATAAAAAAGTGTGAAAAGGTATAAATGTGACATTTGCCAGTTTTTGTAAGATTCAATCAGATGTAGTATGCAATCCAAACCCAGAGTGCTTGTCTGTTATTAAGGATCGCCTCTAGATGGCAGCAAACTCCAGGCTACAGAAATACTCAGCGATTCCTGTGAATGAGTGAAACTGTGTTTTGAAGTCAAACTTTAAAAGTTTGACCTCACAGAAATACTGGTTTGCTTTTTGCAATTTTTCTTTTTCTTTTTTTTTTTTTTTTGGACTGGGAAGTGCCTCTATTCAACCACGCAGTGTCTCACAGTTACATGGTTCATTTCTATGTGAACCGCAGCTGAATTTGTTCCACTGTCAATAACATACTTTGTTAGATCACTTTTATCAGGTAACTCTCCGTAACGGCGTTACGACTCTCTCTCACACAGAAATCTACCGTATCGTGTCCCAGAGGCAGATGTCAGGGCGTGGTGAAGACAGCTTCTCCCCCAGCTCCAAAGTGGTTCCCATTACTGTACAGCCTACACAGAATTCTGGCAAGCAGGGCGCCTGCTGTCAGAATAACTGAGCTGCTACAGCGCCGCCATGGGATCCGGGGGAAATCGGCAACTTTTCGTTGGGCTGGGCTGCGAGGTTGACCGTGACCGTCCGACTGCGTTGTATTCCCTTGCGCGTGGTGTGGTTAATGTATGTAACGGACTTACTTGGTTATGCCCAGAATCAGTGAGTAATAATCTTCAAAATTGGACAATAAGAGATGTTGAAATTCAATGGATCAAGCATTTTCTCCGAACTAAGAGGCCATGCTTCTTGTTTCAGACTAATTAGAAATGAGCAGGTAGCAGGGGCGCTCAGACGTGGCTGCTCGTCTTCTTTCTCCGCTCTTTTTGTCACTGACAAACAATAGGGATTCACTAGTGAAATTCTATATTTTCTCCTTTAGTGTGCCACCGCAGATGCAGTCTGACAACTTTTTCATGCATCTCTACTCCAGAGAAATTCACACCGGTGGTCATAGCGCCTGTTCGGTCAATTCTTACACGGGCGCCGCTGTAACGGCTCTTTTGTATTTATTGAATGCAAATATGATCTTGTTTTACTGTGGTATTTTTGCTTTCTTTTGTCATGCTTCTGTGAATGTATTTTTTTTATATATATATATCACTAGATTATTGATCAGAATTTCTCAAGGGTTTCTCCTTCTAGTCATGGCACTCATTTGTACAAGTGCTGGGAGTGTTTTCTGTGGATCAGAGTACTGTTAGTAGGTGAAGCTTATAGACAGATGTACGTGCTGTGGTGTTTGAGGATAAGAGTGTCGTCTATTCCGATTCAGGGTTGGGAATTGTTATCTGGTAAAAAAAAAAAAAAAAAAATTACCAAATGATATGTCTGTTATCAATTTTTGAATGTATGCAGCATAATGAAATATGCATAAAATATGCAATATATGCATCAGAGCTGCATTAAACTTGTCCTATGCAATTGCGATCATTATGCATCTTATTTCTTATCAGCTGTGCATTAAAATCAGAAGTAAACTTAGATTTTTGTTTCCCGCTATTATAAAAAGTTTGGAAACTCAATTTTTGTGGTATATATTTCTAATGTGAAGCATTACCACCCCCCCCCCCCCCACCCCCAAATAAAAAAAAATATTATAATAAATTACATTACTGTTCTGATGAATTTCTCAGAATTTCACAACAGATTTGTTACGAGGGTAAAGAATGCAATATTCATTTTCTAAACATTTGAAAAAGAACCAGAATCGTAAGGAAGAGTTCATCTATAAATTAAAAATGTTCTCAAATTATGATAAGATTTTTGATTTTGTGTGAACCATTCCTTTAAACACCTACGATTCCCATCCCTACTCAAAGTACAAATGCGGGTCAGACGCTTTTTCTGCTTTATATCTTTTTGTTGCACTTTCTGTGCACACTTGCATGATTATTTTCGCTTTAAGCTGGCTTCTGGGTGTTGTCTTTGACTAATAGTCTTTTTTTTGTTTTGTTTTTTTGCTTGGGAAAACGAGTGGCAGGTGGGATTCGGTTCTCTAAGAGGAGCTTCTATCATTGGGTACATTGACCATATTATATTGCAAGGCAGAGGAACTGATGGCTTGTGATGTATTGCTGAGTTTTTCTTACTGGAAGTGAATTCCTCTCTGGCCACCCTTGTTATCTGCTACATGTAACCCGAAGAGCAGCAGGTCTCTTGAGATCTCACTCACTGTCCCAGCTTTTCTGTCTTCTGTGCTTTTGGTGTGGGTTTTATCTTTGCGTACGTTTGCTGTGGCGTTTAAATTGTCCTCGCCTCAGGATGGGCCTGTCGGGGGTCGTGCTTTTGGCTTTTTTTTTTATAGTAGTGTTGTAATTTGTTCAAATACACGACACAAGGTGCTTCACTAAATGCCTTGCCTGAAAGATTAATGCTAATGCCATCAATCTGTTATGCTGAATATCAGCCGTTTAGCCGGAGACGTTGATAATTACTGCTTTGGGAAGATTTTGTCATCGTGCCTGTTCTTTTCCCAGTGGGACTCCTGAACAAAGGCTCTGAATACGGCAAATACATTTTCAATGAACATGGATGTTTATCAGCTGTTGTTTTGTTTTTTTTAACTTGGGTTTACATAGACACTCGGAAGCTTGTGTGATTTTTCAGGGTTCCCACATCTTTTGACCAGTGACTTCCATATGACCTTTCCGGTCGTTTGTGAATGCTGGATAAGTGAAGTCATGGTATAGAGAGATTGCACTCACAACAAGCAATTTCTAGTTGATGAAATATTTATGAGCTTTTTTTTAAATGTTATTAATTTCCATGACTTTTCCAGGCGATTTTAAAATTCCCTGATACTTCCGCATATTTCCATGAATGTGGGAACCCATGAACACTTCTGTTTTTGAAAGATTTGGTGATTTTTTTTTTTCTGTGTATGTTAATGACATTTATGAATAAAATCAGTCTTGTTTCAAATCATCAGGTGTGTGTGTGTGTGTGTGTGAGACCAACAGAATTCAGGGTAGCAGTGACCGATTATTCAGTTTGTTTTATTAGAAACATTTACAATACAATTTCTTGAAAGTAACCAAAGAATCAAAACTAGTATGGCATAGATACATTGATCAAATATCAAAAATGAAGGTCACAAAGAACATGTTCTAAGGAAAAAACCTGCAGTTTGCGTGCCCCGTGTAGACACGATACTGAATTATGAAATTAAAACGACTCGTGGAGTATCGGCTAGCCTCGTCTATGATATGGCAAACCCCTCGTTTATCAACAATAAATTGAACACTAGTACCAGGAGATGCTTGACCAAACTAATGCACTAATACCACTATGAGAGCTGTATGAAACACTTCTACTGTGCTGGAAGCTACCAAATACAGACTTGTCGGACTGGAGTAACTCATCCCAAGCGAGGTCACATCAATGACCATCCTAACCCCCCCACCCCCCCCACCCCCATGTTCCTGTCTGACTGAAATTGAAACCACTACACAACTATCATTGCCACCACAGAGCCAAAACAAAGTCGAGATGCGTGTTCACCATGAAGTAAGTATTGAGAGAGACTATGCTTCTCCGTGTAATCTTGTAAACAATAGTTCACCGCTTTGACGTGTGTGAGACACTCTCGGTAATAATGAACTGTAATCATCAGCCCTTGAGTGTAGTTTGTACATAAGCCTCATTTGTATGTGACAAAACAGGTTGCCAGTTAAGAGATGATACAAGTTACATGCAAATAACGGTATTACTGTGAGTGTGCTCGAAATTGCATCCCGTTCACATATCTGGAAACGAATATGATAACGGAATGTCTGATTTGCAGAAAAAAAGTGTGATTTTTGTTTTGTTTTTCTTCATTTTTTAAAGTTTTTTTTTTAAGTTTTGTCATGCATATTTTTAAACGTTTGGAAATCGGAACGTCATTACATGTAGTTGAATTTTGCTTGTATTACTATGCACAATCATTTTTCTGTTTCACCCTGTTATACTTCAGCCTGTTATCGCTTCATAACAATTGCATTTAAAAACAAAGCAATTTAATAAAAAAAAAAAGGAAGGGACCCCCTTATTCACTCAGCTATGAGGTGTTCAAGGACAGGTACACAACACTTCTGAGTGCTTCTAGTATGCAAAAACGCGGTATTGAGGCACAAAGTTGAAGTGACTAAAATTCCCCCGAATGCTATAAAATATTTCTGCCGTTATCCCATTGTTAATGCACACGTTAAAACGGCACGTATCTGACGTTTTAAAATATAAGCCTTTGAAACCCCACCCCCACTCGTTTTTATGCTTGTCAGAAGTGTGAAGGATTTTTTTTCTCTAACTTTCATAAATAAAAATTCTATAGTTTTAATCATTTTAGTAGAAATCAACTTCATGCGTTTTAGAAATATATTAACTTTTTAATTTATTAATTAAAAAACAAAACGTCTTGAAGTTACTTATAAATATGTTTGCTTCATTAAAGATATTCATAAATAACATCCAGATACTGACCTCTTCCTCTATGAAATAATAATGCATGTTAGCAAAATAGAATCTTACGAAAGAGCTATAAGACATTTTTTTTTTTCCCTTTTAAGTTGCTTTGTATAAATGCTGTGAGGAAGAACCTAAACAGACATGGTGATATTTCTCTAGCCATGAATTTTAAACTTAAAGCTAACTTTTGATAAAGAAACGAAAGGCAAAATTAGACATTGGTTGGGTGGCCATTTTTTACATTCAAATACATTATTTGCCCTTTTGTACTATACTGGAAGGCATTATAATTGCTTAAGTGCATCATGTATATGTTCTCTGGTGATTTCTATGGAGAGGACGCTGCAGTGTTCACAGATAAATACATGCAGCTTCGCTATCTGCTATGTAAGAACATATATATAGGCTATTGTTCGCCTAGTCGGGCGTATAGAAAATATGAACAAATCTAAAAATGCAAATATATCCATTATGGGAATGCAGTTCAGCTCATAAATTTGCAAACCCCTTTAAGAATTTTTTTTATTGCATTTTATTTTTTAGCACATCCCTAATGCAGATATTTAAGAAATTCCACAAGACAAAAAATTGTTCAAACATTGCTCACATGCCTTTGTTTAATATCATGTGTTTCCTCATCTTATAGCATCAATGACTGTTTGTAATCTTAAGCGATAAGTCTCTGGTTTGTCCTGATCGCACTGTTCTTGACAAACATCCCCCAAGTTCTTTGGTTTCCCAGCATGCTCTGCACATTTGAGCTCTTCCCCACAGCGACTATGCGATCTTGATCTTCAGCTTTGACACTCGGGACAATTGAGGGACTCGTGCAGCTTTCACAAAAGGCTGCAAACAATCATCGATGCTCGAGTATGTGAATTCTGAAGGGAATTATTTTCTATATGGCATCAGGGCGGTACTAAAGAAAAAATACAATCTTTAAAATGCACCTAAACAGATTCTGCTATAGGGGTGTGTATAAACATGAGCAAAAAAAACCTGTACAAATCGGGGTATTTGTGCATTAGATACTTTATGTTGGGTAAGAGAAATAGGTTTGGAAAAATAAACTGGTATCATTGTACAGCATTACATTTTAAACACCAGCTGTAGTCCTCACTAAAGTTCTCTGTAGTACAAGTGGCTCTGTTATATTTTATCTACACAGGCTGTTCAAAGTTAAATAATGCTCTGTAAAATAATTTTCCAGCATGCACAACTAAAAAGAAGCGAGAGAAGCTGTTGAATTGCAACTATTTAACAACACCACGTAATTACTGAGAGAGGGAAAAAAAGCAGAAGCGGAAACGATTCACAGTGGTTCTTAATGTTAAGCTTCACGTTAGACAACACATTCTTGTTAAACCTGTTAGACCCTAAACCGGACCACTTTTCCTTGTGAATCTGTTGTCGCACGTTGTGACCACTCCCCCCCTCTCGATCAGAATGGCTCTTTGCATGAGCAGTTATTATTTTGGATTAGGCATAACAGTAATGTCCTTGTCATTCTGAAATTATGCCGGTTGAAATGAATGGAATGAAGATGATTAGACCGTTCTGATATGCATTTTAAATACATTTTTGATTTCTCATGAGCTGCTCTTACATGCAGTATATCCTGTCAATAGGGTGTGTAGAAATGTGTATATTGTCATAACTGTATGCATTCAGTATAGGCATAGCAAATGCTACAAACTAAACTATATATTAATTAATTGATTGTGATAACCCTAATTTTTGGTTATGTATTTTCTGAAGAGCTTTCAGATTTTGGGGCATCATTACCTTCACACTTTATTTTTATTTATTTAATTTCTATTGGGATGATGCCTTACGTAATATTACAAACTAGCAAGTAGGCTATTAAAGACTATTACAATTGCTTATATAATGAAATATATTCAATGATATGCCTATGGTAGTCAGTCTTTATTATATATCTCCCTAAATGTCAATAAATATAGTCTTATTCCTATCAAATAAATAATACTTAAAAAAGGTTTTGCTGTGATTGGCTGTATAAAGTCTTTAACAGTTAAAATGTCTCCCTTTCAAAGCCTGTATTGAATAAAATCTCGCTCTGAATACTTAAACAGCACCTTCTCTATTGACTCAGGTTACATTCTTTGAACAATATCATCACTCTGAAGTTGCGACATTTGATTAAGAAACTAAACTTTTTTAAAAGCGCTGCATTTTCAAATTGGGAAAGTCGTTACTGCTTTTTGTTTTGCTCTCAAAAAGGGCTTTAATTGTGTAAATACAATGTGCATGGCTTTAAATAATTCTTAGGGTTATCTACCACTGCAAAGCATTTCTGTAACAGTGCATTTTTAGATAAAGATGAACTGATATCTTGTTTTATTAAGTATTAAGATAGTTATTGCTGTTTCCTGCATCCACTGACCTGGTGACCTTAAAAAGAGGCAGGAGAACAAAAATGTGGTTTATAGCCAGACAAATGTTCTGAATCAGATTCTGAAATTCGAGCTATTACGGTTTGCATAATCAATTCCTTTTTCAAAATGCTTTTGGTTTTTATATATATATATATATAAATATATATAAATGACCGAAATGCACAATCATACATTCCTTAAATGGATGAGCATCTGTCCCTGATCAGTGCTGGGGATTTGAAGAACCAGAAGAAAAAAAAAAAGCTAAGAAAAACCTCTATTCACTACCGTCGTATTGGTGTCCTTTTATTTAAAGGAAATTAAGATGCTATTTCTAAAGCGACATTTAGAAATAACGCTAAGTGACTTGTTCAAAATGCGCTATCCGTGCAAATACAACCAACTAACCCAAACTATAACCTAAGTGCAATAATAACGGTAATATTTGCCATTTGAGAAATGCACTAGCTTTTCGATTGCAAATGCTGTTTGCGTTCTTAAAAATAAGGTGCTTTTAAGAGCTTTAATTTTTTTTAAGCCTTTCTCAAATCTGAGAGTTACTTAAAGGGACTTGAAATATATTTCGATTTAAAGAAAGTACCTTATTACATTGACACTTATAGAAAGTACTTGTTCTCGTAAAACAAAAGAGCAAAACAAAAACACTGTCAGGCGCTAATGCGGCCGTAATACATCAAATCAGACAAACTACTGTAACAGTCAAACTGAGCGTCAAAAGTTTTTCAGAACTAATGCTTAAGATGCTAATGGCTCAAAGGTAAATCGTTATAGTAAGTTAAATACAATCACAAGCTTACCCTAGCATATCTTCTAACACCGTGCACATGTGGCAATGGCGCAGAGAGGCTTGATGGGGGAAAACTGACCCATTTCAAACAGTAGTGGCTCCATTCTTTTGTAGTGGCCTTCTAGCGAGAGGGGAAAAAAAGACAGTTTCCCAACCTCCGAATGCTCTAATCCCCTATTCCAAAATCCCCTAGCCTGCAATGAGACAGGCAGTGTGTGTGTAATTTGATTCAGCATGAGCGGCCACCAAATTGGGCGTTTCCCCCCCCCCCCCCCCCTACTTTCTTGTCAATTACAATTGTCTGATTTCATTGTGGAGTTTCAAGGTTGCTCTGCGATTGGCTGCTTGTGACCGTGCACTGGCGGGGCTGTCTCGAGGGGGTCACGGCAGGATGTCCCGCACATGAAGGAAGACTCCATGGAAACTTCGACGGCCTGCCTCTCGTGCACATTAAACGAGAAATTCGGTAAGTTGAATTAAAAATGCTTCGGGTCTATTTCGTCACTCTCTACCCAGAACGCCAGGATTTCTCTTTTGAAATAAAATCTGCTCTTGAATTTGTTTTTTTTTTACCCCGTGGCAGGACAAAAGAGGCCCCCTTTCTCCCCATTGGGAATACCAGAATGGGGAGAGCGAGAGAGAGAGAGGGCGATCGACAGGAGGGGCCCCAGCTGCACCTAGTTTAGCCCCCTGCGTGGCGTCCCGTCCATCCTCATTCACGCCACTGTACGCCACCCCTCCTTCCTACAGCAGTTGCTTTGCACCTGGACTCTGATGTATGGCTAATTATCAGCTCCTCCTAGGGCAGGCCATGTCGGGGCGCTCCGGGGATTGTACCACCACTGCGACAAAACAATATACTCTCTGGGAGGAGCTCTGTAGTCTTTACAGCATATGATGCACGGAGCAGCGAGTAGAATTCCCCCCCCTGACAGCCCAACCTTTTAGAGCGAGAAAAAAAAAACTTAATCTTAAGTACGATATGCAACACCTGCCTCAGTACAGACAGACAGTCAGGACGCTTTGCAACTCAAATGCAGGACCTCGTGAGTGGGTGATTTACATTGTACTGTAGCTCGAAGTCTTGCTTGCTTTTGTCTATTTGGTCTATTCAGGATCAGATTACAAACCCCCTCCCCTCAATCGCCCCCTCAGCTTTTTTTTTTTTTTGCACTTCATCTCATGCACTATGCTTGTAATCAGTGTTTTACCAAATAAATGTGTGGAAATTGAAGAGAAAAAAACATACTGAGTGCAGAAATGAGAATAAAAACTCGTTAGTAAAAAGAACCTGGAAAAGACCTTTTGAACAAAACAAACAGTTTTTTTTTCCTTTTCTTGTATTGTACCTAATAAGACCTTTTTAGATGCATCACATAATAGGCTGACTGGTGCAGAAACAAAACAAAAACAAAAAAGAGAAACTCCCTGTTTTACTCGTCAATTACCCGTTCAAATATTGATTAGCAAAGCAGATACTAATTGTGTAATTATGTCGTTTAGAACATGATCCAAATTTAAAGCCACACCGACATCAGGTCGTATATATATCAGCCCATATTGGCCATTTCTATAACCATCTATTTCGCATAGACATCTAGCAATGTAATGTTTTTGACAATCACTTTACATCAATTTTAAGGTGCAAAGATTTAAGATTCTAGATTACCTTAAAAAAAGAATACTAGCTCATTTGCAGAAGATGCTGGGATGAAAAACTATACTCCAATCTTAGGAAATAAACTTGTAATGATATTTTGTTTTTATACCTCCCCAGCAAAGGAAAAGTGTAAAATGTTCACATTATTTCTCCTGTTACTGTCCACACAGCATGTGGAAAAAAACAGCACCAGTAAAAAAATAAAAGAAAATAAAGAAAAAACTAAAATGAACATGCTAAGAACTACGTTCTTTCCATTTTTAAAAAAACTTTTATAAAATATATATGTATATATGTGTACATATAAAAGAAAAATCTGAAAATACTTCTTCCTCTTTTTTTAGTAAAGCAAGCAGTGTGTTCTAAAATATCTGCTTGTTTTGGTTTTGTGTTTTCTGAAAAATAAAAAAGTGAATACTGGCCAAATAAAAAAAGATTAAAAGTAAACTGATACTACAGAGTAAAAACAAAGCACAAAAAAACGGAGAAAAAAAAACAACTCTTTAAGAGAATATTCGGATAGCCTGTGTGACCAGGGTGTGGCAGACAGGGCACTCTGGATGGTTTAGCTCACAAATTCGGATGGCGCACTCCATGCAGAAGAGGTTATGACCGCACGGGACCAGAGCGGCCGTCACTTTGCTCTCAAAGCAGGTCATGCAGTCCCGAGCCACGGCAGGCGGTGAATCCGGCACGGGGAGACGTCCGCTGAACGTGACCGTGGTGGCGGTGGGCTCGCTGTGGGCACGGCGGGCCTGGGCGTGAGGAGACCCCACGGCGTTGGAGTTGTTGGTGCCGCACGGTTCGGGCAGTCCCGGCGACAGTCTGGTCAGAGGGAGAGGCAGGCCTCCAAAGCTTTTGGAGCGCTGCTGGGCATAGTAGGCCACCTGTTTGGGATAGTCGGGATCGCCCCAGCTTTGAGTGCCCTCCGAGCCGAAGTAAGAGCACGGCTTGTCCCCGTTGCCGTGGTTGGTAAAGTCACCTTTACTGTAAATCCCTCCCCCTCCTCCTCCTCCGCTACTTCCGACCATGGTGTCTGAGAAATTCTGGCGGTAGCTGCTGGCAAGCGGTTTGCGCGGGGCCCCCTGGAGCCCCCACACCTGCTGCAGGCGGCTCTCCAGACCCCCGTTGCCACTGTCAGGGCCCAAGCAGTCGTTCTCATTGTTGTGGTCGTGCAGGCCACCCGTGCGGAAAGCAATGTGCGCCTCGATTTCCTCCCGAGCCCGTTCGGCGTTCCCAGGGGAGCCGGTGATCTCGAAGACGGGGTCGCGGTCGCGGCTCGGAGTTACGATGTAAGTGCACGTTTGCTGCTGGATGCGTTTTATAGTCGAGCCTTTGGGTCCGACCACCAGACCCACGACGCGGTAGGGCACCCGCACCTGTATGGTGGTCTGGCCAGGGAGCGGTGCAGGTGGCGAGCCGCTGAACGAGACGCCCAGCTTGTTCCTGGAGGCCCGCAGCATGGAGAAGTGCTCGGCTGCAGAGATGATTTCACGTCTGGCCAGGGCCACGTCCTCTTTGCGGCCGGTGATGAGGAAGACTGGTTCTTCGCCTCTGACGGGGGTCTTGATGTAGGTGTTCGTCTTTGCACGCAAAGCTTTGATTTTGCAACCTGTTGAGTGGAGAAGGAATATTATAGTAGTGGTACTATTAATATCTGTCTATTAACACTTATTTTGCTTGCTTGTTTCCAGGTCAAAAGGTCACCCATGCTCCGAATCTGCAGCAGAACTCATTCACAAAGTTCTTCATGTTCTCCATCGCTTAAGTGTAATTTATTGAAACATTTTGGATCATTTGATTGTGTTTTCAGTTCTCATTAAAGGTATAGTTACTCTGTTTAACACAATTCATCATTGACTGCGTTTTATCATTTTACCATGCTCGAATATACAAAATTCTGCAGATTCATTGCAAAAGTCAGCAGTTCTGGGCCTGCCCTTGCTTTTTCTATTGTAACCATAATACCAAATATACAAACACACTATTTTTTTTTTCTCATGATAAAAATTAGCATTGGCTTTAATTTTTCTGTAAACAATATATTAAAATAAAATTATTTGGTAATAAAAATTTGCATTGTCTTATTTTTTGTATACAGTATACTAAAGTACAATTTTTGATAGTAAAAATTAAGATTGTCTTGCAATTTGTTGTATTTGATTAAACCCACTGAACCTTATTCATAAACAGAATAAAATCTGTGTTAATTTTTCTTTCTTTGTCGTTTCGATTCGTAAAACTATTGATTATACATTGTGCACTGAAATTTCTTCTGCTCGTGTTTAATGAATGAGGCCCAAAGTGAATTTAGAAATGGCTGTTCACTCTTCTCTGTTGTGGTAAACGTACAAATCGATTAAAACAATGGCTTTGTTTTGTGCTGCATTACACTGTCTCTGTAATATTCTTGCTGTTTATTCATAATATAGAAAGAAATGTGTTGGCTTAAAATTATCTTAAGTATTTACCATAATAAATCCCATTTAGCATATTAAAAAAATTCCAGTCTGCGTTTGACGTATCCTAATAGAATTCAAAAAACAAACCTGTGATTACAATAGCTCTTAAAAACCACTGTTGTCCTGAATGACGTCTCCTCTGCAAGAGTGCCATGTGCTTACAGACAGTCACAGGTACTATGATATTCAGCACTGAAACAAATGTGTTTTCAGATGTAAATTCCCCAACTATTCTCTTACATTGCAAGCAAGCAAGCTAAATACCCCATAAAGTTATTGTTGAGATATGAATTCATAACAAGGTGTGGTGCTCCACAGCATCTTGCCTCGTGTACAGCACCAGAGTATTTATTAGCACCTCAGTGGTGTCTTATCAAGAGTGGGGTGGCTTTCTCCGCCCAGGGGCCTGTTCAGTGGATAGATCTCTACACACTGGTTTCATGCCTCATTGTGTAGAGCAGAAGCTAAAAAAATAACCTGGATGGACTGTCTAGCACTGACAGCGGGGAGCACAGATTCCCTCCCGCCGCTGAATCGTCCCCCTCGCTGCAGGAGCACATCTCCTAACAGGCATGGCAGCCACTGCAGGTGAACAAAGCACTGGAACCTCACAGCTCAAATTCCCAACTAATGGCGATAACAAGGATACATAAGTGCTGCTTTTTTCACCATCACTCTCGCTTGTTATTATCAGGCCAAATCTATTCATAGAAAAAATGCAATTAAATTAACCTAATAAAGGCCAAACAAATGTCTAGTTATTCAGCTCAGGATGTGGCCGTTATATCAGTAACTAATGAGGTAAAGACCCCATTTCAAATCCTCTTAATCAGCAACTTCCAATCCACGCGCTCACTGCATCCCAAGTTGGATTCAAGCGTTCACTTCTGAAACACGCAGGCCACTTTACTAGACAAAGTCGTTATATGCAGGGGGACGTTTATTAGTGCATATTTCATCTGGGTAAGATATTACACTTTTAATGAATGGACAGTGTGCTCCATAGAGGCTTCCTAACCCCATGCTTTGAGTGCAGGGCTGCTGTACTGGTAGACGGGGCGTGACTCTAATACAGTCTTTATAGTCTGTCTCTACAGGACCAAATGCAACATGGCTTTCTAGAATACTGTATACTGTGCTTTCAACGAATCATGAAGTGAATTGTCAATCACAATGAGACAACAGGGTCAACTACACGAGATTGCCTCCTCAACTTATTCCAAATATCATCACACATTCATAATATAACTTTTCCGCCAAGTCATGTTTGTATTTTCCCATTTCCCCCCCTCGCGAGCTTTGCCCTCAAAACACACAAGGACTTTCACTTCTTTGTCTGACAACGCTGTCAGAATTTCAGCACTTTTAGTTGTTCACGAGACCCACTTTCATGAGCTTCGCGATATTACGGAGATAAGCGGTGGACTTAAGTTACCCGACAAGTCCTCTTTGTCTGAGGGAGCCTAACATAAACAACGTGGTGCTGCTGCTGCTGCATATGAAAGCCCGCAGGAACTACAGAGGCGCGCGAAGGAGCGAATGACACAATGTATCCAGTCAACAAAGACCGTTGACTGTTACATTGTATCCAGCGAGCGCACACGCGTTCCATTTTCTGTTTCAAAAAAACAGAATTACGCGCCCTCAGACGACAAAGGGAAAGCAGCGTGCTGACATTGAAGGCGTGGATGTGGAATAACGCCTTTGTTCTCGTACCCGCTGGTAACTTTGCTTAAAGCTAAGAGGAAATGCCCATGTATATGGCATCTACGGGCTGAAATAGTAGCACAGCTCGGCAAAAACAGACACGTTAAAAAGCATTACCACTCCCTTTTTCTTTGTTAAGACAGCTCCACACTTAGTTTGAGCCGCACACCCTGGAGAACGAGTTTGAAAGCATGTGAAAGTGCGCATCGTTGTATTTACCTTGCCTCCCCACTATTTCGGCCACATGTTCGGAGCTTGGCACGGGGACGCACTCCGTTATGTTGCAGCCCCGTCCTTTGGTTTCGGTCGGCGAGGTCTCGTACAGGGCGCACAACTTGTTCTTCCCTTGTAACATCCCTGATTCAGATGGGATGTGATTGTGGTGGTTATTGTTACTCCTGTCTTGAACTCCTCCACCACCACCACCCGCAGGAGCCCCGTCCTCGCCCTCTCCAAGACCCAGCAGCGACAGTTGGCCCAGCGCAACTCTAAGGGCACGGGAATCATCCTCCTCCTCCTCGGGCGGCACTAGGAGACCCTCGCTACCGAACCCGGAGCCGGCTAAATCCCCGCCGTAGCCCCCATTTTTCTCCATGATCCCTGCTAGAACCAGCAAGCTAGGCATGGCTAACAAAAGAGTGTGAGACAAAGACACTGGTAAGAGACTGGAGAAACAGCACCCTCGCCGCCACCCCGCCCCCTCCTGGTCCAAGTCCCCCCTTTGCGCTAGTCCCTCCCACAGACCAGCCCCCTCTCCGGTTCCGATACGCAGAAGGCGAACGGGACACAAGGATGTCTGCGCCGAGAAGGGCCAGGCTAACTGATGCTCCACCCCGTCTGGTTCGCTCAGTCCCCGCCTATGGCAAGCCATTGCAGCCTGTATTCCCTACAATCAATCGATTTTATGACACTGAGCGATATTTCATTTTATTTTACGATACTGTTTTATTTTTATGTTTAAGTAACAATAAACAAAATTGTAATAAATGTTGTTGTTCCCCTTTTTTAATAAGTAAAAAAAAAAAAAACATTACAAAAATCAACAACAAAAACATAAGATGCATCAAATATATACATATTGTGATTGTTTAGTAGGACCGGCGCCCAACACACCTTATAGGTCAACTAACATGATCATTATAAAGGTGTTTAAACGACAAAAAACATTCACTTCCACATATTTGATAATCGCAATACATCATATAGTTCATGATACAAATAACAAATTTGGGAATATTTTTGAATAAAAAAGAAAAAAAGGGATACATCTGTCATACAGAGGCTGCATTTATTTATTTATTAATAAAAGTAGAATTAATACAGAAACAATTTTTTTGTTTATCATTACTTAAACACAAAATATTGTCTGTAAAAACAATAAAAATATATATTATACATATTTTAATATTTTGTATTATTATTTTAATATTTTCGTTTATTGTTAGTAGTAGCCTACTATTTACATTTATGGGAATTTTTTTTAAAAAAGCAATTTGTTTCATTTTTTTTGCATGGTGTAATTTAATTATTAAGAAAGCTCAACAAGTGTGTTATCACCGCAAGTGAGTCACCATCATTCATAAAAATATTAATGTGAACACCAGTGCAGTACTGCAGCATTACACATAGAAGACTACGCTTGTAGCCTACTATGAAAATTGTTTGCTATTTTTAAATTAATTTATCTACAATTTTATAATATTGTGTTAGTATTTACAGTGCATTTTGATGCAGTTTGAGAAATATAAGAATAAATGTTCAAACAGCTTGCCATGCCCTGCCTCGCTGAGACAGTCACCATCCATCCATCTATCCATCCACCCATCCATCCATCCCGTTGCATTTCAGACTCCTTTGTAGCAACCCACAACTCACTCCTAATGAATAATCCAAAACATAATTTTATGCGGAAATATTAGGCTTCAACATCATAGTTCATCGTATTCTGTTGTGCGGAGAGGCGTGCCAGAATGGTAACACATGTGCGCCTGAAAACAACACCGTGCAGCTGCTTTCTACCTTTACAACAACATCAGTTCTGTTATGATGCTTCATCAATTAAGAGTCATATCATGACCGAAATTTTCCGGAGAATATTCGTGGTTTTTAAGCGGAGGAACTGAAACATATGTCCCCAGTATTTCCCCAGAATGAAAGAGTTAAACTGACATAATTCGGGGGTCCGCCCACCCTGTTTGCCGTTGGTTGCAGCGGGTCACTGAGTTGTTGTTTGGACTACCGTTGCGCATGGAGTGCTGTTACACTGAGAGGAAGAGCACACGGCCAGCGAGAAGAAGAAGAGACATGGGGAGTTATCACACAGACGTTGCAGGATCTGCACTGCACATTTATGGTAGAGAGAGAGAGAGAGAGAGAGAGAGAGAGAGAGAGAGAGAGAGAGAGAGAGCACGTGTCTAGCAACATCTCAGGCAAACCTTGAACAAAGAGCGTTCGTGTTTCCACTTCAGACGCCACTGTCCTCATGATGCCACGCCTGGCGGCAAAGATGAAATCTGGAACAACAACAACAGCCACAACAGCAGCAGCAATAATAATAATAACAGTAATAATAATAATACAAACACAATAGAGCTTGAATTGTAGAACTGATACAAAACACAAACAAAAAACATTTTGTTAATATTAAGCAAATTAATAACAGTCCTTGTCACACTTTTTACCCCAGTGAATATTTTCAGGGTGGGTTTATTTTATAAAATCAGTTCCTAATCTGTATTTACATATATTTATACAACAAAAAAGCTTTTGGACAAAAATTCAACACAAAAAAAATTGATAGTTTGGAAAAATGCATGTGAATACAAAAAAAAAGTATTTAATTAATTTAAGATGTGTTGACCTTGAAGTAGGGCATATAATCACACTATATGGGGTAAGTTGTCACATTCAAACCTATTAAATATGATTTATAGGCAAGCTAGGGTTAGGTAACAGTTAAAATACTAATACAAATTTTGGTTAATAGAAGTTACAATTAACACATGCTGTAAAATTGTGTGTGTGGATGATAAGCAGTTTTAGACTTAAATGTATGCAATGCATCAGCTGTGAAAAAAAAAAAATGTTATAGTGACATCATGAGACTGTAGTGTAGTTTGCAAAATCTTGCAGCTGGTTTGATTTACATGCATATTGACTACCACAAAAGTCATATTTCTTTACCATCAAAGGCAAGCATATACTCGACTAAAGATGCTTAAGAAATTCTTCTCATGGCAAATATAGAGGTGATCGGCTCTCTGAACCTTTGCATCTACAGTTTTAGAGTCTTTAATTGGCCAGTCAAACAGTTTGGCACGCGGAGTTTCTAAGGAGATCATTGCAGCATCAGTCGATCAGATGGCAACACTAATATGAGATGTACAGGACGGGTCTTTCTCACACATTCTGGATCAGAGCCAGCGCCTTAGTGACAGTCAGTATGTCCAAAAGGTCATTTGCCTCCATTAATGGTGTCTACTGGGAGCCCAAGGCCTAAATCAATATCAACTATGGATAACAGATCATGTTTCCTGGCCTGCCCAGCCTGACTGTGGGCCTGGGTCTTTTGTTTAGAAAGTCCCCCTTTTGTCTTTCAACTCAGAACCGGCATGTCTAGTCATCATTGGAAACGTCTTTAGAAGTCTGTGCTGAAGATTCTCTCTCCTCGCAGAAGCAATATGTTTGCATATACTCATATTACACCCACATACTGTAAATGATGACCTAATATGACATCATCCAGCAGAGCATTTGTCAGTACGCATGCCATGCCGTAATGTGGTGTCATGTAACAATGAAATGAATCAGTCAGCATTAATACCCCAAACTTGACTAATACATAATGGAATATATTGAAATAATTTTTTCTTGAATTTCTTGACAAAACTGTAATTTTAATAAGATTTTTTTTTTTTATGTTTTGTCAAGTAATTATAATTCTTATTATATTATATGATAGTATCAGTTTAGATGCTGAAATTCTGCTTGCATTATTTTTTTTAATTTTTTTTTTTTTGTCGTTGTTGTTGAGAATATTAAAAAGTAATAATGCAGTGGAATAAGAATTTCAGCATCTGATCTAATACTGATATTACATTATATTATACATTATACTGATATTAGATTATGCGATTTGTGTTTATATATTTGTAAATAATAATAATAAATAACAATGAATAATAGTATATAATAATAATAAAATATTTGTTCTAAGAGATTCTAACTCCATTTATGCCTTTTTATTTTCTATTTGGCAATTCCTTAGTTTATCATTTATATTTCAAGAGATATTAGTATGCACTCAGGTCTTCCTGCTATTGAACACCATGACTGACCCTTCCCCCTCTCCCCTCTCTCTCTCTCTCTCACATAAACACTCGGGTCTTTACATTGAGTGTAAATGCTTCTCTGAGCTGGGAATATGAGTCAGGTGAGTATGAGCTCATCTCTTTTTCCCCTGCTATGAGGTAATGTATCTCTCTGGCACTCTTTCTCCTCTGTGAGCCAATCATTAGAGGTGCTTCACCACTGACACACCCCAGTGATGATTCAGATTCTCACTGTCACATGATGCTCACACCCTCAGGTGATGGAAACCACAGCCCGCTGCAATACAGTAAATGTTTATGGTCCATTCTTTAAAAAAAAAATGTTAAGGTTGAATTAAGACATATTATTATTTTGTATTATTAGGTCATTATTATGTGTTTTAAAACTAATCTCATACGTTTAACCAGCCTTTATATGTAAATGTTTTTAAGATTGTAAGAAACATAAATTGTCAAGTGTGTCCAAACGTTTGATTAGTAGTGTACAAATACATTATTTTTGTCACATTCCGGCAAGGTTAAGGTGTATTTTTTTCGAAGACAAACACAAATCTGTTTTGTTAAATGTGATCACTTGTATCTAAGTGAAATGATCATCAACTATTCACACATAAATATGTGTGTCAATCAATATAAAATCAAGTTATATGATTTACTTTAAATTTACAGACACATTTTCGTTCACAGCAATGCACCTTTAACTGATAGAAGTTCTGCTGTTGTAGAAATAAGCGTTCACACACTCCCTCTGGCGGCTGGAAAAACGAACTGCAAATAACGCGCACTGCTAATTCAGCAGATAATACTTAGCGACAGCGTAGATCACTGCATATGATTTTTGTCCATAAATTTCACTGACATGAATATCCTCTAGATCATCAATTGTAGGCCTACTTAAAATTTACTACAAAATGGCTATTGTTAATTACATTTAATGTAACGTAAAAACGAAGATAGGCTATAAACTAGTTGTGTATGGCTACTCAAAGTTTACTACTGTTACACTTAAAAGTATACTTTTACACACTAAAAGTGGGCCAATTTGGTTCCAAGTAGTATTGAAACAGTTCACTTACAAGTACACTTCTAGTAAATTGATATTAGTAGACTTACCAGGCTACGAGGCCTACTTTAACTTTACTTAAGCATATAAAATGAACTTGAAGTATACTTATTTTTTATATAAGGGTGTGCTATAGAACTGATAAGCTAATTAAACACATGTAATCGATTAATATAAATAAAAAAGTTCAAATGTTCTTGCTTTTATTGAAATGCAAGATGCTTTTTGGAACAATTAAAGACAAGTCCATCCATCCATTCTATATCCATTCATTCTGTAAGCAAGAAAGAAGGACATATATATATATATATTTTTCTAATGTGTAATAGCTTTTTGTCCATTCATTCTGAAAGCAAGAAAGAAAGAACGTTTTTTTTTTGTTGTTGTTCTAATGTGTAATACATTTTTCATTACACTCTCATCGCTATATTATGAAAAGTATGCTGTAAGTTTTCCTACTGGAAAGCAGGTTTAAGCCCCTGCTTTGACTTCTGGGAAATGTCATCAAACAGGTTGGGAGACACAGGAAACATGCAAGAATGCACAGAAGAATGCATTTCTTTTTAAACTGACAAGTTTCCTCAAAACGTTCAAGAGAATTACACACCCAGAAGGTGCCTTGGGGAAAACCATATTTTTAACCATATTCGTGCTTATGATTAATGTTAGTATACAAATATGTTAAAAAAAATTATACTGCTTTTTTTTTCTTTTTCTTCTTTGTCAATTACAACAATATCTATTTATTAAACCAACATCCTTCAGTTGGAACTTGGATGAACATTATCTGTGACCAAACACACCCTCTAGTGGTTGAACTGAAACTGAAAGAAACTGACACTTTGTTTTAAAAGAAACATCTGAAACACGCATGAGATCTCCATTAAGTGTTCTGAGGCATGAAAGAGCAACCTCTGAGTACGGAAGCGTATTGCATTCACTTGAGGAAAAAAAATCTACTCTGTTTTTCTGAATTAATGAGTTAATTATCTCAGAATTACGAGATAATTTTTCATGAAAAAAAAGTTTTTGCTCTGTTTTTCTGAATTAACGAGTTAATTATCTCAGAATTCCGAGAAAATTTTTCATGAATAAAAAGTTTTTGCTCTGTTTTTCTGAATTAATGACTTAATTATCTAAAAATTATGAGATAATTTTTTCTTGAAATAAAAATATTTGCTCTGTTTTTCTGAATTAATGACTTAATTATCTCAGAATTATGAGATAATTTTTCATTTTAAAAAAATTGTTCTGTTTTTCTGAATTAATGACTTAATTATCTCAGAATTCTGAGATAATTAACTCATTAATTCAGAAAAACAGAGTAAAAACTTTTATTCATGAAAAATTATCTCGTAATTCTGAGATAATTAGCTCGTTAATTCAGAAAAACAGAATAAAAAAAAAATATGAAAAATTATCTCATAATTCTGAGATAATTAAGTCATTAATTCAGAAAAACAGAGTAAAAACTTTTTATTTATGAAAAATTATCTCGTAATTCTGAGATAATTAACTCGTTAATTCAGAAAAACAGAATAAAAAAAATTTTTTATGAAAAATTATCTACTAATTCTGAGATAATTAACTCGTTAATTCAGAAAAACAGAGTAGATTTTTTTTTCTCAAGTGAATGCAATACGCTTCCGTAATACGGATATATATATATATATATATATATATATATATATATATATGCATATATACACTACCCTTCAAAAGTTTGGGGTCAGTAAGATTTTTTTATGTTTTTAAAAGAAGTATCTTCTGCTCACCAAGGCTGCATTTATTTGATAAAAAAAAAAAAAAAAACAGTAATATTGTGAAATATTATGACAATTTAAAATGACATTTTGCTATTTTAATATATTTTAAACTGTAATTTATTCCTGTGATCAAATCATTCTAATATGATGATTTGATGCTCAAGAAACATTCATTATTATTATCAGTGTTGAAAACAGTCGTGTACAATTTTTTTTTCACAATTCTTTGATGAATAGAAAGTTCAAAAGAACAGCATTTATTTAAAATAGAATATTTTCTAACATTATAAATGTCTTTACTGTAACTTTTGATCAGTTTAACTCATCCTTGATGAATAAAAGTATTGATTTATTTGATTTCCTTCCCCTAAAAATAAAATTAAATTCTTACTGACCCCAAACTTTTGACCGGTAGTGTTTAATGTTACAAAAGCTTTAGATTTCAGATAAATGCTGTTCTTTTGAACTTTCTATTCATCAAAGCATCATGAAATAAAAATGTATATAACTGTTTTCAACACTGATAATAATCATAAATGTTTCTTGAGCATCAAATCATCATATTAGAATGATTTCTGAAGGATCATGTCACACTGAAGACTGGAGTAATGATGCTGAAAATTCAGCTTTGATCACAGGAATAAATTACACTTTACTGTATATTCACATAGAAAACATCTGTTTTAAATTGGAATAATATTTCACAATATTACTGTTTTTGTTTGTATTTTTAATCAAATAAATGCAGCCTTGGTGAGCAGAAGATACTTCTTTTAAAAACATAAAAAATCTTACAGACCCCAAACTTTTGAACGGTAGTGTATATATATATATAGTTTGATTATGATCAGTGTCAAGTCAAGTCAAGTCAAGTTTATTTGTATAGCGCTTTTCACAATACAGATTGTATCAAAGCAGCTTCACAGTATTAAATTAAAATAATACAACAAAGTTTGTTTCAAGAGGAATTTATTGATTGATAAAATTAAATTAAATATCCCCAAAATATCCCCAACTGAGCAAGCCAAAGGCAACAGTGGCAAGGAACCGAAAAACTCCATCAAGTGACCTAATGGTGTCCTAAAACTCCATCAGGTGACCTAATGGAGGAAAAAAACCTTGGGAGAACCCAGGCTCAGTCGGGGGCCAGTTCTCCTCTGGCATTTATGAGCTAGAGGCCGGATTGTAGTTTGAACTATAGGATTATATGAATGCCTGGCTGAAGAGATGCGACTTTAATCTAGTTTTAAACTGGGAGAGCGAGTCTGAGCAACGAACAGTATCAGGAAGACTATTCCAGAGTTTTGGAGCCAAATGTGAAAATGCTCTCCCTCCTTTGGTGGTTCTGGATATCCTAGGTATGACCAAAAGCCTTGAATTTAGTGATCTTAAAGAGCGCGATGGATTATAGGGTGATAGAAGATCCGTTAAATAGACTGGAGCTAAGCCGTTTAGGGCTTTATAAGTCAGTAGCAATAACTTGTAATTAATACGGAGTTTTATAGGTAACCAATGCAGTGATGATAAAATCGGTGTTATATGATCATATTTTCTTGATCTCGTAAGAACTCTAGCGGCGGCATTTTGGACTAACTGTAGCTTGTTTATTGAGGATGCAGGACAACCAGCTAATAAAGCATTACAGTAATCCAGTCTCGAGGTCATGAATGCATGAACTAACTTTTCTGCATCAGAAACTGATAGCATATTACGTAGCTTAGCAATGTTTCTAAGGTGGAAAAAGGCTGTTTTTGTAACATATGAAATATGATTTTCAAAAGACAGGTTGCAATCGAGTATAACACCCAGGTCTTTTACTGTAGAGGATAAAGTAACAGGACATCCTATGATGTTAAAGTTGTATTGTGCGAGGTTTTGTGGGCGGTTTTTTGAACCGATAAGTATTACCTCTGTCTTGTCTGGATTTAATAAAAGAAAATTACGCGTCATCCAATCTTTTATATCTTTAACACACTCTGTCAATTTGGAAAATTTAGCGGTTTCATCCGGCTGTGATGAAATATATATTTGAGTGTCATCAGCATAACAATGGAAACAAATTCCATGTTTCCTTATAATATATCCGAGTGGCATCATATATATTGAGAATAACAGAGGGCCTAACACAGATCCCTGCGGCACTCCATAGTTTACTGGAGTTATGATCGATTTTTCTCCATTTAAATAGACAAAATGGTAGCGGTCAGATAGGTATCTGTGGTAGGTATATAAACAGTGTCTGTTTAATGGAATAAAAACAGGCTTCATTTGAAATGATCATTTATTTTTCAAACAGTGGCAAACAGTTGTGTTGTTCGTTTTAATATATTAGTTGATTAATAATTCGATTTTACTGAATTGAGTGAAATGTAAGGAGTTTGTTTTCTAAATGTAGAATAGTAATAAACTCATTGCAAATCTAAGCTTCGTGAGAATCTTTTAAAAAGCTATTCCTTCATTCCCTAAAAAGCTAGTAACATAATCCACAATCTCCCCGCCTGAACAATCTTTCCTGAGATCTGCGCCATTGTAGGTCTGAATAAAACAAGTCTGTTCACCATTCTAGAGACCGGGAGACCATATGGAAACATATTCATGGCTGCAACCACATAAACAGGGGTGATGTTAGGAGGGAGTCTCGCTCTGGGCACGATCAGGAGCTCTGCTAGGATTTTCCCCATCGCCCACACATCAGAGTACTGGTCTCTGTATTTTCCTTGGAAAATCTCCGGAGCGGAGTAACACCAATTGCCTCCTTCTGTGCCAAAGCAAAGGCCGTTCTTCTGAAACCTGGCGAGTCCCAAGTCAATTATGACGGCCCGATAAGTGCTGTGTTCCACCTGTGAACGAGACACACTGTAATGACTGAGCTGATAAGAGTCAACTGTTTTGGGATTTTTAGTTTATGAGTCACTCATGACTAGTAAAATGCACTGAAAAACCATTGAAGTTCATTCATAACTTTCCATATTGAGATACAGTACAATTTTATATATCAGAATATAGAGCTAATTAGACATTTAGGAGAGCAGATTGAAATAAACTTTTTTAGAAAGATACATTTCTAGAGAAAAATTCCTCAAAATATTTTAAATTGACTTAAAATTATATGTGGGGGGAAACATCATCTGTCCACAGGACAACTGTTTGGGAAAAACCCTCGACACACAAAGCATATCTCACCATGATGTTGTCAGGCTTGAGGTCCTGGTGGACGATGCTCTTGCTGTGCATGTAAGCGAGGCCTTCACACATACCATTAATAATAGTGATTATGACTGGCTTTGTTAGCTGTAGAGAAATAAAATAAATTAATATATAATCCTTGAAGAACTGTTAATATCCATGGAAACTTTCATTGCACAAAAGGTTCTTATAGTGGAAAAAGGTTCCTCAGATTATTAAAATATTCTTTACACTAAGGAAAAATGTTTAAAAAATGTTCTTTAGTGATTCCAAAATGTTTTTTCTATTGCATCACGATTAAAAATCTTTTGGAACCTTTTGGATGAGATGCATTATTTAATGGTTATTGTTTTAGTGTACTATGCTAGGTTTTATGTATAACTTTGTTTGCTAAATTTAAATAATGAGTCAATACATTATCAATCCTTCTTCCAAAATGTGTTTTTGTCTTACCCTGATTCACTATGGTAAGCCTACTATCCAGTAAGTGTATATTTTCTGTCGGGATGGTTTTCACAGGAAATTGCATATGCGCCTGATACTAGAATTTGGATATGATACCGTGAAAAATATCGATACTCTATACCATTTTCGTAACCACGGGGAAAACCTGCCATATATATATATTTTTAATATATGTTTTTGTCCATCATATGATGACCAGATTCATATATAAATGTATTTTTTTATAATTATCTCACCTAAATGTTTGCTCACTCAATGTATTTGTGTTTTTACAATGGGGTAATTTTGTTGCTAAAAGGAAGCATGATTTCATGAAAGGATGAGCATGAAAAAAAGTTAAAAAGGCTAAAGAATAATCCTTACAATTAAAGTTAATAAAGTTATTTAGTCAAGAGCAATGAGGGTCAAAGCTGCGGGAATGAGTTACATAATGTGTAATATTTGTTATAATTCAGGCCCTGTAACACCAACTTTGTTCAACTGGAGCGAATGAGACGAGACGAGTGAATGAGACGAGGGAATGAGACGAGGGAATGAGATGAGTGAATGAGATGAGTGAATGAGACGAGTGAATGAGATGAGGGAATGAGACGAGCGAATGAGATGAGTGAATGAGATGAGACGAGCGAATGAGATGAGTGAATGAGATGAGACGAGCGAATGAGACGAGGGAATGAGACGAGCGAATGAGACGAGCGAATGAGATGAGTGAATGAGATGAGACGAGCGAATGAGACGAGGGAATGAGATGAGTGAATGAGACGAGCGAATGAGACGAGTGAATGAGATGAGACGAGCGAATGAGACGAGCGAATGAGACGAGTGAATGAGATGAGATGAGACGAGCGAATGAGACGAGCGAATGAGACGAGTGAATGAGATGAGACGAGCGAATGAGACGAGGGAATGAGATGAGTGAATGAGATGAGACGAGCGAATGAGACGAGCGAATGAGACGAGTGAATGAGATGAGTGAATGAGATGAGACGAGCGAATGAGACGAGGGAATGAGACGAGCGAATGAGACGAGCGAATGAGATGAGTGAATGAGATGAGACGAGCGAATGAGACGAGCGAATGAGACGAGCGAATGAGATGAGTGAATGAGATGAGACGAGCGAATGAGACGAGGGAATGAGACGAGCGAATGAGACGAGCGAATGAGATGAGTGAATGAGACGAGCGAATGAGACGAGTGAATGAGATGAGTGAATGAGATGAGTGAATGAGATGAGTGAATGAGATGAGACGAGCGAATGAGACGAGCGAATGAGACGAGTGAATGAGATGAGATGAGACGAGCGAATGAGACGAGCGAATGAGATGAGTGAATGAGACGAGCGAATGAGACGAGCGAATGAGACGAGTGAATGAGATGAGTGAATGAGATGAGACGAGCGAATGAGACGAGCGAATGAGACGAGTGAATGAGATGAGATGAGACGAGCGAATGAGACGAGCGAATGAGACGAGTGAATGAGATGAGACGAGCGAATGAGACGAGCGAATGAGATGAGTGAATGAGATGAGTGAATGAGATGAGACGAGCGAATGAGACGAGTGAATGAGATGAGACGAGCGAATGAGACGAGCGAATGAGACGAGTGAATGAGATGAGTGAATGAGATGAGACGAGCGAATGAGACGAGCGAATGAGACGAGCGAATTTGACGAGCGAATGAGACGAGGGAATGAGACGAGTGAATGAGACGAGCGAATGAGACGAGCGAATGAGACGAGCGAATGAGACGAGCGAATGAGATGAGTGAATGAGATGAGACGAGCGACTGAGACGAGCGAATGAGATGAGTGAATGAGATGAGACGAGCGAATGAGACGAGGAAATGAGACGAGTGAATGAGATGAGTGAATGAGATGAGACGAGCGAATGAGACGAGCGAATGAGACGAGCGAATTTGACGAGCGAATGAGACGAGGGAATGAGACGAGTGAATGAGACGAGCGAATGAGACGAGCGAATGAGACGAGCGAATGAGATGAGTGAATGAGATGAGACGAGCGAATGAGACGAGCGAATGAGATGAGTGAATGAGATGAGACGAGCGAATGAGACGAGGGAATGAGACGAGTGAATGAGACGAGCGAATGAGACGAGCGAATGAGACGAGCGAATGAGACGAGTGAATGAGATGAGTGAATGAGATGAGACGAGCGAATGAGACGAGCGAATGAGATGAGTAAATGAGATGAGACGAGCGAATGAGACGAGCGAATGAGATGAGTGAATGAGATGAGACGAGCGAATGAGACGAGGGAATGAGATGAGTGAATGAGATGAGACGAGCGAATGAGACGAGCGAATGAGACGAGTGAATGAGATGAGTGAATGAGATGAGACGAGCGAATGAGACGAGCGAATGAGACGAGCGAATGAGATGAGTGAATGAGATGAGACGAGCGAATGAGACGAGGGAATGAGATGAGTGAATGAGATGAGTGAATGAGATGAGACGAGCGAATGAGACGAGTGAATGAGATGAGTGAATGAGATGAGACGAGCAAATGAGACGAGCGAATGAGACGAGTGAATGAGATGAGATGAGACGAGCGAATGAGACGAGCGAATGAGACGAGTGAATGAGATGAGACGAGCGAATGAGACGAGCGAATGAGATGAGTGAATGAGATGAGACGAGCGAATGAGACGAGGGAATGAGATGAGTGAATGAGATGAGTGAATGAGATGAGACGAGCGAATGAGACGAGGGAATGAGATGAGTGAATGAGATGAGTGAATGAGATGAGACGAGCGAATGAGACGAGCGAATGAGACGAGCGAATGAGACGAGCGAATGAGATGAGTGAATGAGATGAGTGAATGAGATGAGACGAGCGAATGAGACGAGTGAATGAGATGAGTGAATGAGATGAGTGAATGAGATGAGACGAGCGAATGAGACGAGTGAATGAGATGAGTGAATGAGATGAGACGAGCAAATGAGACGAGCGAATGAGACGAGTGAATGAGATGAGACGAGCGAATGAGACGAGCGAATGAGATGAGCGAATGAGATGAGTGAATGAGATGAGTGAATGAGATGAGACGAGCGAATGAGACGAGCGAATGAGATGAGTGAATGAGATGAGACGAGCGAATGAGACGAGGGAATGAGATGAGTGAATGAGATGAGTGAATGAGATGAGACGAGCGAATGAGACGAGGGAATGAGATGAGCGAATGAGACGAGCGAATGAGACGAGTGAATGAGATGAGTGAATGAGATGAGACGAGCGAATGAGACGACCGAATGAGACGAGGGAATGAGATGAGTGAATGAGATGAGACGAGCGAATGAGACGAGGGAATGAGATGAGTGAATGAGATGAGTGAATGAGATGAGACGAGCGAATGAGACGAGGGAATGAGATGAGCGAATGAGACGAGCGAATGAGACGAGCGAATGAGACGAGCGAATGAGACGAGTGAATGAGATGAGTGAATGAGATGAGACGAGCGAATGAGACGACCGAATGAGACGAGGGAATGAGATGAGTGAATGAGATGAGACGAGCGAATGAGACGAGGGAATGAGATGAGCGAATGAGATGAGTGAATGAGATGAGACGAGCGAATGAGACGAGCGAATGAGATGAGTGAATGAGATGAGACGAGCGAATGAGACGAGGGAATGAGATGAGTGAATGAGATGAGTGAATGAGATGAGACGAGCGAATGAGACGAGGGAATGAGACGAGGGAATGAGACGAGTGAATGAGACGAGTGAATGAAACGAGCGAATGAGATGAGACGAGCGAATGAGACGAGGGAATGAGACGCGCGAATGAGACGAGCGAATGAGATGAGACGAGGGAATGAGATGAGCGAATGAGACGAGGGAATGAGACAAGGGAATGAGACGAGCGAATGAGACGAGTGAATGAGACGACCGAATGAGATGAGACGAGCGAATGAGACGAGGGAATGAGACGAGGGAATGAGACGAGGGAATGAGACGAGTGAATGAGACGAGTGAATGAGACGAGCGAATGAGATGAGACGAGCGAATGAGACGAGGGAATGAGACGAGCGAATGAGACGAGCGAATGAGATGAGACGAGCGAATGAGACGAGCGAATGAGACGAGCGAATTTGACGAGCGAATGAGACGAGGGAATGAGACGAGTGAATGAGACGAGCGAATGAGACGAGCGAATGAGACGAGCGAATGAGACGAGCGAATGAGATGAGTGAATGAGATGAGACGAGCGACTGAGACGAGCGAATGAGATGAGTGAATGAGATGAGACGAGCGAATGAGACGAGGAAATGAGACGAGTGAATGAGATGAGTGAATGAGATGAGACGAGCGAATGAGACGAGCGAATGAGACGAGCGAATTTGACGAGCGAATGAGACGAGGGAATGAGACGAGTGAATGAGACGAGCGAATGAGACGAGCGAATGAGACGAGCGAATGAGACGAGCGAATGAGATGAGTGAATGAGATGAGACGAGCGAATGAGACGAGCGAATGAGATGAGTGAATGAGATGAGACGAGCGAATGAGACGAGGGAATGAGACGAGTGAATGAGACGAGCGAATGAGACGAGCGAATGAGACGAGTGAATGAGATGAGTGAATGAGATGAGACGAGCGAATGAGACGAGCGAATGAGATGAGTAAATGAGATGAGACGAGCGAATGAGACGAGCGAATGAGATGAGTGAATGAGATGAGACGAGCGAATGAGACGAGGGAATGAGATGAGTGAATGAGATGAGACGAGCGAATGAGACGAGCGAATGAGACGAGTGAATGAGATGAGTGAATGAGATGAGACGAGCGAATGAGACGAGCGAATGAGACGAGCGAATGAGATGAGTGAATGAGATGAGACGAGCGAATGAGACGAGGGAATGAGATGAGTGAATGAGATGAGTGAATGAGATGAGACGAGCGAATGAGACGAGTGAATGAGATGAGTGAATGAGATGAGTGAATGAGATGAGACGAGCGAATGAGACGAGTGAATGAGATGAGTGAATGAGATGAGACGAGCAAATGAGACGAGCGAATGAGACGAGTGAATGAGATGAGATGAGACGAGCGAATGAGACGAGCGAATGAGACGAGTGAATGAGATGAGACGAGCGAATGAGACGAGCGAATGAGATGAGTGAATGAGATGAGACGAGCGAATGAGACGAGGGAATGAGATGAGTGAATGAGATGAGTGAATGAGATGAGACGAGCGAATGAGACGAGGGAATGAGATGAGTGAATGAGATGAGTGAATGAGATGAGACGAGCGAATGAGACGAGCGAATGAGACGAGCGAATGAGACGAGCGAATGAGATGAGTGAATGAGATGAGTGAATGAGATGAGACGAGCGAATGAGACGAGTGAATGAGATGAGTGAATGAGATGAGTGAATGAGATGAGACGAGCGAATGAGACGAGTGAATGAGATGAGTGAATGAGATGAGACGAGCAAATGAGACGAGCGAATGAGACGAGTGAATGAGATGAGACGAGCGAATGAGACGAGCGAATGAGATGAGCGAATGAGATGAGTGAATGAGATGAGTGAATGAGATGAGACGAGCGAATGAGACGAGCGAATGAGATGAGTGAATGAGATGAGACGAGCGAATGAGACGAGGGAATGAGATGAGTGAATGAGATGAGTGAATGAGATGAGACGAGCGAATGAGACGAGGGAATGAGATGAGCGAATGAGACGAGCGAATGAGACGAGTGAATGAGATGAGTGAATGAGATGAGACGAGCGAATGAGACGACCGAATGAGACGAGGGAATGAGATGAGTGAATGAGATGAGACGAGCGAATGAGACGAGGGAATGAGATGAGTGAATGAGATGAGTGAATGAGATGAGACGAGCGAATGAGACGAGGGAATGAGATGAGCGAATGAGACGAGCGAATGAGACGAGCGAATGAGACGAGCGAATGAGACGAGTGAATGAGATGAGTGAATGAGATGAGACGAGCGAATGAGACGACCGAATGAGACGAGGGAATGAGATGAGTGAATGAGATGAGACGAGCGAATGAGACGAGGGAATGAGATGAGTGAATGAGATGAGTGAATGAGATGAGACGAGCGAATGAGACGAGGGAATGAGACGAGGGAATGAGACGAGTGAATGAGACGAGTGAATGAAACGAGCGAATGAGATGAGACGAGCGAATGAGACGAGGGAATGAGACGAGCGAATGAGACGAGCGAATGAGATGAGACGAGGGAATGAGATGAGCGAATGAGACGAGGGAATGAGACAAGGGAATGAGACGAGCGAATGAGACGAGTGAATGAGACGACCGAATGAGATGAGACGAGCGAATGAGACGAGGGAATGAGACGAGGGAATGAGACGAGTGAATGAGACGAGTGAATGAGACGAGCGAATGAGATGAGACGAGCGAATGAGACGAGGGAATGAGACGAGCGAATGAGACGAGCGAATGAGATGAGACGAGCGAATGAGACGAGCGAATGAGACGAGCGAATTTGACGAGCGAATGAGACGAGGGAATGAGATGAGCGAATGAGACGAGCGAATGAGACGAGCGAATGAGACGAGCGAATGAGACGAGCGAATGAGATGAGTGAATGAGATGAGACGAGCGACTGAGACGAGCGAATGAGATGAGTGAATGAGATGAGACGAGCGAATGAGACGAGGAAATGAGACGAGTGAATGAGATGAGTGAATGAGATGAGACGAGCGAATGAGACGAGCGAATGAGACGAGCGAATTTGACGAGCGAATGAGACGAGGGAATGAGACGAGTGAATGAGACGAGCGAATGAGACGAGCGAATGAGACGAGCGAATGAGATGAGACGAGGGAATGAGATGAGCGAATGAGACGAGGGAATGAGACAAGGGAATGAGACGAGCGAATGAGACGAGTGAATGAGACGAGCGAATGAGATGAGACGAGCGAATGAGACGAGGGAATGAGACGAGGGAATGAGACGAGCGAATGAGACGAGTGAATGAGACGAGCGAATGAGATGAGACGAGCGAATGAGACGAGGGAATGAGACGAGCGAATGAGACGAGCGAATGAGATGAGACGAGGGAATGAGATGAGCGAATGAGACGAGGGAAGGAGACAAGGGAATGAGACGAGCGAATGAGACGAGCGAATGAGATGAGACGAGCGAATGAGACGAGCGAATGAGACGAGCGAATGAGACGAGCGAATGAGATGAGACGAGCGAATGAGACGAGGGAATGAGACGAGCGAATGAGATGAGTGAATGAGATGAGACGAGCGAATGAGACGAGGGAATGAGATGAGTGAATGAGATGAGTGAATGAGATGAGACGAGCGAATGAGACGAGGGAATGAGACGAGGGAATGAGACGAGTGAATGAGACGAGTGAATGAAACGAGCGAATGAGATGAGACGAGCGAATGAGACGAGGGAATGAGACGAGCGAATGAGACGAGCGAATGAGATGAGACGAGGGAATGAGATGAGCGAATGAGACGAGGGAATGAGACAAGGGAATGAGACGAGCGAATGAGACGAGTGAATGAGACGACCGAATGAGATGAGACGAGCGAATGAGACGAGGGAATGAGACGAGGGAATGAGACGAGTGAATGAGACGAGTGAATGAGACGAGCGAATGAGATGAGACGAGCGAATGAGACGAGGGAATGAGACGAGCGAATGAGACGAGCGAATGAGATGAGACGAGCGAATGAGACGAGCGAATGAGACGAGCGAATTTGACGAGCGAATGAGACGAGGGAATGAGATGAGCGAATGAGACGAGCGAATGAGACGAGCGAATGAGACGAGCGAATGAGACGAGCGAATGAGATGAGTGAATGAGATGAGACGAGCGACTGAGACGAGCGAATGAGATGAGTGAATGAGATGAGACGAGCGAATGAGACGAGGAAATGAGACGAGTGAATGAGATGAGTGAATGAGATGAGACGAGCGAATGAGACGAGCGAATGAGACGAGCGAATTTGACGAGCGAATGAGACGAGGGAATGAGACGAGTGAATGAGACGAGCGAATGAGACGAGCGAATGAGACGAGCGAATGAGATGAGACGAGGGAATGAGATGAGCGAATGAGACGAGGGAATGAGACAAGGGAATGAGACGAGCGAATGAGACGAGTGAATGAGACGAGCGAATGAGATGAGACGAGCGAATGAGACGAGGGAATGAGACGAGGGAATGAGACGAGCGAATGAGACGAGTGAATGAGACGAGCGAATGAGATGAGACGAGCGAATGAGACGAGGGAATGAGACGAGCGAATGAGACGAGCGAATGAGATGAGACGAGGGAATGAGATGAGCGAATGAGACGAGGGAAGGAGACAAGGGAATGAGACGAGCGAATGAGACGAGCGAATGAGATGAGACGAGCGAATGAGACGAGCGAATGAGACGAGCGAATGAGACGAGCGAATGAGATGAGACGAGCGAATGAGACGAGGGAATGAGACGAGCGAATGAGACGAGCGAATGAGATGAGACGAGGGAATGAGACGAGCGAATGAGACGAGGGAATGAGACGAGGGAATGAGACGAGCGAATGAGACGAGCGAATGAGAGGAAGGTGTGTATCAACTTGCTGTCGGACAGAATCAAATTGAAACTGTGGAAAATGAGCATTGGAGCCATTTTAGATATTTCAGTATCGATACCTATCAAAAAATATATATTTTTGACAACACTAACATGCAGCACGCTAAATCTCTAACCTCTGGGGAATCGTGAACTACGCTGGCAAAAAAAGAGAATGCGACAGAGCTCTTAATAAAACAAGAATCAACATGGCTTAGCTTTTCGGACATGGTGAGAACTGATGGATTTGAAAGGTTAAAAACTTTGCGGAGATGCCGTTTTTCAACAGGTGAGTAAGGTATTTTATTGTAGAGGTTAATTGTCATTAGTAGCTCTCTAAAGCCCCTTTCACACAGCGCTTTGAACCCGGCAAATTGCCGGCAAATTGCCAGAACACCTTCTGTGTGAACGCAAACACGACCCGGGATTGATGCCGGGATCGATGCCGGGTTGGGGACCTAGTAACATTGCCGTGTTCAGTCCCGGAACGCGCGCTGTGTGAACAAAAGCCGTAACAATGCCGTGTCGTAGTGATGACGCTGAAGCCGCGATCGTTCGCCAGCTGTGAAACGGTACGTAATGCGCAAGTTTATGATCGAATCAGAGAAAAAATGCACAAGCGTGGTTTCTAGAGAGAGAAATTGCAGCTCATAAGCAAACTTAACACGCTGCGGAGACATTACAAGTCACATCGATGTCACGTGTCTTTACGGAATTTTTACGGGTTGTGTGTGAACTCTCTGATTCCGGAAAATCACTGGCAGTGTGAATGAACCAAAATCAAACGAACCCGGGTCAAATCCCGGGTCACTTTATCCGTGTATTTTCCGGAATATCTGTGTGAAAGGGGCTTAACAGAGTTCAGTGTAAAGCAATATCTATTGTGAAGGGTCATATACACAGTCACGCAGACATGCATGTTTATTGTTTATTAACTGCTAAAGGGCCAAAAGTTACATAGTGTACCTTTAAGAAAATATCAGTTAAAAATGAATGAATCTTTGAATTTTTAACAAAACAAACAAACAAACAAACAAATCAATAAAATTTAATTTTACCTTCATGTATGACTGTGAGCTGAACATAAGTTTTTCCAGAGTTTTCCCAGAGATTAATTCCAAGGGAATGTTCCACATACCATTAGAGTCCAGCCAGGGATCTGCCAGGAGCTTCACCACATTGGAATGACGCAATGACCTACAATAAGATCACTTGTGCAAAATATGAAATATATCATAAAAGGCAGTATCCAGGATAAATATATGAAGTGTATAAATTTGGGTGAATTTAATGCAGTTAAGTTGTGCAAAATGTGCAAGAATTGTGTTGCATTAGTTCATAAAAAAAAAAAAAAATCATTTTAATTTTTTTGAGCGTATATACAAATACTCACCGATATATATTTTTCTCTTTCTGAATTTCTTCTTTAGTTACGACAGTACAGGGCACTTTCTTAAGAGCTGCACGGGTATTTCCAAAGGTTACTTTATACACCTTTCCAAAGTTTCCTTTACCATAAGTAGTAGTTGAAAAAGCCATCTGGAGAAACAATTAAAAATTCAGATTAATTCATTGTTTAATTGATTGTAATAAAATGTATTGTATTGATGCTGAGGAATGTATCATCATGTTACATTAATTCTACATCAAAGACCATGTGAACTGACACAATGCAATAGTGTTTATTTATTTATTTAAAGAAACAGGATATAAAAGGATGTGTGTGTGTGTGTGTGTGGGTGTGTGTGTGTGACAGTCAGACTGACAGTCAGACAGACAGTCAGACAGACAGACAGTTAGTCAGACAGACAGTCAGACAGACAGACAGTTAGTCAGACAGACAGTCAGACAGACAGACAGACAGACAGTTAGTCAGACAGACAGACAATCAGTCAGACAGACAGACAGACAGACAGACAGACAGACAGTTAGTCAGACAGACAGACAGACAGACAGACAGACAGACAGACAGACAGTCAGACAGACAGACAGACAGACAGACAGTTAGTCAGACAGACAGACAGACAGTCAGACAGACAGACAGACAGACAGTTAGTCAGACAGACAGACAGACAGACAGACAGACAGACAGTCAGACAGACAGACAGACAGACAGACAGACAGTTAGTCAGACAGACAGACAGACAGTCAGTCAGACAGACAGACAGACAGACAGACAGACAGACAGTTAGTCAGACAGACAGACAGACAGACAGTCAGACAGACAGACAGACAGACAGACAGTCAGACAGACAGACAGACAGACAGACAGTTAGTCAGACAGACAGACAGACAGACAGACAGACAGACAGACAAAAAACAACCTATCACCAGATGATCGCCACCCACTATCAGTCATCAGTAATCTAAAAGTAAAACAGCAAGTACAAAACTTACACAATAAACACTCAATTCATTAAAAACATTACGACTGTAATGTTAATGTTAACGACATTAAGACTCAAGTATTACCAAATTCTTCCTTCCGAAGGAATTACTTATAATTTGGATCAGAATTCAAAGTGAAAAACATGATAATTCTCTAGTAATGTCTGAAATCATTGTAGCTTTTGGATAGTAATGACTCAAGTTTTACTACGTCCTTCAGAAGGAACTACTAATTAATTTTTGTATCAGGCTTCTAAAGTGAAAAGCATGATAACTCAGTAATGACTGAAGTCATTGTAAGCTTTGTAAGATAGTAATTCCTTGACTTCAGTCAATAATAAGGAGTTATCATGCTTTTCACTTTAGAATACATGATCCAAATAAATCATTCCTTCTGAAGGATTTGGTAATACTTGAGTCATTACGAGGGGGTTACCATGATCTTCACTTTAGGATTAATGCATTATGCATTATTCACATTAATTATGAACCTGAATATAGTAGTTCTTAGTAGTTCTCTGAATGGTATATAAAAAAAAAAACTGATTAGCCAATAGTGAACTACCACATTTAGCGCTATTAATTACTAATTTGTTAATCAGAGTTTCTTGTTAGTTAATAGTAGTTATTAGAATTTTAATATTGTGTTACTCAGTTCATTAATTACGGAACAGTATTCTAAAGTGTTAAATATTTAATACAAAAGTAATGTATTATTTCCTCACCATTTCCCCTGTTAAAGCTCCTCTGCATGTGACAGTAAACTGAGCCCACGGAGATCAAGCCTCAAATCATAGAATCTCCACCATCTGTAAAAGAAAATGAAAGTATTTTTTTTTAAGAATTCATGTGTTTGAAACATATAGTAGGCTATACAAAGGGGACTGACGCAGTAATCATTCAAGGAATTCATGGATTGTTTGCAAATTTTAAATGCTTGAAAGCTAAAGATGATAAAGCAGAGCGATTCTTTTTTTCCCGCGGGTTTGTGGATCCACTTATTTGAAAAGCAGGTCTGTCACAGTAATCATAGTTCTTGAACAACAGGAAAGTATCAGAAATGACATAGACATGCCAGAAAAACATTTCTAATGTCCCGAGTCAGAGGAATGCTTCTAAAAACTTCTGGTTTCATCAGTGACTATACCTTCGTATTTCAGGTATTATTCTTATTATTAATAATATTTACTCAAATTTTGTTCAGAGGAATTGACACACTGATTTCCAGACAGACTTAAAAATGTACAGAAGACTTTTTTTTTAATTATTGGTTGTTCTTTACAAGGACAGCAGTGCATAGAAGCGCATTATTGTCTCTATATGGATTTGAAACCGAACATTTTAAAGAATAGTAAATTTTACTGATCAGTCATGCTATTGAAACTGAACAAAAAGATCTTGGGAAATGTCAAATCTCCTGATATTATGTCACAGAGGATAAATGTTACTGACAGATTTGCATTTGTCGTGTAATGAATGGAATTTATGCACCTGCTACTTCCAAGATTCGCACAATTTTTTACGATTAATTTCCCCTTTCCAGTAATCAGAGATGAAAGATAAAGGTTTTCAGGAAATCATTTAACATAAATGTGAGGGTGTATCCATCTTTTAAATGAATAGATTTAGTCATCTCCAAATAAAGCTATAAACAGAAAGACACTGGCAAGCATTTTCTGCTTTCCACAAATCTAGCAGATGAAATATTTTAGATCAGTATGTAAAATGTGTATTCGCTGTAGGAATGTCCATGACTGTTTTAGATTTGACTTATTTCCATGACTTTTCCAAGCCTTGAAATCTCAATTTTAAAATGATGAATTCTCCGTTTCACCACTAGAGGTCCCTGTCATCCCATTTGTTCCCATAATTCATCACAGCTCTCTATAATTCCTTGTAATGAATAACTTGTTAAATACCATCTTTGCAAAATGATTATAATATCTTAAGGATTTCTGATTTCTTTCTTGTTTTCTGTTCAGTCTTCAGATCAGTGTCTTTCTGTACATGATCATGCATGACAATATACCGTAGCCTATATACATATGAATGAACAGTATGTCATTTCTAGTGACTAGAAATTACATACTGTTCATTCATAGGTATTTACATACTCAGTCATTACACAATCATATTTACCTGTATGAAAAAAAAAACTAAAAAAAAAAAGTACACAGCATTCATTTCATTTATCAACCCTTACATGTAAGCTGATGTGATGATTCAGAGGTTTGAAAAAAGCCATAACAAATTACAGTATAGTTCTGTCATAACAACTCTCTGAGAGATTGGCATGGTAATGGATATGGCAATGTTAATGTAGGCTATTTGGTCTTGGTGGAGTAGATCTGCTTCGCTGCTGCTGCTGCAGAGCAAGTACAGAGACTTGCTACTGCGAATACATTCACAGACATTACAGTGAGAATGTAAGACATATTGCTGCTGCTGCTGCACATATAACATTAAATAAAATACCCCCCATAGCAGATCTATACAGGTGGAGCTGGGGAAGGTGGAGGGTTTCTGTAACAGCAACACAACCAGTATTTGAATGTTGAGCCGCAGCTCATTGGCTGCTGATGCAACAGCAACCAATAAGCTGCGCATAGAAAATGATGTGATCACTACTAAATGAATTAAGGACCTATCAGCCTGCGCCATCTAGAGTTTCATGCCAGAACAAGGCTTTAAAGGGATACTCCACTTTTTTTGGAAATAGGCTCATTTTACAACTCCCCCAGAGTTAAACAGTTGAGTTTTACCGTTTTCGAATCCATTCAGCCGATCTCCGGGTCTGGCGGTACCACTTTTAGCATAGCTTAGCATAGATCATTGAATCGGACAGGACCATTAGCATCTCTCTCAAAAAAATGACCCAAGAGTTTCGATATTTTTCCTATTTAAAACTTGACTCTTCTGTAGTTACATCGTGTACTAAGACCGACGGAAAATGTAAAGTTGCGATTTTCTAGGCTGATATGGCTAGGAACTATACTCTCATTCCTGTGTAATAATCAAGAAACTTTGCTGCCGTACCATGAGTCCAGCAGGCGTAATGATATGACGCAGCGCCTGAAAATAGTCCCCAGCTCGGTAGACTATAGGGTCGACTATTTTCAGGCACTGCGTCATATCATTACGCCTGCTGGACATTTTCCGTCGGTCTTAGTACACGATGTAACTACAGAAGAGTCAAGTTTTAAATAGGAAAAATATCGAAACTCTTTGGTCATTTTTTTGAGAGAGATGCTAATGGTCCTGTCCGATTCAATGATCTATGCTAAGCTATGCTAAAAGTGGTACCGCCAGACCCGGAGATCGGCTAAACGATAAAACTCAACTGTTTAACTCTGGGGGAGCTGTAAAATGAGCCTATTTCCCCAAAAAGTGGAGTATCCCTTTAAAGCAAATAGTCAGTAGAAAGAATCAACATCTAATTTAGATGAAGCATAGGCTACAGCAGTCATCATTTTATGTATTCTATATTTCTTACGATATGAAACAGCACAGAAAGAAAAAACATTTTCATTATTTTTCAAACAGCCTTTGTAATGATGCAGCGCACGAGGAGGGATCCATTTGCAGCTTTATTTAGAGTGGTCAGACAGGCAGGGTAAAACAACAGCAGACAGAACAACGGAGAGAACACAGAGCAGATCGGGGTCACAGGCAGAAGTCAGGGCAGGCAGCAAAAGGCAAAGTCCAATTAACAATCCGGGTAAAGGCAGGCAGAGAACAATCAGGAGTCGAGATACACAGTCCAAGGTCAGTAAATGAGAACAGCAAACACAGGCATAACCGCTCGGAATTGAAAGCCAGGGCAATGCAATACTTCGCAGAGAAGTGGAGTGTGGAAGTGGCTTTTATGTGTGTGTGAATGAGGTGCAGGTGTGTGTAATCAGTGCAGTGCAGGTGTATGAAGTAATCAGTCCAGGTAGATGCAGGATGGGAATTGTAGTCTGAGTAAATATGATAGTCCGGTGTGGAGTGCCCTCTGGTGGCTCTCAAGGGCACTCCAGCTGGTGACCGTTACAGCCTTTAAATGGCTAAAACTTGTTAAATACCATGAAAAGCTTGTCTTTGCAAAATGTCACAGGGGATAAATGTTACTAACAGATTTGTATGCAGTTGTCTTGTGATGCATGGCATTAATTCACCTGGTACTTCCAAGATTAATTTTCCCTTTTCCCTTTTTGTAGGCTATCCATCTTTTTAATTAATAGTTTAGTCATCTCCAATAAAGCTATAAACAGAAAAACACTGGCTTACAAGCAAATTTAGCTTTCGTCCAGAAGTCGCGTTAACTGAACATTTTTCGTCAATGATTTTTTTTTAGCAGTGATTATTACACTGAGGTTGATCTGATTGTGACTTGTCTGTAATTCTCACTCCTGTCCACTTGGTGGCGACTGGCGACTGCGGTCTTGCTGACTATCAAGTTAATGGTAAACGTTTGCATGCTGTTTCTGTGGTTGAAATACTGATTGAGCGATTACATGAGAGACATGATACGGATTTCGGTAAGTTGGACTGCATTTCAACATATTTTCTGATGTTCATTCATGTTTATTTCGTTCTGTAACCTAGTAAAGAGGAAGTAGGCCTACAGTGATCTCTCGCGCCACAATAAAGAGCGCCAAAACGGTAGGCTATTATTGTTTTTATTTTGTGATAAAATTGACAGAATTTGAAAGCTGGCAGCTCTCATGCGATTTTGTTTCATATAAAATCAGTATATCAAGTCACTTTTCCATTACACAATAATATTTACCTGTATAAATTTTTTTATTTTTTTATTAAAGGCATTAAATAGCTAAATGGATTTGATGTTAATAGCTAATGGGAGGAATAGCGATCGAATTTGTACACTTTAATGGCAATGTCAACACATTATGGACTTCCAACTCAGTTTATTGTCAAAAGAAATCACTGAGAATAGCCTACACAGCATTTCACTTATCAACTCTTACATGCACTAAGTTGATGTCATGACTCTGAGGTTTGGAAAAAGTCGCCACAACAAATTACAGTATAGTAAAGCACATAGACAGAATTAACATCTAATTTAGATTCAGCAGTCATCATCATTTTATGTAGGCCATTCTATACTTCATAAGATATGAAACAGCACAGAAAGACATTTTCATTACATCAAAAACACATTTTCCTTATTTTCAAGCAGCGTTTAATTGGTCAATTCCTCTCCAATTCCTTGTAATGAATAACTTGTTAAATACCATGAAAAGTTTGTTTTTTCAAAATGTTCAGTCTGTCTAGGAGCCTTAAGATCAGTTTCTTCTACTATCAGTCAACTCAACTGCTTTCTGAAAGTTCAATTAAGTTTTAATGGCAACATGTCAACACATTATGGATCAAATTAAACTCAATTTACAGACAAAAGAAATCACTGAGAATACACAGCATATAACTTATAAACCCTCACAAGTACTTAGAATTTCATTACATGAATCATTACATTGATTTGGTGACTTAATCAGCCTTTAAATCGCATGAATAAGTCCTTAATTCTTCAGTTTCAACAGCCTGGCCGTTCTTCATGATTACACGTTGATATGTTTGAACACCTTGCTCAATGTTGTTGTAATGTCGAGTCATTACCCCGTTTGTTGGTTTGACCATGGACCTCTGGATGTTGTTGTTTGACTGAAACAATTCCTGCATTTAAGAGAAAATATAAAATAAGAAATGTTTTTCTACAAGTTGTAACTTACTGACTGAACCTTTTTGTTATTGGGTTTGTAGTAAACACGGTCCTAAGTTACAATTAAATAAAAAAAAAAATCTTTACTTTTAGTTCATTTGGACTTCATTGCTTGTAAAGAAATATTTTGGAATTTGTTTGACACTCTTACCAGAGGAAAAGGGTTGTGCTGTTCCTCAGGGTCACACTTACATCTATACCTTAAGTTTAAAAATGAGCCGTGTAAGAAGTATTGATGCAGCTTGGATTTTATACAAACAAAAATAACTGAATACTTTAATAAAACATGCCAAATGCAATTCATTATTTTCTTACCATTTTCCTTGATGCTCTTCTTCAAAATTCTAAATGCAAACTGACTTGATACTTGAGACCCACAGAGATTTCAGAGTCTCAAATAACAATATCTCCACCCATCTGTCAGTGGGAATGTTCCTGACGCAGTCAGAAGAGAAACTGAAAGAGATGCAGTACAAGAATGAGAATATCATGAACTTGACAAGGCAAAACAGCTGTTTTACAATGAAATATTTCTTTAATTAGATCATATAGGCAATGGCAGACACAATTTTATGTGTTTTGTAAATATTGTGAGATCATTGTAATGAGAGCACGATTAAAAATATAAATTATATTAATATTAGTAGTCATTGTGTTGCTGTTGTTTGGCTGATATTAAAAAAATAACTGATCATGAGATCATGCACTCAAATATACCATGGTTTCCGTATCATTTACTGAAATATTTATTATTCAATAATTTTCACCATGTAACGACAAATTATTTACATTCACTACAAAATAATAGCTAATTCCAAATACTATACCGTAACATTTCAGTAATATTTCCAGATTTTATGATGATGACGATGTTGATGATGTCAGGAGTATAAATGAGACTGAAAACAGTGTTTATGATAGATACAGAAATTGATAGGCCAAATATAAGTACTCAAGTGTGACATGTGACCTGAAGTTAAATAATGCAAATCGGTTACCCTCTTCTTTTATTCCAACCTGTGTTCCTGGACTTTTATGTTATTTCCTGTCTCGCTCCATTTTTTGCAGTTTTTTTGTAGGTTTATGATTAGTGATTAGTCTCCCCAGGTGTTTCTAATTAGCCACGCCCCCTTGTTATCTTGTTAAGCTTGTCTGCCTGTGTATGTATATAGCCCTTTGTTTCACTTGTTCTCTGTCAGTCGTTGAATGGACATTCCCTGGTTTAGTGTGTTTTCATCAGTTTCTTTGTGTTCGGATTTTAATAAATCTAACCCTGCACGTGGATCCTCTTCCCAGCCTGCTTCTTTTCTTGTCTCATGTTACATAAACATGTTTTTGTTATCGCCTTTCTTTTCACCATGTCATGCATGATGTTAAGTCTAAATACGGCTCATACTATTTTACTTTTGCTTTTGATTCAGTTTTACCAGTCTACGGAAGCGTATTGCATTCACTTGAGAAAAAAAATCTACTCTGTTTTTCTGAATTAACGAGTTAATTATCTCAGAATTACTAGATAATTTTTCATTAATTTTTTATTCTGTTTTTCTGAATTAACGAGTTAATTATCTCAGAATTACGAGATAATTTTTCATGAATAAAAAGTTTTTGCTCTGTTTTTCTGAATTAATGAGTTAATTATCTCAGAATTATGAGATAATTTTTCATAATTTTTTTTTTTTTATTCTGTTTTTCTGAATTAACGAGTTAATTATCTCAGAATTACGAGAACATTTTTCATGAATAAAAGTTTTTGCTCTGTTTTTCTGAATTAATGACTTAATTATCTCAGAATTCTGAGATAATTAAGTCATTAATTCAGAAAACAGAGCAATTTTTTTTAAATGAAAAATTATCTCAGATTTCTGAGATAATTAAGTCATTAATTCAGAAAAACAGAGCAAAAACTTTTTATTCATGAAAAATTATCTCGTAATTCTGAGATAATTAACTCGTTAATTCAGAAAAACAGAGCAAAAACGTTTTTTTCATGAGAAATTATCTCGTAATTCTGATATAATTAACTCATTAATTCAGAAAAACAGAGTAGATTTTTTTTTCCTCAAGTGAATGCAATACGCTTCCGTACCAGTCCATATAATATGTAGAATAAAAAAAACAAACATTATTAGTTCAGTCAGATGTGCATATATTTACATCAATAAACAATATATCCTCCTGGGACCCAACCAGGATTTGGCTGGGTCCCAGGTTTTTAAAAAAATTAATGTTTTCATAATTTAACAACGACACAGCAGGCAGAAAGACATTATTTAACATAAAGGCAAATACACCAATGTCCAAGTCTTCAGTGCAACTATGTCCTGTAGTTTTAGCTTATCTGTTGTTGTGACCAAACTTTGATTTACATTTTTTTAACCAAAATATATTTCAGATGAATGAGGAAAATCTGGGGCTCAGGTCAGGAAGCAGACAGACTGGCTAAACCGACCGTCTGCTAGCTGTCTCACGTCACCAAGGTCAGATAAATCCCATCACATAGAGACTCTTTCACCTAGATATCATCATATAGAGACTGTGTCTGTTCCCCGAATTAGGAAATACAAAAAACTCCCAAACCCATTTAAGGGTAAAAATTGTATCGATTTTCAACAAATAAAAAATAAATATAATACAGATGAGCAAATGATAAAGGTTGGGTTGCTGAATATTCGATCCCTTACTTCAAAAGCACTTATTGTTAATGATATGATTACAGATTCTAACCTAGACATCTTGTGTCTGACAGAAACCTGGCTAAAACCAGACTAGATAACGAAAAAGATGCATTGGGATTGGCATTTAGAGACATTCTGATTGATGATGGAAAAATCTGAAAGCCGTCCGTCATTTTGACAGATTACAGGGCCCTATTTTAACGATCTAAGCGCATGTTCTAAAGCGCAGTGCGCACGTGTAGTTACGGCATCTCCGAATCCACTTTTGCTAGTTTAACGATGGGAAAAATGGTCGGCACACCCTGCGCATGGTCTAAAAGGGTTGTCCCTATGCTCTTAATGAATAATGGCTGTGTTTTGGGCATAACGTGCAATAAACCATTCAGAGTCCAATAAAGAAAAGCACAAAATAAAAGTTTCCGTTTTTAGTAGCCTTCATCATTGTTGTGTAAACGTACCCTAATTCGTATGATCCCATACGTTTTTGCATGCCCCACTGATGTCATTTATTGGTGGAACTTCATACTTTATTTTTTTATTTTTTTAAATCTTACGTTTTTGTTCAAATACATATAGGCTACCACAAACGCTTCTTCTTTTTTCTTTTTTTTGCTTACACAGGAAGTGACTTAAAGCCAAAATGCTTTGTTTACTCACTGCTTTCATGTGAAACAGGCATTACTGTAAAACGTGGTGTTCTTATCGTTTTTCAAGAGAAACTGGTATTTCTGGGGTACTTTCCACCTCAGTGTCTAAATATTTAGATCTAAACATCTTGACACTTTCACAGACGCAGAGACATTTTACTTTTGCTTTTGTTCTTTACATAAAACATGTAACATTATTGGTTCAATATAATAATAGCGTACACATTAATAAATAATGTATATAAATAAAGAATTAAAGGTCCAATATGTAACAATTTTGTAATAAAATTTCCGAAAATAACTTGCACAGTGTGATATATTTCCTCCAGTTGTGTACTTACAATATCTCAAAAGTCTCCAAAGATTTTTTATTTCAGAGAAATTCCGATTTTAAATAACTGTCCGTCCCGGAAAAGAAATGTCGCCTCTCAGTGACGCAATTTCCGCACTATCCTTTTTTTCCGGTGTGGACCATGTGATATTCCATTCCACCGGAATATCACTTGATCAAATGCGGAAGTGGTGGTTATAGCGTTATAGCCATAGACTGTATGGTAGTGATGCTCCGATCAGCATTTTTGGGGCCGATCACCGATTACCGATCACCAAAATCATGATCTGCCGATTGCCGATCACTGCCGATCACAGAATGGAAATATGATAGAGTCAAGAAAATCTTGAAGAACCACCAATATTTATTTAATTGTAGTTAGAAAACAAGATAACATAAGGCTACTGTAGGCCACCTTTTCCAAATAAGGCACAGTATAATTTTTCAAAACAAAGAGGGGTCAGGCAGACTACAATGGATGTAGTTGAGGAACTAACTAGCCTACATCAGATCCAAAAAATAAAATAATGACAATGACATTTGAGGTTATTAAAACAGTAAGTCCCGCCCCTCGACTGCCAAAAATAAAAGTGTTCGAGCGAGCAAAATCAGCAGGCGAGAGGAGATCAAGCGCGAGAGTGTGGGGAATGATCATGCGCGCGCGCGAGGGCAGAGATGTCATGCGCCCGCGCAGGGTTTGAATGAGCTCGCGAGTTCCCGTTTCCTCGAGGATCTGTTATCCTCTCGCGAATGTCATTTACCGCGCGCGCCAGCATCAGCTGAGCGCTCGTTTATAATTGCCATTGAATTGCCGTCATAGGAGAACTCATTTTGCCACTGTTAAGCAAGCTCTGCTCTGCTGTTGTGTTGCCGCGCATGCGGAAAAGTTGCGCGAGTTATTTACGTCACGTGATCGGCTTTTTTGATCGGCGCTTTTGGGGGTTGCCGATCAAGCTATTTTTTGCCAATATCGGCCGATCATGATCGGCGGCCGATCAATCGGAGCATCACTACTGTATGGTTATCGTTGTTATGGATCACGATTACTCTTTGGCGAGTATTGAAGTGCCAACAAAAAGTTAGCGTCCATATTCGGATACACGCAGACTGTGTGACAAACGACGGAATAAAACCCGGATAAATATCGGCCAGGCGTTTTCGAGATGGAGAGAGCTGCGCGACAATGTTGGACTTGACAGAGTGTATTGATAGACAGGTAAGCAAATCAATTATTTTTTTATTGTACAAGTAACGTAATAGTTACAGTAAAGATGATTTTAATAGATATGAATTACACCACATGCCTGTAGGCTACAACCCAACAAATCATTTGACAAATAGCTGTAAGTTGTAACGGGATAATATAGCATAACATTTCACGTTCCTTGCAGTTCATTATTTATGATGACATAAAATAATATGATCAGACATACAGGTAAAAACGAATAAATTACCTTATCCGTGTTCATTATTCATTAATTCCATTTAGATACATCGCTAGATGGTGAAAACGCATTAAAAAAGACATCTCCCATCGTCACCTCCTTCATAGCGTCATCAAGCTTCGCCTTTGTTATTGTTGGAAACTGAGCCCTCTTGTGGTCAAAAAATATTACATATTGGACCTTTAAGTGCTTATATTTGTTTTTATTATATGAAATCATATTTATAAGTACTCATTTAAGTCTATATGGCTTTATCTTGCCTTTTTCTGTCAGACCAATTAAATTAACACAATGTTAGATCAAATCTAAAAAGCATACAGTTTAGATATAAATAATTTCGAAAATCAAGAAAAAATTTACAATTTGAGAATTTAAAATCATAAAATTGTTGATTAATGCCCTATGCAATTTACTGTGAGTATATTACTGTGAGTATATACTTCAGCAAAGCAGTTTTCCCTTACAAACAGCACTTCCCAGTGTTGTGAGTGCTGTGATAAGTGAAGCCACAGGCAATATGAGAATTTGTACATTTCTAGCAAATTTCCTTAATTGCTTTTTTTTTTCGTCCTGGGAAAACAGACATCGATATGGAACCCCATTTCCACCAATGAAGAAAAAACAACAATATATATAAAAAGTCACAATTACCCTTATATATTTTTTTTATTCTGTTGTGGAAATGGGCTTCCATTCATCCATGAGTCTGAGAGGAGGTGACAGTGATTGAAAGGGCCTAATTTCTAATAAAATTATTAAGAAGGAAGTTCCTGCAAATGCTCAAGTATGCACTAGAAATTATGCCATAAAAGCCACCCATTCTATAATAGCCACTACAAAAATACCAAGTACAGAGCTTGTAAATTATTTGAGAAATCATCTGGTCCGTTAGTAGGTCTTAAAATGAGGTACATTCAACCTCAGATGAACAACAAATGGCATATTATACAGTGTCATTTATTTAACAAAAATAAAGCCACAATGGAAAAGCCATGGGTGACAAACTAAGTACACCCATATTCAGTTGCTTGTAGAGCCACTTTTAGCAGCAAAAAGTTGAAGAAATCATTTTCTGTATGACTTTATCAGTCTCTCGCATTGTTCTGGAGAAATTATGATCTGTTCTTTTTTTACCTCATTGCTTGAGTTCACTGAAGTTTGCAGGAATCTGTTTGTTTATAGCTTTCTGTTGGTCCCGCCGCAACATTTCAGTCAGGTTGAATTTCTAGACTTTGACTGGGCCAGTGCAACACCTTGATTCTTTACTTTTTCAGCCATTCTGTTGTAGACTGCTGGTGTGCTGGTGATCATCGTCCTGTTGCATGACTCACTTTCCGGCCAAGCTTCAGCTGTCGGACAGGTGGCCTCATATTTGACTCTAGAATACGTTGGTAGTACCCCTCCAGACATACTTGTCCTGTCTTTTTCTGCTTTTTTCTGTCATGAACCTTAACATTTAACATGTTAACTGAGGCCTGTAGAGTCTGAGATGTAATTCTTGGGTGTTTTGCAGTTTCTCTGAGCATTGCACGGTCTGACCTTGGGGTGAATTTGCTGGGACTTCCTCACCTGGGAAGATTGGCAAATGTCTTGAAGTTTTAATGTAGAATAATGGACTTCAATTTGTTTGGAAATGGCCATATAACCCTTTTCAGAATTGATGGCAGCAACAATTGCTTCTCCAAGATTGTTGCTGATGTTTTTCCTCCTTGGCATTGTGTTAACACACACCTGAAGGCTCCAGACCAGCAAACTGCCAAAACTTCTGCTTATATAATTATATGCAGACTTTATAAAAAAATTACCTGTGAAGCAGTCATTTCAAAGTTACGTTCATCCACCACCATCCAGTCATGCTGATGTCTAGTCCCAAAAGCATTAAATTCAAGCCTTTAATAAAAAAGGATCATATATCATATGGATATGTTGTAAATTCAGCTCTTTAAGTTTAAATGAAACAAATATTATTACAGAATTTTGAGACCATTAAAAAAGGTTCCCTTTAAAGTGACATCCCTGATGCATGTACTAACCCAGATGCTGTGTGCAGTCCATTATATGGTGGAAAGTAAATGGGTTGTTTCTTTTGAGTCGATTTCTTCTCACAGTTTTCGCAGCTCATTGTTAAAGATGTTTTGTTGTGGTGAGGTAAGCAAAATTCACAGCTGATGTGACAAACTCTGGAAATCAATTCAAATGCATACAAATAGGCTACAACATTTCCTGCACATTGTAATTCTTTTGCTAATTGTCTATACAGTATATTGTTGAGTTAGTGTTGCAAATGTGTTTTGCACCTTCTAGACAAAGACAGTTTGTACTCCGATAATACAGTGATTCTACTGGAAACAGTAGAAAATAATCATGATTTTTCTCCTATTAAATATTAAAAAGGTTTTAAAAATGCCTTTGATTATTTTTAAGCTTATTAAATACAAGAATGAATGTATTAGCCTACCAAAGTCTTTGTCCAGGGTTCAGGTACCTATTCAAAGCTGTGAACACAAACCAGATTGTACCACAGATCTGTTTAAACCTCCGGTTCAAAATCCTCACCCATTTTCTGCAGGAATTTTCCAGAGACAAGAACTGAAAAGCAATAAGTATGGTGTATGATAATAAATAAATATGATCAGAAATAAAGCCCTGTATACAAAAGAGGTTAATGATAAGGATTACACACGACTTGTAGCCTATGATTTATTCTCAAATTTTGATACAAATAAATCAAACAGTGTTAGCTATTTCCTCAAAAGAAAAATATTTTTAATGTTGTTTTAAAATACATAGACTTTATGTCGAACATCACATTAACAAAGAGGAAAGCGGGATTTATTGCATCCACTTGTCGGAGAAAGTGTTGACAGCAGAATAACTGACGCCGCTTTTTTAGCCAGACAATGTGTATTAAAGCACACATTGTTTTGTTGTACATTAGTTCAATTCCAGAGAATATTCTTATTTATTTTTTGAGATTATAAATGTATTTTAGTCACTTTTTATTTAATTTAATTTTTAATTTTTTATAAAACCAAACCTTACCATCATATCTGTCCATGATGTTATGAATGTGAACTCATGTACACTACTGTCCAAAAGTTTGGAGTCTGTAAGATTTTTTTTTATGTTTCTGGAAGAAGTCTCTTCTGATCACCAAGATTTCATGCATTTGAACAAAAGTACAGCAAAAACAGTAATATGTGGATAATACAGTAATGGACTTGGTGTCAGCTAACATATCTAGTTATTTTTGTTTGCATTTTAGTCAATTTTAATATCAGAATTTTTGTGAGAAGAGGAAAAAAAAAACGTTTAGATATCAATCTGTACGAACCTTTACGAGGTGGTTAATTCGTACAAATTCATACGACCTCACTCATACGAATTCGTAAGTTTTTTGCTAAATCGTACATATTTTACGAGTTGCCCAATTTGTATGAATTCGTATGAATGACCTACACCTGACCCCACCCCTAAACCTACCCATCACGTGGGTTTAGACAAATCATACAAGTGAGGTTGTACGAATTAGCCAACTTTTACTCACTCATATGAATTCGTACAAATTGGTCGTGAGATAACGTTGGCATATGAAATGGACATCGGTAATGCTTATCTTTGCTTGCTCCTTTGAATGTATCTTGGATCTATTTTTAACAAAACTCATCTATAAAACACCTAAACTGGAGGTGGTGCGACCTGTTTTACAGGATATATGGAAGTTTGTTGTGCATAACAACCATTGCGATTGAGGTTGTTTCAGATTTTAGTGCAAGAAGAATGTATGTATGACATTCCTGATAATCTTTTGATGGCCTGCACACCTCTGAAAAAAAACCAGAATTAAGATGTCAAATGTTTTAAATTTCAAAGGATGTCATGCATCTTTTACGGTAAAATGGAAGATAAGGCGGAATTTTAAATGTTGTTATTTCCAGATTCTGCAGTGAAACCTCAACAAGTACAGTAGGTGTCCCTGTTTTCCTTGAAATTATGCTAGGACAGATTAGGGTTTACTTTAAACACTGAACAAATACATTGCCTGGCACACTCTAATATTTTGTCGGACCACCTTTAGCTTTAACATTCAACATTGTTTCAACAGTCTTATGCAAAATCACAAATTTAAATTAACATCAAAAGTTGCATTATTTATTTAAATTTTTTTGGCCAAGATGTTGTATTGACAGAGTCAAAACAGTTTGTCTAGTCTAAAGTCCAGCACATCCCAAAACTTTTCAGTGTTTTTTAGTTCAGAACTCTTTGGTGTCCAATTTAATTGAAAATGATCCTTTATTCTGCTCCCTAAAAATCACTCTTTCACAACTTGAGCCTGATGAATCTTGACAATGTCATCCTGGAATAGGCCTATGTCATAGGAAATGTCTTACGATATGGTTGTTTAATAAATCAAAAGCTTCAGTTTGGGTTAAAAGAATTGTTGCCAAACATTTAACATGCCAGAAACATGTAAATCACTGCAATAATCATCTAATTATTGACTCTTGCTTATATTGAGTGAGATTACATATCATTTTACCCATTAGTCATTCATTGTACAACACACAAAGTTTGTAGTGCAAATGGGTTAAGAGACGGTCATACAAAACGAACAAGGTGCATTCTGGCTAAATAAAATTGGATGGCTCTTAATAGAGTTTAGTATGCATGCATGAGCAAAGATGGAAGAATTCAAATTTGCCATGTCAGACTGTAAATTAACCAAATATTGTTTATTTACAATACATACACATCACAACAGTCATTTATCACTTTAAGTTTATTTTCTTTAAGCATGAAAATATATGATTTATGCTAATTTATTAATACACAATTTAGGATAAAAATAAAGGATCAATATATATATTTATATATTTTTTAAGTATGGTATAAATTACATTTAGGCCTACATTTAAGGCATTTAGCAGACAGTGATTTAAAGTGATTTAACATCAAGTTAAATGTATTTACACAAACATGATGTAATCAAACCTCTTGATTGATTGATTGATTGATTGATTGATTGATTGATTGATTGATTGATTGTGATTTAAAAATAATGATGTTACAAGCAAGTATGTCTGGTTGTGTCTTAGCTCCAGCTCCTCTCCTCTGACAGGAACATTGGCACCAACTGTCCTCAGTTGCCATCATTGACTCGCTGTCGTAATTGGTCAGTGGAAGAACCTTCATCAGGTTTAGGCAGATGCTATACAGACCGAGAGCTATAGAAAATGGTGTCACCTTTCTTTTCAATAGACATATGAGGTTGTGTTCATAAACTGTTAACACAGATTTTGGTCCATAGCTTAGCTGTCTTGTCTATAGCATATATTAAAAAAAAAGTGTCTCTTTTTTCAAGCTAGTTGTTGAGCTTGCCACTGGAGATCTTTATTCTTAAGTAAGCTGTAAGGAGTTGAGTGGCATTTTCTTTTATGAGAAACCTGAAACCTTTTTGGTTCCATTTATTTGCTTTATACTTCCAAATCTCTATAATAAACATATAATTTAACTTTAAAGTGACTGGGATGGAAAGTGCTGGGATGCGAGATTGGAACCCTAGACTGGGGAGGACTCACAGTGAATAAGGTAAAAAAAAAAAAAATGTGTGTAACATAAACAAACATACAAATATGTGTCTGGTTTCCTTGTGGTTTTCACAAAATTACTGAAGATTGCTATTTTCCAGCTGACAATATACACATGTGTAGAGTTTTAATACATTTACTTGCAACTTAATCATCTACTGAATTTAAACAAAGTAGGTAAAAATCAGCTATTTTATAAATGCTCAATTTGCATTTAGAACTTAATTTCAAATGTTCCAGCTTCTTCTTTCTAACTTTTATTTTGCTGAATAAAAGATGATTTCTTCACGGGCTACAGTTCTGCCATCCCTTAGAATTTCCATAGTATGTGTTTGAACACCATCCTGTATATTGTTGTGGGAGTGAGTAAACACACCATTTCTTGGCTTTGGTATGAACTTTGTGACGTTGTTTTGTGATGGAGCCGATGCCTGAGTGAAGAATGAGAAAAAATATTCCTTTTAAGGGTTTTATTTACTTTAATATGCCCTTAAAGTAAAAACCTTTCTCACTTCCACATGTTTCTTGAAGCTTTCTGCCTGAAGTGTTGGTCTATATATATATGCTCAGATGGTCAAAGTCGAGGATATGTCAACATAAACTTCCCTAACAATGTAAAATTTGCTTCAAAATGGCGACATGGATTCACCTGAGGGGAAATGCTTAGGTAAGTTTATGAGTCTATGTCTAAAAGCGAAGTGGAACAAACTCTAAATACTACATTTTAATAAGTACTTACTTTGTGACCGTTAAAATATGTTTTATGTACATGAGTGTAGTATGAATGTAATCAATGGATCATCTCCTGCGGCCTCATGTGAAACTCGGCGAAAGAAAGTAGGCCCTTTTCATCATTTTCTGGTTTTCGTGTTAAAGCAAATAGGGGTCATTGAAGCCAATAGTTTAAGGAACCATTTCTTTGTTAAAGCCTTACTTTGCAGTTAGACTAAAGTGTAGTTCTCCTTGAGAGAAAGAATGCATTATCCTGATGTTTTGAGAGGACTCTCCTGTTTATAGTTAGAGCCTGGCCAAACCCAACCTTGGAAAAGCTGTGTGTCGGTGTGTGTGTTTGTTAGTCTTCTTGGTTGCAGGTTAAGGAACCATTGGCATTATTGGAGATTGACTGAGTTGTTGTTCTGGACAGGCTGGCGCCCAGAAACCCAAATCTGCGACCTGGAAGGTCACGACGTGCCTGACTTCAGGGTCAGAGTGTCAGCTGCATAATCGATGGAGATATGCTTCAGTCTATCTGTATATGTGTGGAAAATTACTATGTTTATCTATTTCTTAGCCAATGAGAATCATTCAACCTGTAAGAAATGACGTAGCTTTAGACCTTGGAAATGGTATAACTGCTTTGTGTGTGTGTGTGTGTGTGTGTGTGTGTGTGTGTGTGTGTGGTGTAGGGTAACTGCTGTGATCTTTGTAACTGTAAGCGGGGCGGTCTACGAACTCCTGTGAGTCTTGAAGCTGAACTTCTGCTGATGAAACTGCAAACTATCTTCAGTAAAACCTTTCTTCAATTTATTAATTCTGACTCCAGGTCTTCTTTCAAACATCTGGTCCTTGGGTCCTAAACTGTTACCCCCTAACACTATAGCGAATTATGCGTAATCGGATTCAGCCTTAAAGATGAACTGAACTGGAATTTGAGTAAAGGTGATATAACAGATTTTATTTATTAATTTTATTTATTCTCATTGGTACAATTATTAAAATGGCAGAATTTGTTAAAAGGGATAAAATGGTACGTTGAAAATGTTGTTGTTACACAGGCGCCGCCATGTTGGATTTCAACATTCGGCTACGTCACTGGCATGGCAGAGCAGCCATAGCATGTACATAGTCTGAGGCTAGCTGACATGGCTGAGGAAACAGAAACCAGCAGGTCTAGGGGGGGGGTTCATACTGTATTGCCCCTGGCTGTAGTAATTAATTGTATAGGGCTAAGGCAGCTGGGGTTACGATACATTTTCACAGGCTACCTTTGACAAGGAAACCAGCCCCTCCGACAGCCCCTGGATTTCGAGTCTGTAATGAGCATTTTTTTAGCGACAGACTATTTAGAGAGTTGTACTTTCGATACAACAGGTTCACTGGTGAGGGTTAAGTCCAACAGACTGAAACCTGAGGCCTTTACGTCAATGTTCAACTTTTCAGGCTATAGTACAGGGCAGACCGATAGATTACAAAATGCAACACGTCACATGTCATGCGCAGCGTCTCCTCCACTCGCACGCATCACACCGGGCCTGGGATGATAGGCTTTTAAAAATATTTATTTTGGTAATATAGAAAATATTCTATATTCTAAAACCTTGTTGAGTTATATTAGAGTAGTAGCCTAGGCCTACTCCTCCTAGGCCATCCAAAGTTAATTCTTGTTAATTTTCTGTGTTCATCATTGTTCACTTTTTAATTTATTTTATTTTTTACGTTTCTTCATTCGGAGCCATTTGCGATCCATTCCATTCTGAATAAACAAACAACGCAGTTTACATGCTTCGTCCTTGTTGCATTATTCATTAAGATAATAATTAATAAATGCACGTACAATTATCCGTTAACTTGATAAATGTTGCAGATATCTTTTACTATGCACAAACAAATGCCTTTCAACTTATGTGTGCAAAATTCAGAAGTAAATGAATGTGCAGCAATTTGTACAAATAGAGAGTCTGTAGGCCTACTATACGTGTTGTAGCCATTAAATAAGCTCATTTAGTTTCATATTTGTTAAAATATTATAATGTTATATTTTTTTCCATCTTTGTTGAATATGAAAAGTGAACAGCACGAGTAAGATAGGATGCGCAATATATCGAGAGACATGGAGTGGGTCAGACATGATTTTGACCACTTTATTATTTTAGTTTTGTAGAAAACCTTTCTTTAAAGTGAATTTCATTTTGTATAAATTGTATCTTAATTTTAATAATTTTTTCATCAACGAATTGCCTGTATTTAATAAATAAGAAGAAAATATAGCAGACAATATAATCATGGAGGCGCCGGCGCGCCGCGGTCACTTGCATTGAACTGGAGCGCATCTCATCATAAATTAACCGAAACTCAGTGTATGCCTTACAGACATGAGAAATACATCTAAAGAAAGCTTGAAAAATGTCTTTAAACGAAACAAATCAAAACAAAAAGAAATAGGTTACTCTCTGATTAGCCTATGTAATCCATGATGTGGATTTCTCTCTATACGCTGATTTCACGCAGCCGTTATTTTGAAATCAAAAGCGAGGCTCCGGTGGGAAGAAAACCGGAAGCTTCGCCTTTAATCACAGGAGAGTCGTGAATGTGATAGCGTATTGTTGTGTTTAATGATGTTGTGTCAATTCTAAAAATGTACAAACATTTCTTTCATACTTTAGACTATATACAGTGAAATTCATTTATAAATAAAATATTTTTTTTATATATAATTCAGAATGTAAAAAACGAAGCAGGAATGAACTATAAACATATCATATATTGGATATTAACATCCAATAGTGCAAATCGCGGCAGCAGCTTCAGGTTGGTAATCCAAGGCATTGTTGTTTATCTTTACTTCCGGGGTTCTTCCCACCGGAGCCTCACTTTCGATTTCAAAATGGCGGCTGCGTGAAATCAGCGTATAGGAGCGTTCACTACGAATATGGCGATCGTCAACTTCATCTTTGCAGCCGACACTGTTTATTAATAAAAATCAATGCACGTGTGTCACCGGATTTACACAAATGCACATCTTGCTTGTTGCACGCACACATATATACATATTGCGAAATAACGAGATATTATGTTGAAATAACATTATTAATAATAATAAATCTTTAAGAATATTTGATTGAATGCTGAATGTTGAGCTTGTTCAATTTAATAAAATAATACTTTAATTGTGATAATTAAAATAATTGAATATTAAATATTAAGTGGCCTATGTTTGCTCATTTATTAATACTATTTATATATAATATATCTAGCACCCCCTCAGCACCTGCATTAAAAAATTATCTGGCGCCACCCCTGGTTATAACGGCCCGAGTATTAAAAAATGGTCGGGTTTAAATCGGGCTCGGGCTCATAATTACAGTTAATGTGTCGGGCTGGGCCTGGCTCGGACACAAGTCAGATACTACTGGCCTGTACCTCACAGGCTCAAATGCGTAACCCATGCCATTTAAATTACTCAATTTCGTGTGTATATAGGACCTGCAGCTGCAGCTGCCTATATACCTTCGCAGGTCCTACCATGGCAGTGACTTCATCGAAATTGCCAGTGTTCTTATACTAACAAACATAATTTTTGTGGTGCTTAAAAAAAGCTATATTGATATTTTTTATTACAATTTTTAGTGTAATTTACTTTTAATTGTCATAAACAACACGTTATCAACGTTGATTCTTTCTGTTCAGTTCATCTTTACTAGTGCATTACTGCACCTAACTTCCTCTTCCCATATTGCTGTATAAAGTTTGTATGTCCCACACTCCACCCAGTGTACAAAAAACTACAAGCTTTATCTTAGATTGCAATAACAATGCAATCCAAAACACTTACACAGTGTTCATAAAGAAATGTTCTACCTGAGCAGGTATCACTTGTCTTGATCGATCAGAAAAACAATCATGCCTATAATGTAGAAAATGGGTGATTTATCATATTAATGAGCTTAAAATGTTAAAAATATATTTAAAAAAATATTTAAAAATGCAGGTGTGAATAATGCAAAATTTTGGAAATTAATTGACTTCATTGACTCTTATACGTACCCACATGTCCAGCAATTAGGCTTTTGATGATGGTACATTTTTCAGAGATGTCTGAAATTATGCAGTAAGCAGAGATAACCGTCAATATAAGCTTTTTGAAATTTAAATCTAAAACATAATTCTAAAAACATTATTAAATAAAATTCTGATATATATATATATTTTATATTTTAAGTTTTGTTTTCTTTGTAGTATTTTTATTACCTATCTGACTTATTCATTTGAGCTATTCTCCAAAAATATTACACTAACAAAAATGAAATCTACTCTTATTTATACTTATTTGTGACTTATTTATTCTGCAGACTTTGATTTTTTATTTATTTTTTGCAAACGTCTTCATATCAGATATAGGCAAAATAATTCAGTAAGTAATAATCAGTAATAGTTTAATAAGAGCATATATTTATCTATCAGTAATAGTTTAATCATAATTTTAAGATTCCTTTTTTGAATCCTATAAGTAAAAAATATATATACTATACCAATTTATAAAATATATTTTAATGAAGCCCATTTGTTTGTATGATTTAGCCATATTAACAACTTTACATCTATTTATAACAAGACTAATAATAATTGTATTTTTACTCACAGTCTTTGTCCAGTTCTCAAGCACCTCTTCAAGCCTGTGAAAGATCAACTTGTGTTCAGCAGAGATGTGTGATGGCTTCAGAAACAACAGCTCCTCCCACTATCTGTCAGCAGGAATGTGAAACTGAATGTATGTACACATCTTTTGTCATAAATGATCTTGGCATATAGATATTTTACTAACCATAATCATCATAATAATAAAATTAGTTAATAAAATGATATTTTATGGGAAATTATGTAGAAAGAATTATTTTAAAAGTTTCATTCAATTAAAAAATATAAAATTAAGACAAAAAAATAAGATGAAGATTACAGTGAGAACATAACAGACTGGTATTTAAATATATATGAGGTGCAAATCAGGCAAGACAATGACAGAACTCAATATTTTAAATTCATGTAACGTTATTAATTCTGTCTATTTTCTTCTGGGTTTGAAACCATTAGACTCACTTGAAATGCCAAATGCAATAAAAGAGAGTTGGCTGCATCAATGAACAATTATAGGCTCACATAGTGTTAACTATGGTTTTGTTGCGTGCATTTGTGTATGTATGATTCTGTTGGATATTTCTGGATTCCTGTGTGCATTTGTTGATCTATTGCATGCATTGAGAGGTTATGATACTGTAGGCTACTGTTTATACTCAGTACATGTCTCTATCAACTCTAAAGTTTACAGTAACTGAATAAAAATAGATGTCAGAGAGATATTTAGCCAGTAAAATATCTAACTCCAAGTCCTGTGTGAAATGTGTCTTGCTTGGAAATTACATCACATCATTTGACAGTTGTCGACAGAGCTCTCTGATAGACATGAGACAGTGACATGAGACAGTGTTTACATTAAATCATTTCAAGTATGTGCGTGCAGCTTTACCCATTGTTTCTTATGTTAATGCTGCCCACACTTACAAAGTCATCTGTTTCTTTTGAATATACTGTACATGTATAACATTTTTAAGGTGCATGTCTTTTTGTGTTTCGTTTTCAACGCAACTGGTTATCAGAGCATCTTGTTAAACTTCAAGCACTAGTTACAGGAAAAGTGTAAAAAATGTCGTCTCTCTTGTTTTTCCTGTCGCATGTGAGATGTCTTAAAGGGGTCATATAATGGTACATGCACTTTTACAAGTTGATTGTACTGAAATGAAAGCGTTAGCTTAGTTCTGTCAGGAAGACTCAATTACTCCGTCACTTATTACCTTCATTACTATCCAATCACGTCTTCATACTTTAATATTTCAGATATCAGAGATCAATTCCACAATCAATTCAAATATCTAGAACATGGTTATACATTGGTTACACCAAAGAATCTTACCCAGCTTGTACCTGAGATAGAGAGAGAGAGAGAGAGAGAGAGAGAAACCACCTATCCAATTCCACGTCCAGCCAAGAAGAAGAGACCGAGAGAGCCAGAACACCTTCCTTTATCCTCTGACCAGGTGAGAAGGGGGATGGGGTGAGACCACCCTCAAATGGCTTCTTATCCCACAGAAGGGGGGTTGCCTTATCTGGCATTATCTCTAAACCAGTTTCCTATGAACTTCTATAAACCTTATTTCCTTTTATTTTATCTATCTGGATATGAGATATCTGTACCACTCACTTTGAGACATTTCAAATGACACCAAAAACATAACAGTCAATGTTGAATATTCACATTAAACCATGTTCTTGTGTGAGTTCCTAGTTTCTGAGAGGAAGAAAGGCTGTATTGGGGGAGGTCAAATGTTAATCAGCCAGCAGGGCCCTTTTGTCCCATAAATCAGGCCTCAACCAATATTTTCAGTCTTACACGTATAAAAGATCGGTACTTACGCATGCTTGAGTTCGCAGATGCCGACGCTACAACAATTGTTCGCGTTCACTGCTAAACCACCATGTCCAACGATACCCCAATCGTCTGCGACTACTCAGACTCCGATGACGAGTTTGTTCCGTCCTCTCCTCTTCCAACACGGCGCAGCACGCACCTCCAATGCCGTGACTCGCTATGGGCAACGTGGTCTACGGAGGACATGTACAGTACTCTGGAATCAGCCGGCATTCCCATTAGCCAAGGTCTGTCCAGAGAGGATCTTCTTCTTCACGCTTCGTCAGCCGAAAATGCCTGCAGGTCCCCCACCCTCTTGATGGAGGCCAATGCAACCAGGAGCGCTGTCTTCATTGACAGGAACTTAAGCTCCACTGATTGCAGAGGCTCAAAGGGAGCACTCTGCAGGGCAGTTAAAACCACTGAGAGGTCCCAAGAGGGTACGAGGGGAGGACAAGGAGGATTCAGTCTCCTCGCTCCCCTCAGGAACCTGATGATCAGGTCGTGCCTTCCCAGAGACTTACCATCAACTGCGTCGTGATGTGCGGCAATGTCGGCAACATACACTTTGAGGGTGGAGGGAGACAGCCTTCGCTCCAACCCTTCTTGCAGGAAGGAAAGCACGACATTGATCTGGCATTTCGTGGGTTCTTGATGTTTTAGAAGAACACCAGTTGACGAAGAGGTTCCACTTCAACGCGTAGGCATGTCTCGTGGACGATGCTCTAGTGGAAGTGATGGTAGCCACCACCGCTGGTGGTAGGGTACTCAAACCTGCCTCGTCCCGTCCAGGAGCCACACGTGGAGGTTCCAAAGATCGGGACGATGGTGCCATAGGGTGCCCCGTCCCTGAGAAAGGAGGTCCTTCCTCAGGGGAATTGGCCAGGGAGGTGCTTTCGCGAGGAGTACTAGTTCTGAGAACCAGGTCCGGTTGTGCCAATACGGGGCAACCAAAATGACCTGCTCCTCGTCCTCCCTGATCTTGCGCAAAGTCTGCGCAATGAGGCTCACTGGGGGAAACGCATACTTGCGTAGGCCCCGCGGCCAGCTGTGCGCCAGAGCATCTGTGCCGAGCGTGCCCTCGGTCAGGGATAATACAGGTCGCAGTGGGACGAGTCGTGGGAGGCAAACAGGTCTACCTGTGCGTCCCCGAACTGAACCCAAATCAGCTGGACCGACTGGGGATGGAGTCTCCATTCTCCAGCGAGAGGCCGAAGCCGAGACACCTCGTCGGCCGCCTGGTTCAGGTCTCCCGGGATATAAATGGCCCGAAGCGACCTCAGATGCTTCTGACTCCATATGAGGAGGTGGCGAGCAAGTTGCGACATACGGCGGGAGCGCAGACCACCTCGATGGTTGATGTACGCTACTGTCGCGGTATTGTCTGATCGGACTAGTACGTGCTGACCCTTGAGCAACACACGTAAGCGGTGCAGGGCGAGACGTACAGCCAGCAACTGGGGGTCCTGTCCAGGAGCCCACGGCAGCATGTCCATTGCACATGGCGCCCCAGCCCGTGGTGGAGGCATCTGTTGATACAACAATATGCCTGGAAACTCGTTCTAAGGGCACTCCGGCCCGAAGGTGAAGGTCTGACGGCAGGTCGGAGTCATTGGGACTTGGAGCGTGCCGTGTTGCCATGCCCACCTTGGGACTCGATCGCGAAGCCAAAGCTGAAGCGGGCTCATATGAAGCAATCCGAGCGGTGTTACTGTGGCTGCGGATGCCATATGCCCCAGGAGCCTCTGAAATAGTTTCAGTGGAACCGCACTCTTGCCCTCGAACTGACGAAGGCAAGTCAGCAGTGACTGCGCGCGCTCGCTCGTAAGCTGCGCGCACATGACGACCGAGTCGATTTCCATACCAAGAAAAGAGATCCTCTGCACGGGGCAGAGTTTGCTCTTCTCCCAGTTGACCCGAAGGCCCAGACGAGCAAGGTGCTGGAGCACTAGGTCCCTGTGTTCGCAAACCTGGTCTTGAGAGTGAGCTAGGATCAGCCAGTCATCGAGGTAGTTCAGGATGCGAACCCCGTGTTCCCGTAGAGGAACAAGGGCTGCCTCAACGACCTTCGTGAAGACGCGAGTCGACAGGGCTAGCCCGAAAGGGAGAACCGCGTACTGGTATGCCTGCCCCTCGAAAGCAAACCGCAGGAACGGTCTGTGTCGAGGAAGAACGGCGACATGGAAGTAGGCGTCCTTCAGGTCGATCGCTGCAAACCAATCCTGCGGCCGCACGCATTCGAAAATGCGTTTGGCCGTGAGCATCTTGAACGGCATCCCGCGGGCCGGAAGTGTCCTGATGCACATCCGGGAAGCCTACAGCGCTCGGGGGGAGGGCGGCGCCACTCCAACCGATGCTTTCAGCTGCCTGGGAAAACATGGCCATCAGCTCTGGATCTGACTCGACCAACGCTGACACTCCTGAGGGAGGCAACGTAGTCGAATCCTCATTTCCAGAGGAATCAAGCCCGCCTTGTGTTGCTGTGAGTGACATGACACCATCTGCTGGAGCCCCGAATGAAACACTGGGTCCCCGAGAGGAACCAGGCACACACGGGCACACAGATCACTGCACAAAACAGCAGCAGGCAATGCGATCTCGCTGGAACGCGCCATCACACAAACACACTGAAGAGCCGCTCTTTCTCGTAGAATGAAGATGATTCAGAATGGCTTGTAGGAGTGAAGAGAACTCTTGGCTCCGAAGCGAAAAACATATCTGCATGTTGCCGGCGTACTTCCTTATATACCCCCAAAGGGGGGCGGACCTACGCTATGCAAATTCCGCAGACCCATGGCATTTCATTGCCATTGGCTCGTTTTATATACTCGAAGGTGATAGGCTTTCTAAGCGAAACCCCATTCGTTGTCATCCGACGTAACTCGGAGTGACCAAGAAAGGGAACCACTGATTACACACAAAAAACAAATATTTCGAAATAGGATTCAGTTTAACTGTAATTTATTACTTAATGCTCATCACATCATTCAAAAAGTTACTGATTTTGAAAACAAAACAATAAGCAAAGAAATATATGTATTGTTCTCAACGTAGGAGTTCAATATCAGTTTTCACACAATCACAAAACAATACTCAAACAAAAACTATACCTTGCCTTCATTTCCCTTTCCGCCGTTAATTAGCCTTAATTAGTCACTCCACCCTTTCCGTTAAAGTGAAAGTGAAAGTAAAACGTATAGCCGTGTAGTTTACTGCACTGTCACACAGTGCCTGTACACAACCATCATATAATGATAAAAATCCATCCAGTGGTCTTTTTTTTATCTCCTTATGTTTCCCCCCGTCTCAAATCATGCCGTTCGACGTCACACGGTCGGATGCCCCTCCCACGATTGTTAATTGAAAGCAGCGTTTCAACACAGACCCTCGTGAGCGAGCTGTCATCATAGTCCGCCATTGTTGATACGCTGGAGCAGAATGGCGTCTAAGCGATTGTGGTGTTCTGTTCTTGGGAGTAATAACGAACACAGTCATTGATGTTCCTAAATCCGAACCGCTGAAGACGCAGTGGCTGAGTTTTGTTTTCGAAGGGAATATTGCCCACGATCAACGTCAATGCTTTCATGTTTGCGTGAATCATTTCTCACCAGACTGCTTTATAAACGAGGGTCAGTATAAAGCTAAAGTAAAAAGTTTTTCATGACCATTAGCTGTAACATCAATCTGTCAATGAACTAACGGTTACATCAGTAAACACATAGCGTTCGTATCTCACTACTCTACCCTGCCAGTACATACAAAGATAGATCAAAGTGACATTACGTTAACCAACCATTCAGAAACGTCCTGTTTGAGCCTTAATTGTTGAACTTCTTCGGGGCCGTCATCTTGTTCCAGGTCCGACTCCGGTTCAAATTGAGATGGTTGCACAGATGTGTCCTCAGAGACTCCCGCTGCCATTCTTTCTCCAAAATATACCCTCAACTGTTGTCAAGGCAACACTCCACGTGTGTTGTGCCAAAACGCCCCACAGAACAGAGGGGCGGGGTGAGCAAAGCTCATTATCATTTAAAGACACATGCACTTAAATGGCGTGCTGAAAACAGAGCTGTTTTTGACCAGGTAAAATTTGTGTTTTCTTACAATACTAATGCGAATTTTTAATTAAAGTATATTACAAACTTTTCATTTAGACCCTAAAGAATCATATTAACTTGTACAAAAATGGCATTATATGACCCCTTTAAGATTCAACTTGCTGCTCATGTGATTTTTACTTTCATTATCCACTCTCACAAGACTAAAATCAGTGTTAGTAAATTATGTAATGAGCATTAGTGGTTCTGTAAAATGTGTCATCTTTAAGACACTAACTGTGAATATTTTCCATTAAAGGCTCCATGTATCAGGATTCTGGTGTGTTCTAGTCAAAAAGTCCCAAAAAATCACAGGAGAATATAAACTGTATGAACACACTCTTCAAAAACATGATACAGGACAAATAATTAAACAAATATATAACTGTTACAGTTTAAGGAGTCCAAAGATTAGTCAAAAGATCCAACCCAAAGGTATTTAATAAAAGAATAAACTCAGATAATCCAACACAGTGTAACAGTGACGCAACTGACGCTGGTAGATCATATGATAATGACAACATGGCTAATGTAGAACATCTGGAATAAACTCATACTACACACATTCATGTTATATACAACATTCTTTTTTACTGTTCACAAAGTACTTCAAAATAGGTTCCTATGTGATTTTTGACGCACCCCTGGTTCATACATGTTGTTTGGATCTATAAATAGAACACATGCGTTTTCACAACTTTTCAAAGTCTTGTCAGTATTGGTAGTTTTCAGTAGTGTATTCTTCATTGTTTATTTTAACATTGCCAAGTTCAGCATCTTCAATAAAATGTGTGATAGGCCTATATACTACAAATTATTAATCATAGAAAAAGTACAAAAAACACATTGGGTTTTTTGATATTTCACTGGTTTGTACTTTACATCAATGGCAAAAAAAAAATATTGCTTAATGAACGTAAACAAGATCTTAACAATGTCAAACATCTAAAATAAAAATCTGATAGTCACCAGCCTGTGCTTTCTTTAAAAAAACAAACACACATCACCCATGTAAAATGAAAGTATGTTCAACAACTCAACTTTTTTCAGAACAAGAGTGTTATTCTTAAGAATCTTTGGTTATTTGCACTTTCTCATATTTAATTATTTTCCCTCCCCTCGTGACAATCTCTTTATATTCTAGTGCTCCATTCTCCTCAATGTAGCGTTCCTGAGTCACTTTTCCAGTTTCTGGGAGAGGGCAAGGAAATGACATCAGGGACAGCTGATGGTTTAATGCCTGACCTTTAACTGGGACTAATGCCTTTCCCATCTCTCTCTGTGGAAGGGGATCCTGTCGATAATATAACAAAGGAGATTTTCTTTCATCCATCTTAGGAACAGGAGCTGCTGGTGGATACCACTTTTGATTTGCCCTCATTTCATTTACATGTGTATATGTAATGTCTCTTTGGATGTCTCTTTGGATGTCTTTTTGGATGTCTCTGTGGATCTCTCTTGGGATCTCTCTTGGGATCTCTCTTGGGATCTCTCTTGGGATGTCTCTATGTCTGATGTCTACCTGTTGAACTGAACCAGCTCTCCTGATGTCTGCGATGACTCCAGCCATAGAAGTTCTGTTAGCGGGATTGACTTCCACCATCTTGGACACTGCACTACTGTATGGCTGGTCTTTGAGTGTTTCACGAATCTTGATGGCAGACACAGATTGGGTGGGTAACCTGACCCTGGCACAGAGTTCAGCTATGATTTTACCCATGGCCCAAACGTCCGATCGCTTGTCCCGAACTCCACCCATCTGCAGGACCTCTGGAGGTGAGTACGCTTCATTGCCCAAGTTAACGGCAGAGCTGAGTCCGTTTCTAGAGAATTTAGCCAGTCCCAAATCAATGATCACGGCACGATGGGTTTGATACTCCACCTGAAATGGGATGGGAGAAGTCAGTTTCTTTGCTTATGTTCTAGGAAAGAAACCAATCAATTGAGACCAATTCAATTATTCTGTCTACCCCACAATGTTTAGGAGATTAAATGCAGAGACTTTCGATGGCAATATGAACTCAAAGATTTCTCACTGAATTCTCCAATGGAGCTTTTGGAGTAACATCCAAGACAAACTTGATGCTCTTAAAAAAAAAAAAGATTCCTAAAAGTTTTTTTTACATTGATGCAATAGAAGAACTTTATTCTTCTTATAGTGTGAAGAATATTTTAATAATCTAAAAATCTTTTTCCACTTTAAAGAAACTTTTGTGCAATCGAAAGATTCCATGGACGTTAAAGGATCTTCATGGAACCAAAGATCTCAGATGACAGAACCTTTATTTTTACTTAAATGAAACCTAGTTGAGAAAAGTATTTTGTGTTTTTTAAAGTAACCTCTGAGCAATAACAAATATAAACTAATTTTCTTGGCCCACTGATGAACATTTATGTCTGGCTCACCATGATGTTGTCAGGTTTGAGGTCTTGGTGGACAATGTCTTTACTGTGCAGATAAAGCAAACCCTCACTCATTCCAGTGATGATTGTGGCTCTCACTGCTGGCGTCAGCTGAAGAAGACACACAAAGCGAAGTCAAGCATGCATTTTATTAAGATGTTTTAAAGAAAACAATGAAAATTTAGTCATCAATCCTCATGTCACTCATTTCATCCTCATGAAATAATGTGCAAAGACCCTAGTACAAATCCTGATATATATATATATATATATATATATATATATATATATATATATATATATAAGGATGAGTAAAAGGATGACAGAATTTTCTTTACCTGTATTTTAGAAAGCTGAACTTTGAAGATGGTCGTCTCAAGATCTTCCCCAGAGATGAACTCCAAAGGAATGTTCCACTTGGAGTCTTTCAGCCAAGGATCGCCGAGAAGCTTCACCACGTTTGTATGCCGAGCATTACTGTTAAAAAAAGTGTGTTATAATTTTAAAGGTGCTCTAAGTGATGTCACGTGTTTTTTAGGCCAAACATTTTATTGTCACATCCAGCAAACATCTCCTCACTATCCGCTAGCTGCCTGTCCCCTGAACACGCTGTAGAAAAGCGCGGTCTCTGTAGACAGCCCAGGCTCCACAAATGGCAAGAAAAACAAACTGGCCCAGCCTGGACCACGAAACATAACAAACAGTGTTCCAGCCAATAACCGACAAGAATGATTTGGGGGTGGGGGTTGGGGGGTTAGTGCGTGCGCACATGAAGGGAGGTGTGGGGGTGGAGGAGAGAGAAGCATGAAGAGGGGAGTTAGCTAGAGGAGAGATGTCCTAACAACGACTAACGTTAAAATTATATATACTTGAGAATTTTTATATGGCCGACGCACGACCAAAGAGACGACGTTCCAATGAACAAATAACAAAGAATAGGGAAAAGGAGAAGGACGCGAAGTCCCAAATTTACATCGGAAAAGTGTTCAAAAGGTGGCAAGAACTCTGCCGGCTCTGTTTTTGCTGAACCGGTGTATAAATCCAGTTTGGTTTTTCTAAATGGTTCATGACTGTTTCAGGGAGCACGGAAGGGAGGGGGAGGGGACGGGATGAGGAGGAGGGAGGGTCGAGCTAGCCTCCGTTTTGTTTTACAATACTTTGAACGTCAACAAGAAGTGACATCACCCAACATCGCTTAGGGCACCTTTAAGCTCAGTATTATAGAAATATAAAATATATATACATACTGATAGACTTTGCATTCTCTCTCCAGCTGATGTCTGCTGATGAGGCTAAGAGGAACTCTCTTCACAGCAGCCCATGCGTCTCCAAACTTCTCCTTGTATATTTTTCCAAAGCAGCCTCCAGCGAGTGTTTGTGTGGAGTACGCCATCTGGTGATGCTGTTAATACACAGCAATATGAGAAACTATAAACCCTCCAAACTCAAATGTTTTCAGTGTCGTCTCATATTTAAAATATTTCACACGAGCTCTGTCTATCTGCACTCTAAAAAAATAAAGCTTCCAAAAAAGGGTTTTCACTGAGATGCCATAAAAGAACCATTTTGGGTTCCCCAAAGAACTAGAAGATCTTCTATCTATCTATCTATCTATCTATCTATCTATCTATCTATCTATCTATCTATCTATCTATCTATCATATATTGATCTATCTATCTATCTATCTGTCTATCTATCTATCTATCTATCTATCTATCTGTCTGTCTGTCTGTCTGTCTGTCTGTCTGTCTATCTATCTATCCATCTATAATCTATCGATCTATCTAGCTATCTATCTATCATATATTGATCTATGTATCTATGTACCTATCTATCTGTCTGTCTGTCTATCTATCATCTATTGATCTATCTATCTATCTATCTATCTATCTATCTATCTATCTATCTATCTATCTATCTGTCTGTCATCTATTGATCTATCTATCTATCTATCATCTATTGATCTATCTATCTATCTATCTATCTATTGATCTATCTATCTATCTATCTATCTATCTGTCTGTCTGTCTATCTATCTATTGATCTATCTATCTATCTGTCTGTCTGTCTATCTATCTATCTATCTATCTATCTATCTATCTATCTATCTATCTATCTATCTATCTATCTATCTATCTATCTGTCTGTCATCTATTGATCTATCTATCTATCTGTCTGTCTGTCTATCTATCTATTGATCTATCTATCTGTCTGTCTGTCTGTCTATCTATCTATTGATCTATCTATCTATCTATCTATCTATCTATCTATCTATCTGTCTGTCTGTCTGTCATCTATTGATCTATCTATCTATCGGTCTGTCTGTCTGTCTGTCTGTCTATCTATCTACCATCGATCTATCTCACTGCCAGTCATTTTTGTGACATTGTTTGTTTTTATATACATGTGAAATGTATTCAAAACAGGACTGTCTTGAAATAGACATTACCGGCAGCAGCACATAACATGTAATATGGGTTAACTGGTATGTTTACAGGAAATCCCCACCATTAGTCAACTAATATAAGCACGTGGATAAATCTCCATTGTAAAGCCATAAAGTAACAGCTTTTCTTCAGACTACCTGATATTTTAACTATCAAGAAAGATGAATGCAAACCTTTACATATGATTGTACAGCTAAAAGACTCATTAGCACACATCTATTAACACAGGGAGTTTCGCTGGAATCCCTTTGGGCAAAACCTGCTTGTAATGAGCCTGTACATGCAACTGGAAAAATGTTGTCAAACTGGATCAGGATTGCACAAGAAATCATTCAAACACAGGATAAAATCAAGTCATCTTTTCTTTTATGGCTGACTATTTGGTGGCCTACATTACTTCCTACCCCCCTTCCCCTACCCCTGAAAACAAAATAGTTTCGGCATGTTTCCACCCATACCCTCAGTGTTACGTTTATCTAATGATCTCAAATACTTTATAGCAATTACACAGACACAATATGTGGTTCCTTGATAACTGTAAACCAGAAGAAACTGTAACATCAACCATGTCATGAATTGTAATAAATATCATTATAATAAAACAGCTGTAATCCCTCCATAATAACACAACACAATAAGAGTTTGATTCACAGGTCATTGAATTTTCTTACCTGTATCAGCAGGTTATGTTGCTGATGGTGCTGAATGTGCTCAAATAAAACAGAAACAGTTCTTGCTAATTACCTTCCTTCTGTAACCACACCCTCATATTTCAACACTGGGAACACGACATAACCAGTCAGATAAGGGGAAAAAACATTGTTGCTGGTTAACAGACAATGGAAAGCTGAGACTGTGTTCTGTGAGATGTATATGGGTGTATTGTATTTATATATCTTTTTAATTTTTTTATTCTCACAATGTGTCCAGAGGAGATGTGTAAACAGATTATAATAGGTTTTTATGGTTGAACTAAACATGACATCCTCTTGAAAGAAGAACCATGTCAGTCAAGTCAGAACAAGACAGTGTTAAACAAGAACAGACAGTCCTCAAAGATCATCTTGAATCTGTTTTGCTTCTGGGACATTAGGACTAAGAATATCACAGGGGAATCATGACTGACTAATTTATACCAGGTATTTTGCATAGATGGACATATAAATAGGTTTATTGGGGATTGTGTATAGACATGTCTCTCTAGGTTGTGTCATGTCTCTCTATATTGTGGATCATTCCTTCTATGCTCTACATTTTCATGTTGATATCATAAATCTACTGTAGTAGCCTATATTGTATAAAAATGTAAATTATTTTCTTTTATCAAAATATTTTACATTTTAATAAACTCCTTCCTGTTTCAAACAAAACATATTTTCCTGATTGTGTTATTATAATTGGTCATTATTTCATACAGTGGGGAAAACTCATGGTGCCCTCATAGCACTTTCCTCTTAGTCTTTTGTAAAATTCATCTAAATAAAAACATTTCCTTGATGACATCATCCTACAGGAAATGACATCATTTTGGAAGGGAAAACAAACATATTTACAATCGATTTGATGAGCTCTGTGATGATTTTTAGTTAATAAGTCAATCCATTATATTAGACAAAACTTACAGAAATACGTTTGATAATAAATCATTTTGGAATTCAATCAAGATTATTGAAAAAATATCTAAATGAACTTACCCTCGTGATTTCTTCTGAGAAACGCTGTTGAAAGTGGATCGGAGTGGTTGGACAGAGCAGCACAACACACCTGTAGCCAATCAGCAGTAGGGGGTGTGTCCACTCGTGATGGGGGAGGACAGAGAGTGAGCCAATCAGCAGTAGGGGGCGTTTCCACTCATGAAGGGGGAGGAGAGTGAGCAAGAGGGAGATTTGAAGAAATACTGTTGAAAGAAGGATGGCTGAGAGATATTAAAAGAGAAAAGGTAAGAGGAATATCACTGGAAAAACAAGGGTTATGATCAGGCAAGAGCTTTAGGACCTACGTTAATATTAGAAAAGCATTAGACCTAAGCGGGAAGGCCTGAAAATGGATGCCTTGTTTGCCTTGTTTCTGCTCCATTCGTGAGTAACATTGGTGTTGAGTGTCATTGTTTGTCCAGAGCTGGGGCCTATACCATGAAGCCGGTTTAGGTGGCTATAGACAGGTATGTTTCAGTTTAGTTTGCACCAACCCTGGGTTTTAGGCACCATGAAAGTGGTTTGGCTTTTAGCAGTGTTCATCGTTATAGTAACTTACACTCCACGGCTAACCTGGGGCCTGTACCATGATGGTAGTTGAACAAACTCAGGGTTACAGGATTAGTTTCGAGCTGACAAAACCAAACCAATCCAACCAGGCTTTGTTGGTACCATGATGCTGATCATCAACTTTCTCTGTCAACTCAGGCTTTGATCCTGAGTAGAGGAGGAGTTCAGGTGTGACATCAGTAGCGAACAGCCAATCACATGCTGAGAATTTCTCGCAAGAGAAGCAGCGCGATTCACTTCTCTCTTCTGCAAAATATTACGAGATTGAATAATATTAAGAATTTAATCAAATTTACACAGCAAGCAGAAAATAGCTGTCTAATGTCTATGAAAGAGAACAACTAAAAGAAAAGGTCTTGCTATATCAGTGCAAGTAAAAATTGTGAAGTTCGTTTATACAGCTGATAAAGATATAGAGAGAATTGAACATTTAAGCTCACATGTAGTCATTTTATAGCTTTATCTATTGATTTTAAAATGTATTTATATTACCTTTATATATTAATTCATTTAAACTCTGCGTAATAATTCTAATCTTCACAATATTAAGCATGTCACTCAGTTGGTATAGGTACAGGTAACACCGTCTCCGCCGTATATGGCGAATGCATTTAGCTTACAGAGCACAGTACTTTGCTAGCTCTTTTTGGGCATCCCGAGTTGTTGTAGCCCTCTTACAACCAGCCTAAGTGTGTATCCTAAGCTGCCAAATATGAAAACAAGGAATCTCTGAGATGGTATTTAGGAGTGGTTGGTAATAATGACCTTAGTTATAAAGGTTTACTCCATACTACATGCAACCCACACACACACACACACACACACACACACACACACAAGGGCGTAGGTTTGGCCTCAGCTTTGGTGGGGACATCCCCCTCCCCCTCCCCCTGGAATGAGTTTTCTATATGTAATTAAATAATGAACAAATGAATAAAATACACACGTATCATAGTATGCATTCAACACAACAAATCCATTATTATTATCTATTATTATTATTATTATCCATGATTACAGTATTCCATTAATACTAAAATTGTATCTACTATTCTATATCAAATTCTATTGATATATTCTATTCTTAAATATTAAATGCTTAGGCTACACTCACTCACAAATACATTACATAAATAGAATGTAGAAACGAAAAATGTCTCAGATCCACTGTTTATGTTGACTGCAAGATTCTAAGTTAAGGTCAGCTAATTAACATTCAGTGACTTGCTAACGTAGCATTCTATCATGATAGCGTGACTTCTATGAGTCTATCAGTGCTGCACAGCCTAATCAATACTCTTAACCTTAGTTGAAAGATTGCTGCTGCTAGGTTTAACTGTAACAACATGGTAACACATACTATCACCAATCAATACAATTTTCCACAGTAGAATCTGCATTTGAAAGCCTGGTCAGTCACTACTACTGCTAGTTTATTTGTGTGGCTAGTTATTTTGCCTACTTACACTCTGCTTTATGAAAAAGCTTCGTATGTCCCCTTTCTTCTTCTTGGGTGGCATAGCTGATCTATCTACAAAGTACAAAAAGTGGCAAAAAACGGAATATTAAAATGTTTTACTCTGGCCTTTGTATGTGGCAGAGAGACAGCCCTGGTAACTTACCGTCGGCGTCGTCGACGCGCGCGCGCGCGCGCGCACACACACACACACACACACACACACACACACACACACACACACACCACCCGCTCGCTGCCAGTGCAAGCACAAAAGTAGTCCCGGCCCGCGCGTGTAGCCTGTCAGATACACCGCCGCCAATCAAATTACGGCGTTTCTTGTACTGTCGTTGTTTTGGCCGTTGGAATCGATCCAAATAGCAGCGCAAAGATCCAAATAGCAGTTCAAAGGAGCTTGCTAAATATTGGTGGGGACAAATTTGTCATCTCAAAATATTGATTGGGACTAGTACCTAGCGTCCCCCCCTAAACCTACGCCCATGCACACACACACACACACACACACACACACACACACACACACACACACACACACACACACACACACACACACACATAGTCTATACAGCTTGTTGAGTTCAACGTTGAAACCAACAGATGGCAGCGTTGTACCAAAGTGAAATTGTATAGCTTATATGAAGCTCGTTTTAATTTTGAACCACAGCTTTGAAAGCTTGAGCTACTGGATTAATAATTAATATTAATAAAGCGCTTGTCTTGAACTGTCTCATAAGGGCTTTTCATTCTGAAACCCCCTGTTAAAAGAATTGCTCACCAGTCAAGCTTCTGTTTTTTATTCATCTATGTATCTCTTTCCAATACTATATTTATTTGTTTGGTGTTTTCTTTTGACCTTTTTGGAGGTTTCGCAGTCACTATGATTTTTTTGTTTTTTTTTGAAAATACAAATACAATACAAAAACTGTGTGGTTTGTATCATTTGTAAAATTAATGGAAGAACATCTATTTGTGTAGAACTTCTGGGCCAGATGTGCAAGCTGCTGTTATGCTAATACAGCCTCAAACACATTTCAGTTTAGTTGTCATTTATGACGTTTACATGCCCCCCCCCCCCCCCCCCCATGGCAGTAGCCAAAGTATGAGAGAAAATCTGATTGAATTATTATGGTTTACCCACTCTGATCTCCAAAAATAACCATTTAATTGATCAGATTGCTCTGTGGCTTGATGGTGAAGAGGGACATTGAGCTGGCAGGCTTGTAAAGCATGGCCGCTTGTAGGTCAGATTGTTGGAGGCAGAAACGCTACGAGACAGCGGCATCCCCAGTGTTGGTGGTCCAGTAGACTGACTGCATAGTGTCCAGTATGAGCTCACACTTTAGCCAAAGGGCTTTATGCCCAATCAGAACTTAAACTGCTTTTATACATTTTAATTGAGCCTAAAGCATTGGTCGGCAGAGTGACAACCCACTTACAAAAAAAGGTACAAAAGCAGTCACTAGGGCGGTACCCTTTCAAAAGGGTATAGGGTATTTATAGGCCTATAAATCTACCTTTATGGTATATATGCACCCTTTAGGGGTAAATAAAGTATAAAGCTGTACCTTTTGAAGGAGCACCACCCCACTGACAGCTTTTGTACCTTTTGTGTGAGAGTGCCGGAAGTACCCAGTATGACTGTGGAAATTTCACTTACAATTTGAGTACAGATTGAATATACAGCTTTTTTTTTATTTCTGTATAAGTATTAACCATGTGGCGTCATGTTGTTCACAGTCTTTTAACATGCTCTCAACAATCAAAAACACAAAGGGAACATTGCCATTGAAAATTTGTGGAGAACATGTGACTATAGGTGTTATGTGGTTATTATTCTTTGATTGTAGATTGTTTCTGGCACATTGCATGAATAGTGTACAAAATTGGGCCTGAAAATTGAAGTCAGTTAACAAACGGTCAGTGAAAGGACACTTGTTTAATTTAACATTCATAAAATGTTGAGTGTCGAACTCAGGAGGTCAAATTGAATATTGTATGAGTCATTTATTTTCTATAAAATTTTTTATGAGGTTTGCCATTTTTGCAGCAAATTTACCATAGTTTTGGGCATGTCTAAATACAGTTTAAAACGTGCTTATGGTTTTTATTATGTTAAAGCAATAAATTACTTAAGCAGCGTGTGTGTGTGTGTGTGTGTGTGTGTGTGTGTGTGTGTGTGTGTGTGTGTGTGTGTGTGTGTGTGTGTGTGTGTGTGTGTGTGTGTGTGTGTGTGTGTGTGTGTGTGTGTGTGTGTGTGTGTGTGTGTGTGTGTGTGTGTGTGTAGCCTATATATATATTCTAATATGCTGATTTTCTGCTCTGGTAACATTTATTATAATTAGTATCATCAATTTTGAAAACAGATTTTGCTGCTTAACATTTTTGTGAAAACAATGATAACATTCAAACATTAGTGGTATTGGATTAAAAAAGAGAGAAAAAATAATACTTTTATTATTCAAGGATGTATTAAATTGATCAAAAGTGACAGTGAAGACAATTATAATGTTGCAAAAGATTTCTATTAAATAAATGCTTTAATAAATGTAACAAATGAAAATAAATAATGTTCATTGCATGTTCTATTCATCAAAGAATCCTGAAATAAATGTTTCTTGAGCAGCAAATCATCATTTTAGAATGATTTCTGAAGGAGACTGGAGTAATGATGCTGAACATTCAGCTTTGATCACAGGAAAAAAATGACAGAAAAACTGTTATTTTAATTTGTAATAATATTTCGCAATATTATTGTTTTTACTCTATTTGGATTAAATCATTGCAGCCTTGGAGAGCAGAGAGACTTCTTTCAAAATGAAAAAATAAATAAATATTTATGTTTCCAAACTTTTCACATGGACTGTAGCCTATATATAAAATATAAAAAATATAAATATAATTGATAAAATGAATTAATACTTAAAATTGTTATTTACATAAATTAATTTAACTTATTTCACAATATTCTCAAAATGTTGTATGATTTTAATTGTTAGATACATTGAATGTTAGATAATTTTTTTTGCCATTGTTTCTCTAATGCCTCTATTAAAGTGTATTCATGGACAGTGCCTTCTGCTGACATTAAGCATTTGATATTGTATCCTTGATTGAAGAGCCGTGAGTGACAGCAAGCTTTTGATGAATGACACATGACTGCCTGTCGCGAGCCATCAGTGTTCGTTACCATGGCAATGATGGCGAGGAAGGAATGGCGTGTCCCACTGCTCGTGAGATCTCCTAATGAGGGAGTTACAGCAGAGGTCAGAGCAAGAGAGTATTGTCTGTAATTTCATCACGTCCCCAGATAGACAGTGTAAATTTGTCTTTTACGCAACAAATGAACATCAAGGACAAAATGAGTCATATAAGTATTCATTTTTCTTCCTTTCTTTGTCATTTAAATAGACGTGAGTCAGAAAGAAACGCAGGCTCTTCTGATCACGGATCGTGTATCTCGACAATCACTTTTGTTGTTTGACAAACCAGAATTGACTGTCTTTGAAACGCTGTGTTAAATGTAGTTAAAACAAGAACGGGCAGCTGGATCTTTAACTGTTAATTTGACAGATTAATCCCAAGGACTGCAGAGTTCAATTTCCTTCTCGGTTCGCTTTAATACTGTCGACCCACATTTACTCTGATACTCTCAGAGAACTCAAGCCTCTCTGCACCCTCAGACACGACAAGATGTGTTTCACTGAATTTGCATATTATTTATTTTACATACAGCTGGACTGCTTGATAACCAACTTTTTTGCAACCTCTTATTAACTTCCTGCTAATTATCACCATTATATTTTGCTTATTAGTACATAATGTCTTGAGGATATAAATAAACAATTCTCTTGCTATTTTCCAGCCTTTTGATGATAGTCAATATTCATAACATCTCAATATTTATGTAATTTTCTGAAATGGCTGAATATGTTTTTTTTTTTGTGGCTGGATTATATCTGGTCAGATTTACATTGCGTGTGTATGTTTATGTCTGTATAAATATATATATATATATATATATATATTTTTTTAATAGGTTGCTACTCCATTCTACCTAATCGTCTTGACGTTTTCCCTTGTCACTTCACTGGGCGGTTGTGAAGCTGTTTTGGAACAATATCTTTTTGAGAGAATGCTATACTCAAAAATGGGATCGATTTGATATTATATTTTAATGTGCACGGCGAAAGTGTTATTAAAGGCAGGTAGGTGATTTGTTTCAAGATTAAATTTTTTTATGCTGGTTGCAGTCTGCGTCCCAATTCAGAGGATGCATCCTTCGAAGGGTCCATTCAACTTACTCAAATATCTGATGATACAAATGTAAAAATAACCCTAAAAAACTTTAAAGCAGTTCAAATGTTGACATATCTTACTACGATGCGATTATAGTTTATACACTTTATTATATACAGAAATGGACCGTGGCGGACATATTTAGATAGGCGTTGCCTCTGAAGTCCGAGTCCTTCTAAGGATGCAGCCTTTGAATTGGGACACAGCCAACGTGTATTTCCATACGCTGATTTCACGCAGCCGCCATTTTGAAAAATTGAAAGTGAGGCTCCGGTGGGAAGAACCCCGGAATTAAAGATAAACAACAATGTCTTGGATTACCAACCTGAAGCTGCTGCCGCGATTTACACTATTGGATGTTAATATTCAATATAGGATATGTATATAGTTCATTCCTGCTTCTTTTTTTACATTCTGAATTATATATAAAAAAAAATATTTCATTTATAAATGAATTTCACTGTATATAGTCTAAAGTATGAAAGAAGTGTATGTACATTTTTAGAATTGACACAACATCATTAAACACAACAATACGCCATCGCATTCACGACTCTCCTGTGATTAAAGGCGACACTTCCGGTTTTCTTCCCACCGGAGCCTCGCTTTCGATTTCAAAATAACGGCTGCGTGAAATCAGCGTATACCTCTGCACACCTGCTTGTGCTGATGTCACATGTCTTTTTTGAGTTTCATGCTATGCAGAGTTGGACATACGTCAGTCACAGAGCACCGCAACCGAAACACTTTTACAGCTCCTGAACCAAAACAACAAGCTTATGCTGCGATCACACCATAACTACTGTAATATGGAAGAGATGGAAACCTGTGACGTTATACTTGGAGCGGTTCGTGACTCTCATTTATGCGTTTCAGTGGCAGCACTAATCAATGCTGAAATGAATCTGCAGCAGTCAGGTGCTACAGGTCAGTGCTTTTTAAGTTGTTTATGTTCATTATTATTGTAATGTTATGTGCTATGAGACATGATATAGTTTAACACCATCTCTCGTCTCTGACGCTTTTGTTCGCTCCCTGCTGTACGTGTTCATGTGTTTTGAAGGAGGTGTGGCTTTGTAGACGCTCTGAAGGGAGGGTGGGATCATATGCTTTCAAAGCTAGCTCAATCGCCTACCCTACCTTTAACTAGAGAGTTGTCTAGTTAACAGCTCAAGATGTCTGTAGAATGATATAGATATTAAAAGGAATGTGATCAATACATACAAAATTATTCTTAATGATTATTGTGGAAAAGAAATTTGTTTAAATTGTTAAACTCCTGTCATAACCAGAAAAACTATACAGAGAAAATACCCACATGAATTTCTTAAGTAATCAGAAGTTCATTAACCTAAAACAACTTTACATTTTTTTCAAAGGAAGTAATAAGTGCTTTAACTAAAATGCGATTTCTGTCAAAAGTGATATAGTCCCTTGACTTGTATAGACTTGTATTGAACCTGGACATGATAAAATATCTTTCTGGAAATGTAAATGTTCTACAACACTGCAATAATTCATTTTAATCAACCTATTTTACTTTTCTTAAAATAAGTGAAAAATAACAGAAGAAAAATCAAAATATGTCCTCTGAAAGCAAGTCTTATTTTACACAATGTTAAGTGTATTTTGGAAACTCAGAACAACACAAGACAAAAGTGCTGGAAATGAAATTCAGAAAATGATTTTTAGCAGTGCATATGGTATATTAATTAATTAATTAACATTTGGATTTTCAACCACAGAGAACAGGTTTTTTTTATGGAAAATGTCTAAAACCCACAGATGCGAGATCTTTATTGTCAACCAGAACTTAATTTATTGTGAACTTAAAGGGTTAGTCGATCAACATCAGCCATATTGCAAACAGACAAGCGAATTTCGCTCTGGACGCGCGAATGGATTCAAAATGTTCAAGCGTCCAACTAGACACGGTAGACGCGAATTTGACGCGCTATTTGCGTTTGGTGTGAACGCAGCATTAGGCATGCGCAAAAAAAGGGAAGACGTTAGTATAGTGTTGTCGCCATGTCCAAGGCTGCATTTAAAGGGTTAGTTCGCCCAAAAATGAAAATTCTGTCAGTAATTACTCACCGTCATGTTGTTCCAACCCCGTAAGACCTTCGTTCATCTTCGGAACTCAAATTAAGATATTTTTGATTAAATCTGAGAGCTGTCTCACTCCTCCATAGGCTTCTAAGACATTATAACTTGCTGGCCCTGAAAATGCATTAAAGACATCGTTAATATAGTCCAAGTGACTCCAGTGGCTCAATCTTAAGTCTGTGTTGCACGTCACACGCACCACACACATGACCAGCGTCGGCCAATAGTGAGCCTACGTGTGACGTGCAATACAGACGCGCTGCGCAGATTTACTACGTGAACTCACTCGAGGCCCAGAGAGAAGGAAATTAATAGTGGAATAAAGTCGTTATTTTGGGGGGTTTTTGCACTCAAAAAGTATTCTCGTCGCTTTATAAACTTAAGATTGAGCCACTGTAGTCACTTGGACTATATTAACGATCTCTTTAACACATTTTCTGGGCCAGCAAGTTATAATGTCTTAGAAGCCTATGGAGGAGTGAGCCAGCTCTCAGATTTAATCAAAAATATCTTAATTTGGGTTCCGAAGATGAACGAAGGTCTTACGGGGCTGGAACAACATGAGGGTGAGTAATTACTGACAGAATTTTCATTTTTGGGTGAACTAACCCTTTAAAGCTGCAGTCCGCAGTTTTTCCTCTTTGTCGCCATCTCTGTTCGAAATCCGCAATTGGCATGGCACAGCGCGGATGAATCCTATGTTTTGAGGAGAATGTGGCTGTCAGTCACGCGCCGGTGTGGATACTGGCATTCGCAATCACAGATTCTACTTTTTGGAAGTATGACCAACATAAGAATTTTCACCGGAAAATGCCGTCTGAACAAGTAACATCCACTTTTGTTCTGACCAACTAAGGAGAAAAAAAGCATTGCAGTAAATCCCGCCGGTTAAATCTAACGATCGCTTATCATATCACGTCAAACCGTGCAAATTTTGTTCTCAAATTGTTAATGTTAATAACATCAGCATTGCGTGACTACATTTAATGCCCTTCCGATATTTATCCTTGTTTTCACATGGGCCGGTTGAGGTCTCTTTTTTTTCTCCGAAGTCCGAAATCTTTCGCGTTTTACAACGGTTGAATCTCCTGGTGATTGTCGTTTGAACCTTTCTGGATCCGCTATCGAATTGCTAAGTTTAATTATATCAAGTGCTGTGAGAAAAGGCTATAAATCTCCACCTCCAGCATCCTCACACTCATAGCCGACTAGCCGAGACTCTTCTTTATGTGTACAGATGTGGCGTAATGACGCATAGACATGCTCGAATTTCCCGCGGAAATCCACCAGTACCACTGGAATTAAAAACATTATTACAAGCTTACCGTTTTGAATCGAGCTACGGCAAGCAGAGAGTGTTGAACACTGGCTGGTTATGTACTTGCTCAAAAATGTATTTTGGATCATTTTTAACCCAAAAAAGCTGCGGACTGCAGCTTTAAGTTTGAAGTCCAATGTTTGATTCAATCGCAGGGTCAGTTTTAAGGAGTAACCAACTTTGTGATTTAGTGACACTACCAACTCAGCTATTTGCTCAATAATGTACAGTAACTTTTCCAGCAACAAGCTCTTCTCACTAAACTAAAGCTGTTTATCACCACATTCTTTATAGACTGTAATGTTGCACGATGTTTTGTGTTCTCATTATTTTTTGTGAAAAACATTTTATTTTACTTTTAAAATGTAATTGTTAAAGTTTGAAGTTGTCAACCTGATTGAATTTGATTCTTTAAAAGGCATTTTGTGCCAGAAAATTACAGCTCTTATTAAATTACAAATTACATTAGCATATGGGCAAAATCTAAAATTGCCTTATTGTTAGTAGCTCGCGGCTAACTACTTTTAAAAGGGCAGCTTGACTTCAGTTATGAGTAACTCGTAGTTGTGTTGCTGAATGGGAAAGATAAATTTCACATTTTGAGCCATGCAAAGCTGGAAGCAAAGCACTGTTTGTGTCTGTGTTTGATCAACAGTTGTCTGAACAAGGGCACATTGCCATCGTGCTCTATTGAGCTTTCACTGGAATTACTGCATTGATAGCATTGGTGGATTTGTGTAAAGATCAAGTTAAGCACGTTCATGCAAGCACTTAAGCTGGATTCATGAAGCAGTTTGGGTTGTAGATGTGTAGATGACAGTAGGAGTTTGTGGTGATGGTCTGTATTTTTTCCCCGTATTTGCTCATCAGTTAACAGAATAATTATGAATTCTTGTGGATAATAATCACATCACATCACCTTTGGAGAGTAAAACGCATTTGAGGAATCTCATCAGACTAATTGGTTTTCCCCCTCTTTGAGCTCAGAGTAGGTCAACCGAGAGAGGTAACTGGATGATTTAAGCTCATAATCCAGCAAAGACCCTACCCACAACACACACACACACACACACACACACACACACACACACACACACACACACACACACACACACACACACACACACACACACACACACACACACACACACATACACACCAAACCCACTTGAACACTGGTCTAAAATTAGTTGGTTAAAGTTTAGCATACTCGCTCTTTTTCATAACCTATCCACATTGGCACTTCTGAATTAATGTAAAGATTATTGATCCTGAGAATATAGGCTTCCTTCCTTCCTTCCTTCCTTCCTTCCTTCCTTCCTTCCTTCCTTCCTTCCTTCCAGTTGTGGGACCACTGAACCTTTATTTATTTAAATAGAATGTCATTCATTCGTTCGTTCGAGTAGTGTGACTGTATTTATTTATTTATTTCCAGTAGTGAGACTAAATTTCCATTACCTTGAAAGATTTTTTTTTTCAGGATAATATCGTGCAATATGTTTTTATTATTTCGGCAATCATCTCGTGCGATGTGTCCTGAATTTTCTGTCATCTGTTTAGAATCAGAAGTAGCGATGTTAATTCGTGCACGAATCTCATCTTTGATTCGGTTGTTTTCCATGCACTGATCAAGCGGTTTGACGATCAGACTGCCAGCAAAAAATCTGATTTTTTGCATATCCAGAGATTCCAGATTTTATCCAGATGGGTTTTTGAAAATCTGGGCAGCAAAAAAACGTGAAATCTTTTTCAAATTTTTTTTTTTTGGAGGTGGTTTGAAATGCGATTCCAATCAGATTTTTGAAGCCTGCTCAAATCAGATTTCAGACTGTCTTTTGCGTCACTCTTAACGCGACACAAAAAGACAACGTCAAAACCGGTGAGCGGTGACTGAAATGCCAGAAGTATTCATACATTCATCCCAAGTATTCATACATTCATCCCATATACCGGTCTCCGCTGAGTTTATCTTGTGCGGTGTTCTGCTCCGTGACTCTACACGGCACTTATTTGGAAAGCGAGATGAATCACCTTCATTGTCCTGAATCTGCTTTGAAAGCCTCGTCACACACATGGGTACACCTATGTCGTTACACTCACATGTGCTGCTTTTCAATGACACAGAACAGAACGACAGCAGCCTACATTTCAGACAGTACACGAAAACTCAAACGTTTTAGGGGGCAAGTACTGCTTAAATACCATGGTACATTAATATATGGTAATCAAGTTGTGTGTTTTGATTGTTCAGTCATTTGAACCATAAGCATTGGCTGTCTATTTTGGACTCTTCCTTCATCTTCCTCTGTAAACATGAGTCACTGGCTTCAGGCATCACTATGGCGACTTAAGGACTGCCAGTCCTGCAAGACTTTGCCTCTGCTGTCATGGCATTTGGCGTGTGACTCACGGACAGCAGTCTAATCTATCGCAGGCCTGTCACTGCGGCCAGACAAACTGTCATCCTCATCTGGCAGTGTTCTGTACTTTTCAGCCCATGCGGATTTAGACTTGGCAATAAATTCAGGGAAAAGCCATTTATCACTTTAGTTTTTTATTTTTTTTATTTTTTTTTTACTTAAACCTTAAAGCCAAAAAAATAAAATAAAGGTGACTTCATGGTGAAGGTAGGGAAGATTACTTCATGCATGTTTTCAGTACAATCATCTCTTCATACGTGACCTTTGACCTCAGCTCAGTTGTGATGCATCATGTTTGATAAGATTAAATTCATGGCTTGATTTACGTTCCCTTTAAGCAATGATGCGGAACACAATGTGAACGCTGCAAGGACTCTGGATTAGAACCTGAATCATGGAGATTCATTGAAAGAAAACACTCATAAAAGAGAGATTTGATTACAATATGCATATACAGTCCTGATTCTAATGCTGCATTCAAAGGCAAATGTTGGATATTCCTACTTTCAACCATAAAGCGACAGACAAGCAAACCATTTATTGTTTTTTTACACATCTGTTAGCGGAAGGAGTTTTATAATCTTGTATTGTAGGAAGTTTGACTATTTATGCACTTTTTGTTTTGCTTTAAAGTCAACACAATTGTCTATTATCAATTGTATGTCTTAATCTTTTGGGGTGGCGCTGTGTTCTTGTAACGTCATGCACTCACAGCTCTGTGAAATTATACTTGCAGATTTCGGCATTAGTTGTGTTCCAGGAGACATTGTACATTGTTCCTGTCAAGAGACACTGTATTACACTTGAGTTTAAGTTGATTGAAGCAACGTGAAGGCAAGAAAGACCAATTGCTTTTCACTATTTAAGTAAAAACAGGTTATTGTAGCATGTTATTTGCATGCAAAGTTGCATTTATTGGCATACTGCTGGATACTCAAATATAATATCTTATGTCACTGTTTCCATCCAAGTTGTGAATTACACTTGTGTGAAAAATTGGGAATATAGCATAACATCTGCGAATAAAGTGCCACTTCCATCTTATGTGTTTAAGAGAAAAGAATCTTTACTTCCTGTGAAACTGGTGCAAAGTATCAGTAATAAAATAGTAAAAAGTTGCTGCAACCGGGGAAGCCTGTGACATTTCTTTCCTACGCAATAAATAATTTGCATCTCAGTGCGCACAGAGGAAACGCAATAAGAAACGCTGTGATGTTATCGTGCGTTCAGAGGCGGACGCCTGATGTTCGGGAATGCAATCGTGTGTGAGAAAGTTCTGGGAGGTAATTATACCAAATCATTTTGATGACAGGCTTCGGCTCAGGAATTTCAGAATGACTAAAACAATATTTTACATGGTGTGCAATGAAATTGGTCTGGTAATTAGTCCATTTGTCCAATCACACGATATGTTGAGGCAAAATCATGTTGCGCACATAGAAATGTATTCAAATGTTTCTATCATAGTGTATGCACATGTTAAAAAATACGTTTTTTTATGTGCATTTTAAAGGGATAGTTCACCCAAAAGTGAAGATTCTTAGCCTAGAAATCTAGACGGACCCTAGCGGCAGCAACTCTCTAGTCTAGAAACTCTCCATTGACTTTCGAGGCCAATCACGTCGTGTATAGAGTAGGCGGGGCGGACTTAACATAATGACGACAGAGTTGCGACGGTTCCCTGCTACTTGAAAACAAAGAAGAGCTGCTGCTGGAGAACAGTCTTTCGAATCGGCTTTGTCCGTAACTCTGGAGGACTTGGAGTTAAGCTTTTCTTTGAGAAAAGAGCAAAGAACATTTAAGTCATTCTTAAAAAAGGAAGATGTGTTCGTAGTTTTGCCGGCCAGATTCAAAAGTTGAATCTATCGACTAACGTTAGCTCCGCTGTTGGGAAAACGCTGTGGTTGGTTGAAGCGCTGTCCTATTGCGTGCAGAGGGAATTTGAAAGACAGCCGTTTATCCCGCCCCTCGGATTGAGCCGTGCCATGGTGAGTTGCCAGACCTAACATCTTGATGTAGGTCTGGCTTGCCAGGCTAGAAGATTCTGTCATCACTTACTTATCCTGAAGTTGTTCCAATGAGTTTCTTTCTTCTGCTGAACACAAAAGGTGATATTTTAAAGAATGTTAGTAATCAAACAGTTGACAGTATAAAATAGGTACAAAAGCTGTCACTGGGACAGTACCCTTCAAAAGGGTTCTAATATGTACCATTTAGGTACTAATATGTACACTTTTGGTACCAATATGTACCTTTGAGGGACTAAAATGCACTCTTTAGGTACAAAGGTGTACCTTTTGAAAAGGTACCGCCACAGTGACAGCTTTTGTACCTTTTTTTCTGAGAGTGTACTCACTGACTTCCATAGTAGGAAAAAAAAAAATACTATGGAAATCAACGGCTACCATCGACTGTCTGGTTACCAACATTCCTTAAAATATCATCTTTTGTGTTCAGCAGAAGAAAGAAACTCGTACAGGTTTCGAACACCTTGAGGGTGAGTAAGTGATGACAGAATTTTCATTTTTGGGTGAACTATCCCTTTAAGATTGTATGCACATTTTAGCATTCCCATCCAGCTTTTTGTATGTTAATCCCCAAATCTGCATTAAAAAAAAAAAGTGTATGGAAACATAGCGAATGACAAACAGACCACAATCTCCTTTAAATACAACCAAAAGATAAACTCCCTAACAAAGTGCTTAGTGTTGTAGTCCATGTCCACGTTGGCACGGGCTGAGCCTCGGCTCAGGGAGGTTCACAGCAGTGTTGAGTGAACATTAGCACTGACCGCTCAGGTTCTGCTCGAGTGCTTTCACTCATGGCCCGTCTGACCACTGGAGTGGAAGAGAGAGAATCTCCTGCAGGGTTCAACTGTCATTCATAAACCTACCAATGCACTGCACTACTACTGACTCCTAGACACATTTTTAATAAATGAGCAGAATTATTATTATTTTTTGCTTTGTCTGCATGCATTTCACTACTTGGATTATATATTAGTTTCTGATCAAATAGCTGTTTTTTGTGATGTTGCAATTCCCGGGTGTCATGATTCCTGTCTTGTGTGGACTTTTATTATTTCCTGTTTTGTGTGGACTTTTATTATTTCCTGTTTTGTGCCATGTTTTTGTAGTCCTTTGTGGTTTTTCCTGTTGATTAGTTAATGATTGTTCCCAGGTGTATCTTGTTTCCTCATTACTTAGTTAAGCTTGTTTGGCCCTGTGTATTTATAGACCTTGTGGTTCACTTGTTACTCTGTCAGTTGTTGTACGTGTAATGGTTGCCTCTGTGATCCCCCTGGTTTTGTTCTTCGAGTTCTGTGTTTTATGGGTTACTTTATTAAATAACCCTGCGTTTAGATCCTCGTCTTCGCCTGCTTTCCTCAACTCATTACACTGGGATTTTAGCATAAAAAAATAGCTCTTCTGCTTGATATGTTTGGGTCAGACACTTCGGTCATACTTCAAATATGTTGTCTATAGGTCTGATGTAAGTGACATCAGACATAACTTGTTCTTGAATGTTTCATGAGCAATAATGATAATAACTTCAGAATGACATAATATTTGGGTAAACTTTTTCTTTAGCAATGCTGTTTATATGCTAAAGAGAGCTGTCATGTTGATATCATGACTCTCTTTATTAAACATTTAATTTTTTTTAATTTTTTTGTATTTTTTTTTGACTAAATTAAAAACATGGCTTAAGATTTACAATTGCTTTTGTTCAATGGTTGTTTAGTGGATTAAATTGGACATAAACTGGAAGATTCCAGGACTTCTTTTAGCTGTAAAGGCAAAATATGTTCTTTTCTTGGGAAGCGTCAATTTTGGGGGGGCATTTATTGACTATTTTTGCACCTAGGACTTTGAAGTGATTGAAGACTTGTTTGCTATTTTTTGCTCTTCAGTTGTTTGTGTCCAGCAGCAAAGATTGATCTAGATCAAGTATAAAGCATCCAAAAACAGTGTCTGGATGTATCAGTCAGTTTTGATGTAGTCAAATTTGTTACATGCTTTTTCCAAGCAGACTCTGATGCACTTCTCTGGATCACACCCAAGTTCGGGCAATCGCCTTTAACAACCATACAAAGTGAATTCTGGTTTCAGTTGGACTTGGGTCCACAGTCCACACCAGAAACTCTAGTGTGAAAGTATCTTGACTCCTGAGCCTCACACACTTATGTTTAGTCTACTCTCATGCCAGTATCTAGCACTCAAGATCACAACCTGAGCTATTGAGCTTAGGAAAGTGGATTAACAAGACAGTCATTAAGATTTAGTGATCTCTGCCCTCGGAATGACTTCTGTCGATATGCTGAGAATGGATTGAGTATGTAGTAAGATTTAAAATAATTTGCTCATACTGTTTGTTATTGTCTGAAATTTAATGTTTAAAATCATGTAAAAACCCTACAGTGTAGTGTAAATTTGCAATTAAACCCATTTTTCTTCCATAATATGATGCATTTCAGAGTGAAGTTCCTTCATTTACCTGTGGCTCCAGAGTAATTAGCCAAATGGCAATTACGGCTCAGTTGATTGGTTTAATAATAATTGATTCAGATTTGAGTGTACATGAGCAAAGATGGCACAAATCTACTGTGCATAAATAATTTTTTTATTGTTATTTTGTTATCCGAAGGAACATCGCCTATTTGAAGAGGCAGGATATCATGAGTATATCTGAAGTATTGCATTTTGAAAATAGATTACAAACAACCTTTTTATTTTCTTCAAAGTAGCATGCATTGCACATTGTTCACAAAACATCCAGGAGCATCAATTAAGAAAGTAAATGTGTGTTCATTTTGATATCATGCTTTCAGCCAGAGCATTTAGTGCAAATTGACACTTTCTTCTGCATGCATTATTAGCTTTCAGTGGTCATTTTAACATTTTGGGGGTCTCGAAACATCGAAGAATCGCTTCATTCAACTCCAGTTCCTTAATACGCAGACACAAAAAAATGTGCAATATGGAGTTCATAAATCTCCCACTTTCTCCCTCCCTCCCTTAGCGACAGCACTCCCCTCTTATCTTGTCTTCTTTAGCGTCACAGGAGCATGGCGAAGGAGCGTCCTTGTGCCCTAAGCTCAGGAGAGAGAGAGAGAGAGAGAGAGGGAGAGAGAGAGGGAGAGAGAGAGAGAGGGAGAGAGAGAGAGAGAGAGAGGGAGGGGAGATGCGGCGTCAGTCAGCTGCAGTAGGCAGAGGACAGCAGCAGTGCCGGTAACTGTGGCTGCCGTTCTTTATTGTTCATCCAAAGCGTTCTCCTTTTCCCTCCAGCCAACCAAAGGAGCAGAAGACGAGGAAAACCGCCACATGCACCTTTCCTTCGGGGAACGCTAACTGGAGAGGCACACAAACTCTTTCAGTCTGTGCGACTGAAGTTCTTTCTCTGCTCTCACTGGGGTTTCTTTTCCTCCCGACCGAGTGGATTTTACCCGACTCAGGGGGAGCCATGGGACTTGGGGTTAGGGGTGCAAGGACAGCGTTCCTGTGTTTATGGAGGTTATTTTTACTGCTCTGTGGAATCTGGAGCGTTTGCTCCCAAACGACAGGAGACGGGAAGTCGCTGTACTTCTGGGAGACAGGTATACGACTATTTCCATAAGTACCTTGATGGATGTCAGTGGGATATGAAGGTTCCAGATGTCCTCTGTCTGTACAAAGTTGCATTGTAATTAGTTGTATTATCTGGCGTGATGAATGAGGGCAAGTAGAGGTCTTCACTCGCACTTCTAAACAGCTCTGCGAAGAGTGTTTGATTTATTTCTCATCATCCTAATTTCTGATTCTCAAAGTCTGCACTGTAGAGAATGTGTCCCCGTTTCCGCACAGTAGGCTGTCTCCATTTTCCCAGGCTGATTGTTCGATTTCTTGTGCTAGATAAGAGCCATATCATTATTGTAATGAAATCTGACAGTATAATGGAAGTAGCTCCGAGGTACAAAGTAATAGAAGTTATTTGACTTTTGATTGTGAATTTGGCCGTCTTTCGCGGTCACCTCTTTTGTTCACAAAGGCTGCTATAGTTAAAAATGCCTAAAATATAATATTATATATTATGAGTAATTATAATGTTAAGTAATATAAACACATGTTTGTTTTAAATTATATTTAATACTTATATTTTTGTTTTACATAAAGGAAATAATTAATAATTTAAATATTTCCATAATATTTTTACATTGTGATATTTCATGATATTAAAACACATCTCACCCCCTAATTCTCAGTACTGTAATGCAAGAACGATATCATTACTGTTATGCAAAACAAAAACAAAAAAACGAATTTGCATAATACAATAATGAAAATCATTCTATTGGGACAGTTGTATTTCAGATAAAAAATATATGTATTAATTTTAGTACAAGATATACATACATTTTGTAATGAGAATCGGTGATCTGATCAAAAGTTAAAACACTTTCAATACAGTTTGTACAAAGCATTCAAATCAAATCTTCATTTGCAACCTGGTATATGATCAGCTAAAGTCTAAATGGGCAGTTCGGATTTTCCCATTGGCCAGAGCGACGTCCCGAGTCAATGTGCAGTTGTCACTATGTTAGTGATTTTTTTAAAGAGGATGTAACCACGTAAGGAGATTAAATGAGCTGTTGGGATTTATACTGTGAAAACATCCCTAGTACATGCATGCAGAGAAGCGGAGCGGCAGGCAAACTTAACCTACATATATCTCTCTCCTGTAGGTCACAGTAATTACAGATCATTGGCTCATTTCATCGAAAAACATCTGGTGGAAATGTCGAGAGTCTATCTTGGATGGGCAGATCCATGATAGTATCATATCTGTGCCGTTTGACGGTGATAGCGCTCGGGTGTGATAATGTTATTGCGTTTTCTAGAGCGCTCAAGGGGAGGGAAATTTAGTTTTGACGTATGATGTACTGTATGCATAATGAATCTGACCGTAGAAGAGCCCGGGCTTCAACCAGTGGGGAATTGGCTCACATCTCTGCTGTTTATTGGCTTCACAGAAGAGCAATAAATCTGCTGTCTAGGGCTGATATCCCCCATGATGGAGATGTTCATATAACAGGCCTGGAAACACAAGTGCTCTAGAAAGGGAGTACAGCAGTGTGCCTCGAAATGATGGTTAAAACCTACACGCTTTTCTTTAAGTGATTCTTAATGGCTGTGTTTTTCAGGCTGCAATCGATACCGCTGGCATATTTGGTGCTTTTATTTCTAATAATCAGGCTGGATTAAATGGCACGCTGGTGTCTGTACATTTCCCTCCCTGTTTGCTGTCTGAACGCGGGTTTGATGTTCAAATATCCCTGGGGAAGACCGGAGCAATTTTGTCCTTATCTCCACATGCCTCAGCCTCCAATTAGAAGAAGTCTTTTCTTATTTTATCGATATGCAGTATTGCGCTGACCCCCACCGCTCCAGACCTCAGCTGCGGCTCTCATGTGTCTCAAAACAGGCTAATATTCCTCAGGAAGGATTCTTAATTAATGAGGGAATTTACTGGCCTAAATTGTTTGGGTTACAGCAACCTTGACTTGTAGGCTTTTGTTGGTTTAATAGTGAGTAGCATCAGAAATTAAGAGGCCGTCGATTACTTTGATTTTTCCACAAGCAAGGACAGATTTTAGGCATGAATTAAAGGCTTATTGTTTTTATAAAACTGTGCTAGCATAGAATTTGTCATCAAAGCGGCTCATATAATCAGAATTCAGAGTCTGAACTATTTTTTATACCATACTAGACTTTGGTAAACCGACTTTTTCATATCATCAGCTTTCCTTTTCTTTGTTCCATATACCAAAGCATATTGTTTACTATACCCATATATATATATATAAGTGTACTCCGATCAAACATGAAAATCTGTAATTCCAAAACTCTATGCATTTACTTTCTTCTGCGGATCACAAAAGAAGATATTTGAAAGAATGTTGGTAACCAAACAACGTTGCCCATTAACTTGTATCGACAAAAACACTGAGACTTCTCAAAATATAAAAGTAGGCTATATAGTTTGAATGTAAAAATTTGAGTATTTTCCTTTTTGGGTGAACTATTCCTTTTAAGGTATCCGTTAACCTTGATTCTGCTGAAGAAGTGTGTACTCTTTCTGTTAGAAAAGCAGCACTTCCCTTTACTTGCTGAAGGCATTGCTCACAGCCTTGGCCATGTTTTCTCATGTGATTTCATGAGATCCAAAGTGCACATTAGGACACGCATTAGGTGGCCAAACTTAGAGACCACATACAGTGGATTCTGATTAAAAACAGCAACCTTCTTCTGGTTTCATAATGAATCCATGAGCATAATACCCATGTTCTATGAGTCAGAAGAAACACCTAAGCCAAGTTATTATTAAATGACTGATACCCTATTACGCTCTTACATAAAGGAGGTGTTATATGCTGGTGTTTTAATTTTGCAGGTAATGCTTTTTCTTATCAAGCTGAAAAGACTTCTTCCAGGCTGGCCCTAGCAGGTTTATTTGGGTTTGGTTCTGGTCTAGTGGATTGTTCTGGTGATCAGGGGATGGACATCAAAACAAATATCTGCTGCTAAACAACTATTGTGGTCTTTTCAGCAGGACAAGGTTATTAAGTTGTTTTTCATGATCTTTAGAGATTAAGTTGTTGACCTTATCTTTCAGGTTCTTCATATCAGCATTTTTGTTTCTGGTTTTTTAAAGCACCAATTCATGTTTTTTCATAGAAGCTTGTGGGACTCTGCAAACCTTTTTTGGATTTAATTAAATTAATCAACCCGATCTCACGGGAAAACGTACAAATTCTACGAGGTGGCTTATTCGTACGAATTCATACGACCTGACTCGTACGAATTAGTACGATTTTTGCAAAATCGTACATATTTTACGAATTTGCCAATTCGTATGAATTCATACGAATGACCTACCCCTGACCCCGCCCCTAAACCTACCCATCACGTGGGTTTAGACAAATCGTACAAATTCGTACGAGTGAGGTCGTACGAATTAGCCAACTTTTTATCATTCGTACGAATTCGTACGAATTGGTCGTGAGATAGCGTTGAATTAATTATTTAGTTGTCAATGAAGATTATTGGAGTACGTTTTACAAGAAAATACTATTTCATTCTTTCTACTTCAAAATTGTACATTAAATTAAATTAAATGTTTCTTGCTGATTTTTTGTAATATTTGTAAAAATCAACTATTTAAATTTTTTTTTGTATTGTGTTCAACATATAACACTGTTTCCTAACTAGTTACGATGCGACAAGTTTCACCAAATAAAGCCAATCAGAACATAATTAATGTTTAATATTTAATATTGCTTGTATTGGTTCATGGTTAGTTCTGACATGGTAGGTGTAGGCTAACCTATTGGCTATACTCACAACCAATAGGAATGGTTAATGGTTGAACTCTTGTGTGTGGCTCATGCCTCAGCAGGGTTTATCCACTCTTAAGAGCAGAGATTACCCAGATTACGCTGGATTCTTCTCTTGTCTCCTGATCACACAATCCCTCGAGAACAAAGTTGTGCTGTCAGAGCTTTTCACACTTCACACCATGTTGACTCTATAATAAGGCTTGTTAATGAAGCAGGAGCATGCAGGTTGCATTCTCTTAAGATCTTTACTCCACCACACACACACACACACATTGTGTTTTCATGTTTTATGGGGACTTTTCATAGACATAATGATTTGTATACAGTACAAACTGTATATTCTCTCCCCTTACACTAACCCTACCCCAAAACCTACTAATCACAGATATCTTTCTGCATTTTTACATTTTACATTTTACAAAAAAAACATCACTTATCACATTTATAAGCCATTTTCCTCATGGGGACCAAAAATGTGCCCACAAGGATTTCAGATATTGCCATCTTTGTGTCATCCATTTTGTCCCCATAATGTAAGGTTTACCAAGCCACACACACACACACACACACACACACACAAACACTGGCTCTTTGTACATGTTTTAAGTCAGGTATGTCCACATAGACATAGTGTGTTTCCAAATGCATTGTAGTTTATCGAGTAAAGACGAAGAGCATGAGATCAAAGTCCACTTATATTCCAAATAACTGCTGTTTTAAGAGATTTTGCAGATTCCTCGTCTCAAAATAAGAGGCATTATTGAAAGTGAGATTAAATGGGAAAGAAATGTAGGTGACTTAATTGTCACCTTCATTCTGAGAGGCAGAAAAGGAAATGTGCTGGGTGAAATTTCGAACTCATTTCAGGAAATGCATTTTAATGTCACCCTGCGTGACCCTGATTTTCATATGGACCTACAGGCAAGCGAACTCTCCTACTTTAATTGGTTAAAAAATACTCCAGACCCCTGGTAAAGGGCTTCAAATTTAGGACGCGCTGGTTTTCTCTGAATATTTTATTCTCTCACAGAATGTTTAATGGCATTTGAACAGTTTGGAAAATACATTTCCCTTGTGTGATTGAATTTTTATTTCTGCTTATTTTGAAGCGCCTACATTTAGCTCTAATTTAAGAAATCTGCAGTCCTAATTGCACTGCGCATTAAGAGTGTGAACTCCCCAGAAGCAGTTTGATCGTGCTCATATTCACTAAATGGAGCGCATCCTATTCTCTGCACACTTTAACCACTGGAATTATAGGACATATTCCTTTGGGATGAAATGTGACCCTGGATGCATGTTCTTAAGTGCTGCTGTTGTACAGTGGGTATAAAGCTAAAGCGTTTTCATTATGTTTATTATATCATTTCCGCTCGCTGTCACAGTTTACTTTCTTCACCAATTGCTCATAATGTCCCATAGGGAATAATGAGTAAGATTCTGTAATATTTGTGGAAGTCTCACAAAACTGTAAGCTCTTTGTGATGATGTGTTCTGTACATTTAGAATAGCCACTGTACACTGGTTAAATGGAGACATTAGCTCTTAGGAGTGGAGCCAAGGCTAATTTTAGGGTATTATTTGGGGATATTCAACTCTCCATAATATATTATGTTCCAAGTAGCACTTGGTGATATAGCTAAAAAAAAAAAAAATTCAATATTTTTAATCCTTTTAAAGATATGATACATGATCAATTTTATAGCAAATACATACAATTTGAGTTAAAAGGGGCTTTTCTCGCAGTCAAAAGCATTATCATTTAAATTAAAACGCCATTGTAGACAATTCTAAATATTTATCGCAAAAAGTAGAATGTGGTCAAAAATAAAATAAAATGACAGTATTTCTACTAAATCAACACTATTTGTTGTCATGTTGTTTTTAAGTGTTTAATTATTTTCATTAATTTCTCATTTCTTTTGGAGAAAAAAAAACACTTTTTTAAAGCAAATATTAGACATAAGCAAGCAATATTAGCCCTCATATTTTTAACTAAAACAGTTGTAAGATGGCAGATGGTGGCTTTTTTTTATTTTTAATACTGTCATGTAGCAAGTTATACGTGTCATGATCTTTAGGAAGCTTAATGACAAATAAAGAGCATGTTAAAATGTTACTTCATTTTATATTACTTGTTAAAAAACGTTAACCTGTTGTGAATATTTTATATATCATTCAGCCTAAATTCCAGTATTTGAAAACGGCATTTGTAAAACCCACACATCGACCCTGATAGAGTGAGAACAGACTGTTGTAAGATCCAGTCTTTCTAGGAATATTGCTTTTTAATCCCTCTATTTCGGCAAAGGAAGAACTGCACCTTGCCAGTATTTGCCACTTGTGAAAGCATACAGTTGTTACATAATCAAACTCTTTTTGCCTCAAAGGGTCAGTAAATGTGTTACAGCATAATAGTTTATTTTGAAAAAATCTGCTTTTTATGAAATAGGTCGCCCTTTATGGACGTGCGTGTGTGGTCTCAGTCCTGCTGGGAAAATGGTGTTTGTTTAATCTAAATGACAGGGCTTACGCTAAGACCAAGGCATCTCTAATATGGCTGTGTTGTGTGGATTAAAGATTATTCTAGATCCATAAAGTTTATTTAGTGTGGCATAAGAGGATTAGTCCTTTACACCATGTTCCACAATGTCTTAGTGCCAGACCACATATGATTATTACTTTACAAAGCATTGGTTAAAAGCATAAGGATTATTTTGGGGGGGGGAAATGGTTTGAGAAGAATTGTAAGAAAGAAAGACTGAGATTTATTCTGCATAAAGCTTTATAGAGAAGATCTGATCTGAAGGTCTGTGTCAAATATCTAGTAAGCTGCCTACAGGCGGCATTTTAAAGTGCCCCTATTATGCTTTTCCGGATAATAACTTTCATGTAGTGTGTAGCTGTTTGAGAAAGTAAAAGGTCTGCAAAGTTTCAAATATCAAACTTTATATGTTAAGATAGACACCATCGTTACTGTTGTTATCACAGTGTATCAAGTGGTGAGGAAGACTACGGAGCTGAAGTTCAGATATGGTATTGGAGTTTTGTTTTGAAACGGGCTGTAAGCAGTAGACCAATCACAACGGACTGGCCCATCTGACCAATCAGAAAAGAGTAGACCAATCACAACAGACTGGGCCATCTGACCAAACAGAAAAGAGTAGACCAATCACAACAGACTGTGCCATCTGACCAAACAGAAAAGAGTAGACCAATCACAACAGACTGGGCCATCTGACCAAACAGAAAAGAGTAGACCAATCACAACAGACTGGGCCATCTGACCAATCAGAGCAGAGTAGACCAATCACAACAGACTGTGCCATCTGACCAAACAGAAAAGAGTAGACCAATCACAACAGACTGGGCCATCTGACCAAACAGAAAAGAGTAGACCAATCACAACAGACTGGGCCATCTGACCAATCAGAAAAGAGTAGACCAATCAAAACAGACTGGGCCACCTGACCAATCAGAAAAGAGTAGACCAATCACAACAGACTGGGCCATCTGACCAATCAGAGCAGAGTAGACCAATCAAAACAGACTAAACCGTCTGGCCATTCAGAGATTCATCAAACATTCATCAAAGAGGCAACAAGATTCGTAATATTCAATCCCAGGTTTGCATATTATCAATACAGCAACTTTATAACACAGAACTTTATTGAAACAAATTGTGAGTCAATTCTGTTGCTTTACACGATGACCGCTATTTGAATGCCTGTGTAGAGCTTTTCAAATGGTCATGTCAGCTATAGGGTGTTGTATTACATAGCAGCTCACTTTTTTTAACAGAGCATATGTGTACATACAGATACTGTACTTTGTATATTAAAGGCCGAACAGAGTGACCTCAAATCTTTTCAGACGCGTCTTCAGCAAGAGGACGAAAATACTTAATACTCTCTGACAATACCAATTGAAAGAGGTCAGCCAACTTCACATCCCTGCTGTGGATGTCTTTCTGAACTCTCTAGAGCAGAATGAAAGAGACCGGCAGTGTTCACCTAGAGACCCTGAACACCTCAACAATGTACATTTCAAGAGGTCTTCTTTCATCTTTGTGAAGCAACACTCCGCTTTTCAGAGAATTCAATGAAATGGACTGTGTTTGTGAGTGCAGTGACATTTAGTTGGCCGATAGCCATTGTTCCTGTGGATTATTGGGCGAAGGAAGTAAAACTGTGAGTTTTCCTGAAGTTTGGTTTCTCTGGTGTTGGATACTCATAAAATACAATCAGTGTACAATGAAGAATTACTTGAAATATTTTAACTATGTAGCTACTTATATTGCTAAGGCAAGCATCACTATTTTGTTTTGAAAAGTGTCTTATTTTACCCAGAATGCATTGCAGTGTAGTCCTACTTAAGATAGTCAGAGTCCTAAGTGCTTTGTGCAACGGTCTGATTTAGATGTCTATATGACTATCTACTATATCTAAGCCACTATGGCGCCAGCAACGACTCAGGACCTTGTTCAAAATCCTGCCGCGCCACATAGCGCCATTTACATTTTTGTCTCATATTTGTCTCAAAACGTCGTTAATGTATATACTGACTTCACCCTGTCCTGCAATATACATTTAGTTTTACACTCATTTACATAAATCAGCTGCGTGGATGAAAACTGCTGATGTTATCGGATTTTCAGGTGATATTCTCAATTCATTCAGGTAACGGACGCTCTGAGGTAAAGTGTTCAGACTGCAGACTTAGCAACGATTGTATTTAATTGTACAGTACAATCATAACATAGTGCAGAGTCTACAGACATTATTTTAATTCCATAATGTCCTTAAACATAACAGTATTGCTGGCCATAAACTGAGAAAATGCGCGTCCGGTGTGCGATACCTCGAGTTGTCCTAGATGCGGCGCGGCGCTGCGCTTCTTGTCTGGTGTGCGACCCCCTTTAGTTAGGGGTTAAGTAGTAAGTTAGCCTGGGGGGAAGGTGTCTACTTTTTTTGGTCTAAATTAAGTCAGTCTTTATTTTTGTGAAACAGTCTAACTTGCATTGGACTAGTCTATGAGCATATTTTAGACTTGTCTAACACTATGGACCGGTCTAAAATAGCTTTGTGAAACCGGCCCCAGCATCAGTTGCGTCGCTTCACTACCATTCATAAATCCTCTCCCGTGGCCTCATGGGATAGTAAAGTGTCCATCGAATGCACACTTCAGGATCTCGCCTGAAGAAGTAGGTCATCCGGGTTCATTTTGCCTACTCTTTTATGAGTACTATGAATCAAAACATTAAAAGAAATCCTACCAAACCCAAACTTTTGAATGCTAGTATATGTCTTTGCTTTTCTTATCAACCTGTCGTTGTCCTCTGGGTTAGCTAATGGTCAGGGTTCGGTACAGGGTTTCGATTATCGGGTTATAATGTTTCAGGAGCTTCATGTACTGGTTTGATGTGATTTCATATAACCTGCTCCCAGCATTTGCCCAGATTGCTTCAGTTAACGCACTCAGCAGAACTTTCCCCCTGAACCTGAATGTGCAAGTTTGACTCTCACTACAGATAATCATGTTTGACAGGCTCTTGGATGTGAAAGAACAGGCAGGTGGTCAGGCCGTCTCCTTTACCCCTCGGCTTTTCTAGTTTTTGGTTTACAATATTAAACCATCCATTCATTCATACTTCTTTTTTTTTTTTTTTTTTTTACGTGAATAAAAGCCTAAATTCAATCTGTTCATCGTGTAAAGCGATCGAGTCTCTTCAGAAAATTTGGACTAATCCGCTCAATTCATATGAATTAGTTTTACAATCTCTTCATGAACTTTTTGAAGTGTCAAAGTGGTAGTTGCGTAGCTGTCAATGGAGGGACAGAAATGCTCAGATTTCATTAAAAATATCTCCTTTTGTATTAAGGGTGAGTAAATGATGACAGAATTTTAATTTTGGGGTGAACTATCCCTTTAAACAAACATCTCAATTTAATCTATTTGCTGTGTATGAATTTTAAACTGATCTCATTTGTGATTTTTCATATGGATTTCATTTGTGACCCCCCCCCCCCCCCCAATTGTGTACCATTGTGTAAAACTTTTCCAGTCTCTTCTCTCTCCATCCTTCTCTCCTCTCTGATGTGGGTGTTGTTTGTAGCGCCAGATCTCGCTGTGGCAGCACCTCCACATTTACACCCAGGCACTGACGCCTTCAGATCTTTCATAAAGGCTCAGCGGGCATGAGTTTCGTCTCTGTCGCACCTCCCTTTACAGTTCACTTCATTTACTGACACGATGCCAATAATAATGTCTTTCATCTTCTCTAATTACTCAACTTCATTACTCGAAACCTGCCCTCCCTGCTTACTGTTCCACAAGCACCGTGACTTTATGCTGATGAGCTATTGATATTTTCGAGTGCAGTGAGTTGTGGGATATTATCTATGTGACCCATATGGGTGAGCATATGCTTCATATTCATGCTTCCAAGAATAAAAATTCTGTCATTTTTTTTTACTCACTCATTATGTCATTCCAAACCCATATGCTGTTGTTATTTTTTTTCCTTGGAACATAAAAGGAGTATTTTCATGCAGCTCTTTTTCAGACAGTGACAGTTCATAACTATTCAGTGTATAACGCTTCAACAAGGACTACAAAACAACATTAATAACCTTAAAAGTTGTGTGCAGTATTCAATGTCAGGGGTTCCCAAACTTTTTGTGAGCCGAACCCCTTTGACATAAAAATGTAATCCTTTTTTTTTTATGATTTGTTTTTATTTTATTTATTTTAATTGGACATTTTGATTTAATTAACAAACCCCAGTTTTGGAAACCCTGTTAGATTCGATTCAAACAAAATGTTGTTTCACAAAAATGACAATAAAATGTCTACTGAAGTCATACTATAACTTGTTTTATTGGGGAAGTTTGAACATAGCTTGAGCTCTCGGGTATTTTGGACAGGTGAAAGGTCAGGGGTAAGATATCAAATCATTCTGACAGAATTTTATTTTTTGGGTGAACTATGCCTATAAGTCACAACATGACCAGAAACTTGTATCAAGAAAGCAAACAGGGTTTAACTTCAAGCATAAAATTCCCGAAATGTATATTCTTCTTGTTTTTAACGTTTTTAAAATGATTTTTTTTCATCCTATATTGGTGAGCTCGATACTTTGCCCCGTCACACCTTCCCACCGGATTATTCCCTCTGTCTAATCGCCTTGAAGATGACACAGGACTCGAGTGTGAATTTCTTTTCTGTCAGAGTAATATTCCATGCAACTGGCGTCGTTCCACTGTGGTGCCCACGCGCTCCTCTCCCACTCAGTTCACGTCGAGATCTCTGTGCAGTGGGGCTAAGATGAACACTGTGAGGGGATTGGATTACATCGCTGTCACAGCTGTCAGTCATGACATGAGCCCCCTGTGCCATGCTGACAACTGCAGCCATGGCAACCACGCCGTGACGACGCTCTTATATTAACCTTCTTTCTTCTGCTTCCTTTGAGTGTGTTTCCACAGTGTATCCTGACACCAGCTTCTGTTAAACTGAGCGTAGTTCCTTATGTGGAGGAAGCACATTGTTATTAGGGGTGGGCGGCATGACTAAAATCTTGTGTGAGTCATTTTATATCACTGTAACATATCACAACAGGGTTGTTTTATTTCTACAGCACTTTATAGTGATATACAAATCATTCCACTGTGGTGCTATAGCAACAAGTTCATGGGTTTGATTTCCATAGAATGCATGATCTAATGAAGTGTATGAGTTAAAGACAATGCAAGCGTGAAAGTGAAAATGAAAGGTGTTTAATCAAATTTGATAATTTCCCCTTTTTATTTGGAAATTGATTAAGGTAAACCAAAAGATATTATTAAATACATGCATTTAAAATAAATTCACATTTTGAAACACTTGAGTCATAAACACTAACACTTTAAAACATAAATTCTGAATTTTATATTATGCTGCTTTGCAAATAACTTTCAAAAGTTGGTGGTTGGCAAGATTTTTTTAATGTTTTAAACCAAGGCTACATTTATTTGATCAAAAATACAATTAAAACAGTCATTTTTGATCAATTTATTGCATCCTTGCTGAATAAAAGTATTCATTAAAAAAAAAAAAAATCTTACTGAACCCAAAGTTTTGTATGCCATGTTTATTTTATTGTCTCATTTTTACTTGTCTTGACTTGTTTTTGACACATTGCACCCTGTATTTTCAAATTACATGCATGATATAGATGAATATAGCTGTGGAAACTTTGGTATTAAGGTTATTTCCCTAATATTTCCCAAAGTTTGCACAGCTATATTAATTTATATTATCATGCATGTAATGTGAAAATACAGGGTGTGATGTGTCAGAAACAAGTCAACCTGTCTGTCATATTTCTACCATTGTATTGTGTCCTGAACACAATCTCTTGTTAAACTGAGCCTGTTACAGTTTCCTTACATGGAGGAAGCATATTGTTATGCTGAAATCAATCCAATGCTTTTCCGTTTGCTCCAGGCCTCTCCGTTTTTCCCTGACAACATGCATGAAACCACATGGCTCTAGGTGTGTGTTTTTTTTTTAATGCGTGGAGTATTTGCCGTAGTGGAGCCATGTGCCTGAGTGTGAGAGAGTGTGTATGCTTGTACTGTATGTAGGTCAGTACGATCTCTTGCCGTCCTGATAAACCCAGCAGTCTTGAACGGCATCACTCGCCTTGTGCTATCTTGTGGAAAGTGTAACTTTTGGGAAAAAGGCTACAGATGGAATCTTGCATTGGCTAGTGACAGTTTTTGAAAGATTAATATCATTAAAGCTTTGAATTTGCCATCATGTGACTGGCGTGGAGTGTGTGGGTGTGTATTGCCATGGCTCAGAGAACCTAGGCAGCTGGTATTTACATGATCACAGATTGGCCAGCAGAGACCATGTGGAGGGACAAGACAGGATTTTTTCTATCCGTCCATTCAGCTGGCTGTCAGACCACTATCATCATATGTGCTGAAAAGTTTGTCTGTAAAGTTTTAAAATTCAAACATTTTGGTTCTGGTACAATACCAGTCTCTAGTGCCTCATTTTGACAAATTAGATGCACTACTGTTCAAATAAGTAACTTGTTTTTTTAAAGAAATGAATGCAAGGATGCATTAAAGTTGATCAAATGTGGTAGCAAAGACATTTATAATGTTACAAAATATAACTTTTTATATAAATGCTGTTCTTTTGAACTTTCTAGTAATTTATTCCTCTATTATTATTTTTCTTCAGGATTCTTTGATATTTAAAATATATATTTTATAATATTTCACAGTATTACTGTTTTTGCTGTAATGTTGATCAAATAAATGCAGCCTTGGTGAGCATAAGAGACTTCCTTCAAAAAAAAAAAAAAATCTGATCCCAATTTCCCAAACTTTTTCATTTACATTTTTTAGACTACTTTTGTTTTGATTTGTTTTTGATTTATTTTGATTTATTTAGATTTTATGTTTGAAAGCCTCTGTAAAAATCACAAAAAAAAACACACAAAAAAACATTATTTACGCAAGGAATGTCTTAAATAACTATATAATTTATTATCAAATATGTACCATTATTATATGGCCCAATGCATTTCTGTAATGGAAACTTCTTTCTGGAATTAATTTGAGCAGTTCCGTTGGTTTAATGACAAATTGTATGAGCAAAGTTTGATCAACATTTCTCACATTATTTGATCATCACTGAACCCACATCAGACCAAAAGAATAAAAACGCTTCATGTTTTTCCAATTCGCCTCATTTTGACCAAAGGATCCGTCAGTGTCTGATCTGAAGAAACATGCTTGGAATGGGGCGGTGGTTGAGTCCTTTAGATGCGCTTCCTGCTGGGGTGGTCTTTGAACACAAGCTCTTAGGATTCGAGTCTGCTGACCCGTCAGAGCCGAGGCCGTATCCACCAGTCCGTCTCGCTTTAAAGATAAACTCCACAAACTGTGTCTGAGCAATTCCAGTGACAGAACGGATGAGCTCCATCTCCTGCTGCAGATAAACTGTCCTGCAATAGCTAATACTCCATAATCATCTTCAGGATCTTCAGGCTTAAAATGGGAAGACATGTTTCACTTTCATTGTTTTAGGCCGGTAATTACACTCCATGCTTTTTGGGGAAAATGTTATTGCTTTGATAACCCAGGAGACTTTTTTTTGGCATTTTCATTGAAGTATCTTTATCTGAGATGTTTCTCCTAAAATTCCTCTGAAAAAATAAAAACAAACACAATTGGGATAAGAGTAAAAAAATCAAAATTTTGTGGATAAAAGCATGATGAGCAATATCATATTGTAATATTTGACTCTGTACTTTAATCAAAAGTCTTTGGTTTCTGTCTTTGAGAAGCAATTGAGGTATTCGTTTCATTCCTATAGCATTATATCTCAGAGGAAAATGTTATTGCTTGTTCTTTCAAAGTCCAGGAGACTTAATAAGATTTTCAATTTGGTATTTAGACACAAATCAGACAAATACTGAGATAATTTTAGGCATTTAGACACAAATGATAAAATTATTGAGATAATTTAATGTTGGGAGAATTTCGATGAAAAATGTTAGAGCTCTTTGACTTTTTGATTGCAGGATTGTATCTTGGCAAATCCAAGCAAAATTTGAGACCGTTTAAGGACACAATATGAGTTTCCTTAAAAAGATTTGCCCTTTACCTGATTTGTGTCTTCCTACCAATCCCAGGGCCGCTCCTATCACGATTACAGCTCTAATCCCAACAAGTCGGATTCAGCAAATACTCATTCAACCTTTAAGCGTGATTAAATGGGAAAAATGACGGAAAAGTCCAGATGTTGGGAGTGCTGTAGAGGAAGTGAGGTGTGTGTTTGTTGAGATAAATCCCTGTTTTCACACCACTGAGCTTCATTGATTGTCTCTTTCTCTCTCCGCTCACTCGATGTGCCGGGTCAGATTACCTTGTTTGATCACCGGCAACTCGCATTGTTCAAATCCAGAATTTTCCTGGATTGAATTTAATCTGTGGGAAGTATCACAATCCTGTTGATCTATTTTAAGGCTCTGCTTAGATTATTTAAAGTGTGTTGGGAACTGAGAATCCATACTTATTTTCCATAAAAAATAAAAATAAAAAAAGGAATGGTCCGTGTCAGAAAACCAGTGTAGAACAAATGACTGAGTCAAATCTTTTTTAATGAATCTGACAAAAAGATTTACTGAATAATTTGGAGTGGTTCATGAACCTTAAATCAGTATTTCTGTTATGAACTGAGAACTGTTACTGTGTCCATTTTTTTTTGGTTGTATGAACTAGTTGATTATATAACAATGTGTTGTAGTAAAAATACATAGACATAGACTGTCATAAAAAACACATAGACTGTCATTCAAAAGTTTTGGTGAGAAATTGACACTTTTATTCAGTAAGGATGCATTAAATTGATAACAAAATGACATTAAAGTCACTTTTAATGTTACAATACACACTGTTCTGTCATGACAAATCTCTGAGAGTTTGGCACGCCAAGAAGTATGACAGTGTTAATGTGTTTGGTCTTGTTTGATACGCTGTTGCTGCTGCTTTTATTGCTGCTGCTGTACAAGCATATACGAATCACCTGTGTAGCAGATCTATGCAGGTGGACCTGGGGAAGGTGGAGGGTTTCTGAAAGCACGTTGCAAACAATAGGCAAGAATTTGAATGTTGAGCTGCAAGCTCATTGGCTACCAATACAGCGGGAACCAATCAGCTGTAGCTTATAGAGAATGATGTAATTGCAAGCAGATTGGGTCAAGGACTTCAAGCGTAACTCTCGCCAAAATGCAACCTAGGGTCTTTT